>NC_137053.1:33832722-34030222 GCF_032717465.1 Coenobita brevimanus | reverse complement strand
AGGAAAGTAATGCAAGTATTAGTGGCTGGGGAATGGCTGGGAGAAGGAAGGAGGTGAGAAGGGAGGAAGAGATCATTTGGATGGAAGTAGTGGAAACGATGAAGAAAGTCGAAATGGGGAGAGCCCCAGGAATTGATGGAGTTCGTGGTGAAATGAAGAAGCATGGGGAAGAGACTGTAAAACAATGGATATATAAGATGTGCAGATTAGCTTGGGAGGAAGGTAGAGTCCCATTGGATTGGAAGTCAAGTATACGGTAATTCTCTGTGCAAAGGAAAAAGGGAAATAAGAAGTGTGTGGTAATCTTAGGGGCACATGTCTCCTTAGTGTAATAGGAAAAGTATATGGTAGGATACTTATTGACAGAGTTAGAGAAATAACAGAAGAATTAGTTAGAAAAGAACAGGGAGGTTTTAAGAAGGGAAGAGGTTGTGTAGATCAGAAATTAATCCTTAGGTCCTTACTGGAAACGTTTCTGGTGAAGGGTAAGAAGTTGCATGCCACCTTCACGGACTTGGAGAAAGCATGTGATAGAGTGGATGGACAAGGAATGTGGAAATTATTAAGAATATATGGAGTAAACATTAAGTTGTTGAATGCTGTGAAGAGTACAGTATGTATGAAGGTGCAAAGGCTGCAGTGCATGTGGATAGTGAACACAGTGAATTTTTCTATCTGAATGTTGGATTGAAACAGGGATACCGGTATGTCATGTCTTCATGGTTGTGCAGTCTGCATATGGATGGGTTTATAAAAGAGATTCAAGGTATGGCAGTGGAGGTTGAAGCACCCCTGATGAGAGAGCAACATTTGGAAACTTCCTGTACTGTTGTTTGCAGATGATACTGTATTCTTAAGTCAAGACGAAGGGGAACTGCAATGCTTGGTGAATGAGTTGGGAGAGTGTGTAAAAAAAAGAATCTAAAGGTGGATGTAGAGAAGAGTAAAGTTATGGTCTTCGAGAGAAACGAAGTCACTGAATGTAGAGTCATGGTCACAAATAATCATCCATCCTCCTGTACCCCGTGCCTCAGGCTGGCTCCATTATGTGCTGCAAGTTACAGTGGAGTAAGAGCGGCTGAAAGTGAGAGGGAGGGGCCAGAGAGAGAAGGAAGGTGGGTGGGGGGGGGGGGACGAGTGATTTTCCGGGGATGGAGTGAGGGAGGGGAGAGCGAGTAGGTAAGGGACGGATAATGAATGCGAAGCGGTCACATTATATGTCTGTTTTCTTTCATTCAGGGCATGATGTAAAGGAGTTGGTAGATAATGCTACATTACACCTAATATAGCGGCGCAAATAACAAGCTTTAGATATCAAGGGTTGGCTCGTGAGAGAAATATACTGACGTGACGGATCAAACATTAGTGCAGAACCATGGAGACTGTGTGGGCCCAGACTGTCAACTCGTGGGAGCCGGAGAACGAGAGGACACGGGTCCGCCTACTCCAGCACACCAAGGACAGGTGGGAACTGTTCAGACGAAACCAGTAAACCATCAACAACATTGTTCCCCTGGTGCCGCGAAGACTGCAAGAGGTTATTGAGACAGGAGGCCACTGGTCTACATACTAAGACTTTCCTCTTTGTTTTGGCTTGACCAGTGTCGGTAAACAGTGACGTAATATATTTTAGGAGTTTGGGTTGGATTCTGTTTCATTTTCCTTCTAACAGTTTATGAGAGATACCGTTATTACATTCACGTCATATGAATTTACTTTTTATGCAGAACTATTTTAAATAGCCTTTTCATGTAGAGATGCCATAAGATAGATGACATGAAGGTGACTGTACAGAGGGAATGTATACCGAGAGGATGATCATATTTACTGTGGACACAGCCATGTCAAAGGTTGCACATGATATTTAGTTCCAAAACTTAATTACATGTAAGGGTTGAGGGTTTCTTACACAAACGTTACGGAAGTCAAAGCCATCCAGATTCCATTTTGCGTCCGAAGTCAAAATACACGAATAAACGCAAATATGTGGCTCTGCACTGCTGTTTGATGTGACGTCAGCATATTTCTTTCACGAGCCAGCCCTTGATATGACCATTCTAATGCATGTTAGTTGATGCCGCTATACAAGGTGTAATGCAGCATTATCTACCAAATATTAACTCCTTTATATCATGCCCCGAATGAAAGAAAATAGACTAATAAAGTGACCACCATTTCGCATTTCATTCTCTCCCCTACCAACCCTCCCCCGCAAAATCACTGGTCCCCTCACCAACCCTCTCTTCTCTCTCTGGTCTCTCCCTCTCAGTCCCTCTTACTTCACTGTGACTTGCCGCGCATAAAGGAGCCAGCCTGAGGCACGGGGTACAGGAGGATAGCTAATTATTTATGACCACGACTGTACAGAGCTTGGAGGATGTGGAAATGGAAAATACGGGTGCACTAAACACTTGGGTAGTGTGATGAGTAAGGATGGAAGTTTGGAGGATGAAGTGCTTGAAAGGGTACAACAAGGAGGAAAGGTTGCTGATTCTTTGAAAGCACTGATAAAAGATGGGGAAGTGAGCATGGAAGTAAAAAAGTCTCTGCATGATAGAATTATGATACCAACTCTAACGTATGGAAGTAAAGCTTGGACCTTGTTGGAAGGACTCGAGTCCAGAATGTGAGCAGTGGAAATGAGTTATTTGAGAGAAGCATGTGGAGTTACGTGGGCAGACAGACTGGCAAAGATGGAAGTGAAGGAGCGTTGTGATGTTGATGTAGATGTGACAGAAAGTGTTAGGAAAATACACTGAGGGGGTTTGGCCATACGGTGAGGCTGGAGAGCGAGAGTAACAAGGAGAATGTATGCGAGTGAGATGGAGGAGGGGAGAGGAAAGGGAAGCCCAAGAATGAGATGGAGGGATGGAGTGGAGAGGTATATGAGAGAGGTGTGTGTGTGCGGCCTGGGGGGAGGGCAGTGAAATGGTGCGGAACAGGGCGACATGGAGGCGATTTGTTTACGGCCACCCCTTCCGGGGTTAAGGCGTCTGGTAATATAATATATATATATATATATATATATATATATATATATATATATATATATATATATATATATATATATATATATATACAGTGTATCCAGGGACAAGATTGCACTACTGCTTGGAACATTGCCGGGTGGCGGATAGGGAAAAACCTTGCAGATTATATTAGGTACGGTACTGTACATATACTCTAGGGTTCCACCGAATATTTTGACTAATGGGGAAAAAAAAATTACAATTCACCAGAAACTATGTGGCAGGGAGGTAAGATTATTTGCCACAATCACCCCAGCCAAACATGATTTCTACTGTCAGTGATTTCAAGGGCTTTCCTGTTGGATCAGCATCATCTAAAGGTCCAACCACACTACCTCCTCTTCTTATGGACAGTGAGCCAGCAAAAGTGAGCAAGCACTGTCTCGGCAAGTCAGAGACCGGGATATTAAACGAACTGAAATGCATGAAGATCTATACATACAATGTAAGAACCCATGCAGAAGATCACAAGCTTGATACCTTAATGACTGTTTTAGAAAACGTTAGTTGGGATATCGTAGGTCTGATTTAAATCCACAGAAAAAAGGAAAAATTTAATCAGCTCCAAGGCAACAACCATATATCGTACTACAGACGAAGGCAAAATGAAAGAGTTAGTGGTGTAGGATTTATAATTAATAGAAATCATGCAAGAACACTGTTAAATTCAGCAGTGTATATAACAGACAAGCAAGGATTGTAATTAGACTAGGTAAAAGATACACCCCGAAGGTAATACAAGGATATGCATCGACTTCTGAAAGCTCAGATGAAGAAATAAAAACATTTTTTGACGACATCTCCCAGACTATGGAAGAAGAAAAGCTTATATTTACTATGCTCATGGGAGACTCAATGCGAAACATGGAAAATCGAAAAATGGAGAATCATGCATGGGAAAATTCAGAGTGGAAGAAAGAGCTGAAATGGTGGTCACTTTTGCTGAAAAGTATGACATAATTATAAAGAACACATAATTTCACAAAAGAACTGGTACCTTGAGGAGTCCAGATGGAAAAACAAATAATGAAATCGACTTTATTGTAGCAGATGGGAATAACACGATCATTAATGTAACAGTTATCAACAAATATGGGAAGTGACCATAGATTGGTGGGTTCCATAGCCAGATTCAGTATCAGAAATGAAAGGAAAAAACTGATTAAAAATAAAAACATTTGTCCAATAAAAGTTTGCGAAAACAAGGCAGCCTTACAAATAGAAATAATGAACAGATCTTGGCCTCTAAGTTATGATGAGTGTGAAATTGAGACGGTGAATGATAGACTAACAAAAGTGCTAAGAAAATCAACGGGGGTAGTAGGGAAAGCTAATACATCCAAAGCCAAAAATTAGTTTTCAAAAATGGCCCTCGAGCTCATGTCAATAAGAAAGGGGATGAAAATAACACAAACATGAAAAAAAAAAAAGTGGAATTACATAATCTTATCAACACGAGATGAGATAAAAAAGAAAGAGAAACATGGAGCAGGTCAAAGAAACCATAAAAGGAAGGAAAAAGTCTGAAACAGGTCTGAAGCAAAATGGCACTCGGAAAGCAGCAAATTATATCACTGAAAGACAAAAATGGCTAAGTCTTTACCCGCAGTGATAAGATGGTGAAAAGAATTGAAGAATTTTACAAAGAACTGTATGCGTTAAAGGCAACAGTACAACAGCTAACTCTTCAGTTGACACAAGTGAAATACTTGAGGTAACACCAGATGAAGTAAACATTTCTCCTAAAAGTATGAATAGAGGGAAGGCCCCGGTAGAAGATAGTATAGTTGAAGATTTACGGTCGGATGCGGGAGTAGAAGCATATAATAAGCTCCCCCACCTTTTTACTCAGAGTATAAAGAAGAAAATTCCAGAACATGATGTAATGCAACAGTTATTTTGCATTACATGAAAAGCGACTCAAAAGATATTAGTAATTGTCGACCCATTAGCTTATTACATGTTTTTCACTAAAGTCCTTACGAACACAGTGACAACAAATTCGGAAGAAAACCAACTTCGTAAGGAGGCAGAATTTCGGTACAGATATTCGACAACTGATCATCTACTCAGCTAAGTGAGAAAACTACAGAATATAAATAACCACTGTGCTTAGGTTTTGTAATTACGAAAAGGCTTTGGACTCAGGGTTGCACATAGCAATTGTACATTCATTGTGGGGAAATGAGTCAATGAACACATTGTAAAACTGCTCGAAAATATATAAAAAGAAGGAACTGCTACAGTTAAATTACCTAAAGACTCAGACAAAATTAAGATTGAGAAGGGCGTGTGTCAGGGAGATAAAATTCCACAGAAATTACTTTCAGCATGCCTAGAAATGACTTTCAGAAAGCTAGACTAAGAAAACAAAGGAGTAAGCATAGATGAAAATAAACCTAAACCACTTAGGATTTCCAGATAACATTGCTCTACTCTCAAAAACAACAAGGACATTGCCATACATGTTAAGTGACCGAAAAAGGGAAGGCTCAAAGTAGGGCTAAAGATGAACCGGAGTAAAACTTCTAAAGTAATGTTTAATCCAAAAACACCAAAAGAGCGTTATCAGAATCAACAAAGAAATTCTTGAAGAAGTCGATGAGTACAATTACTCGGAGCAAATTCTGAAACTAACGAAATACCATGATAGAGATGTCAAGTGCAATAGCAAAGCTTTCGGCAAGTCCTGAAAGGAGGATGACGAGGAGTCGGAATGATAGGTAAAAAGATCGCCAGTTGAGTGTCCCTGGCGGAACCAATAGCTACAGACGATCAGAAAGAAAGTTGTGATACGGTAGGTGCTATATATTTTTTTCTTTTAAGAATTAACTCAAAAAGTTCTTAAATAAAAGATGTTAAAGCTATTCGGCGATAGTTAGAGGGCTGGAAATGGTCACCCTTCTTTGGGACAGGCAGAATGAGAGCAAACTTCCAGCAAGAAGGAAAGGTACAAGTTGACAAAGGCGAAAGAGTTTACCTAGGCAAGGTGTAAGCACAAAAGCACAGTTCTTGACGACAACAGGAGGGACCCCATCAGGCCCCTGTGCATTCTTAGTATTAAGGCCAGTGATGGCAGAAAATATATCATTTGAAAAAAGATTTTAATGTAGCCATGAGGAAGTCAAAGGGGGAAAGTGATGGAGGAACCGGTTTCGTCTAAGGTGATTTTGGACGAGAATGTCTGTGCGACGAGTTCTGCTTTATCAGTAGAAGAAATAACTACAGAGCCATCAAAGTTGAAAAGAGGAGGGAAGGATGATGAGATAAAGTTGTTAGAAAGGTTTTTGGCAAGGTGCCAGAAGGAGTGGGAAGAATTTGAGTTCAAGAGTTCAGAGCATTTAGTAAGAATAATATTATTTTTAGCAGAGCAGAGAACAGACTTTGCACGAATTCGGGCAGAAACACAGAAAAGATGAGATTCAGGGGTGGGTTGGATCTGTTACCTTTTGTAGGCCTTATTTTTGTTGTGAATAGCATTAGAACAATCTTGATTAAATCTTTTTCTTTTCATTAATCACAGGATATGTAGAAGGAATATTCTTCCGTGCCAGAGAGAATAACCCTCATAATGCTCAAGGCACACTCAGTTGGCTGTTGAACATGGACGCAATAATTATTCCAGGGAAAAATCAAAGAAGTACTGCCTGAAGAACTCCCAGTCAGCAGTTTCAAAATGCCACAGCCACCGCTTCTTAGGAGAGTCAACAGGCATTACTGCAGCGATAGGACAGGTTAAGGTGATAAGGCTGTGTTCGGAGGAGCCGAGGGAAAGGTAAACTGTACATATACACATACATATTTGTAAAATATATATATATATATATATATATAGAGAGAGAGAGAGAGAGAGAGAGAGAGAGAGAGAGAGAGAGAGATGTATATACAGTACATATATATATATATATATATATATATATATATATATATATATATATATATATAACAGAACAGAGGAAGGAAAAACAAATGAAAAAAAAAAAATCCATGCGACGGATTACTGGTGTCCACTGTTCATATAATATCTGTAACAGTTAGACTTCAACAGCTGTAGACTGAAGTTTGGAGGGAAACAACTCCAAGGAAGCGAGTTCCAGAGAGATGCAATTCCGGGAATGAAAGAATTCTGATAGGCAGAAGTTCTGCAATATGGCTGAGTGACATTCCAGACACGAGCACTACCAGATGCCCGTGTAGCACAAGGGAAGGCATGGAGAGGTGGCATCATGGACACAACTATGTCTGAGCATTTACCATAAAAATATCTGTGAAATAGTGCAAGCGAGGCAACATTCCTTCTTACTTGTATGGGAGGTAGTTTATTTGTAATGGCAGGGTTGTTAATAATTCGAATTTTGTCTAGTTGTTTTAATGCAACCTTTCCACATCCATTCCACAAGGGTGAGCAATATTCAAGCTGAGAGCGCACATGACTCTTGTAAATTATAGCTAACTGCTTGTCAGTGAAGAAGTTACAGACTCTGTACAATAATCCAAGTTTCTTTCAGGTGGTTTTAGCAAGTGATCCAACATGAGAGGTCCAGCTGAGGGTATTGTTAAGTGAGACGCCGAGAATTTCAGTACTTTTGGAGATGGGAATATTAGTAGCACTGAAGGTAATATACGAATCTGGCAATATCTGCCTATTAGTAAATTGAATATATTTAGTTTTTTACCAGCATTAAATGAGGCAAGGTTGTTTTGTCCCCATTCACTGATTGTAGATAGGTCTTGATTTATGGAGCTGGCTGTACTGAGTTGAGAGGTAGAGATATTAGACTTTGTAAATGGGTGTCTGAGTGTGAACGAAGTATGTAGTGTTGAGTCATCTGCATATGAGTAGATGGGATTGTGGGTGACAGATAAGAGATCATTAACATGAACCAGGAACAGGGTTGGCACCAGAGCTGATCCCTGCGGCAGGCCGGCATTAATTGAGTGGAAATTGGAATATACATCATCTACTTTTACTCTTATATTCCTGTCACTGAAATCTGAGGAAATCAAAGGAACAAAAGACCTTAGTCCATGGCCAGTGAGTTTGGAGAGCAGGGAACGGTGCCTTACTCTGTCGAAAGCCTTAGAAATATCAAGGGCTACTGCATGAGTTTCTCCAAGTAGGTCAGTTGATTGATGGATGGTATGAGTCAGGAGACTGAGTACCGTATATCAATAGTGAATCTTTCTTGGTGAAAACCATACTGTCTGTCACTAATTAAGTTGTTGGATTCAAGATGTTTAACTATGTGCATATTAATTAAAGTTTCAAATACCTTACCAAGAGAAGATGTGACAGCTGTTGGTCTGTAATCAGAGGGGTCAGAGGAACTTTCTTTCTTCGGAATTGGGTGGATATTGGCTTCTTTCCATGAATTAGGGAATGGAGAAGTATGTATTCTAAATAAATTAGCTAGAACATAGGCAAGTTCAGGGGAACACTTTTCAAAACAATTGGTGGAATTCCATCTGGGCCTGGGGCTTTGTTGGTGGGTAAATTGTCTAGGATGGATTTTACGTATCTTGTCTGTATTTTAAGTGGAACATTTTCGGATGAGTCAAGTTCTGATACTGGGACGTTCTGGCTGGCATCCTGTATGGTAGAATTTCTGGCAAATGTACTGGCAAAAATATCTGCTTTCCCACTCGGGTCATTTGTAATGTTGCCATCTGAAGATTTTAGTGGGGGAATGGAAGATGGCTTGTTAAAGTTATTATTGAAGGAATTAAGAGTTGACCAGAATATTCTATTGTCATTAGGGTTGTTAAGTAGTTTTGATGCTTGCTTTTGAAGAAAGTTAGATTTAGCTAGATTTATTACAGCTTTTGCATGATTTCTAGCAATTTTAAATTGAGAGTGATTCAGATTTTTTTTTTTTTTTTTTAAGTAAGAGTTATATGCTAATGCTTTTGGGCTGTTGCTCTGGCACGTTGCCATCAAACCATTTTGGAGAGTTCGATCTTTTAGTGAACTGTTGACTTGGTATGAATAAATCCATACCAGTTAGTATTATGTCGCAAATGTGGGACTGGGTAGAACTGGGATCATTAGAGAAGAAAGACTGCCATGGAATGTCAGGAAGATAATTTCTAAATCCATTCCAGTTTGCCCTATTAAAGTGCCATCGGGTCATCCTGACTGGTTCAGAACGGGGAGGTGTGGGGTTGTTAACTAATGAGGCTTTGATGAGATTGTGGCCAGAGGATCCAAGTGGTGACAGTACCTCTATCCTGTATTGATCTGGATTATTTGGCAAGAATAAATCCAAGAGATGGGCGTTATGATCAGGATTATCAGGTATTCTGTTTGGTTGCTTTGCCAGCTGGGTGAGATTAAACGATTCTGCAAACAGCTCGCACTCTAGATCAGCGTCGTCAGTCCTGGCAGAATGCAATAACCATTCAACATTATGTATGTTAAAACCACCCAATATGGTAATTTCGGTGCTATGGGCAAGGTTAAGGTTACTCAGCTGTGTGGATACGGAATCAAAGACACTGGGTTTCCGAAGAAGCATTAGGGGAGCGATAGACTACACACATATATATGGTAATATTTTGACAATTTAGTTTATACAATGAGTTATCAAAACTGGATGAAGTGAAGGTTAAAATAGTGTCAACTGCATATTGGGATCTGATATAACAACAGGTGCCGCCCTTGTTACGGAAGTTTGTGAGATGGTAACCGGGAAAACAGAATGGGGATATTTCTGTAGAGGGTGAGGTTTGTGGTTCTGTGAGGAAAAAGGCCAAAGGGGATATGGACTGAGGGAAAAAATTAACTGAATTTAAATTTGTGCTAAGGCCGCGGATGTTGGTGAAGATTATATATATATATATATATATATATATATATATATATATATATATATATATATATATATATATATATATATATGTGTGTGTGTGTGTGTGTGTGTGTGTGTGTGTGTGCATAGACAGATGACCAAATCTAGTAAAAGATGGCCACAAACATATTGCCTCCATGTAGCCTTGTCCCCTGCCATTTAGCCGCCCACCCCCCAGATCACATCCCCTTCTCATATATTTCTTCACTCCATCCTTCCATCTCATCCTCGGTCTCTCCCTCCTCACTCACATACACTCTCTCGTTAGTCTCTCGCTCTCCATCTTTGGCCAAACCACCTCAATGCTTTTCTCTCAACACTTTCTATCATATACACATCCACACCACAATGCTTCTTCACTTCCTCATTTGTCAGTCTGTCTGCCCATGTAATTCTAAATACTCCTCTCAAATAACTCGTTTCCATTGCACTTACTCTTGACCTGTGTCCTTCCAACAAGGTCCAACCTTCATTTTCATACATTAGAGTTGGTATCACAAAACTGTCATGCAGCGTCTTTTTTTACTTCCATGCTCACTTCCCTGTTCCTTATCACTGCATTCAAAAAGCCAGCAACATTTTTTCCCTGTTGTACGCTTTCCAGCACTTCAGCCTTTAAACTTCCATCCTTTCTCATCACACAACACAAGTACTTAAATGCACTCACATTTTCTATTTCTTCTCCATCCAACCACAATGTGCATTCAGTGATAACATTTCCATCAAAGACCACAACTTTACTCCTCCCTACAATCACCTTTAGATTCCGTTTCTTAAACTCTCTCCCAAACTCATTCACCAAGCCTTGCAGCTCCTTTTCGTCCTCACCTAGCAATACAGTATCATCTGCAAACAACAGTACAGGAAGTTTCCAAACGCTGCACTCTCTCATTAGGGCCGCTCCAACATCCACTGCCGTACCTTGTATCTCCTTTATAACCCAATCCATATACAGACTGAACAACCATGAGACATGACACATATCTCTTTCAATCCAGCATTCGGATAGAAAAATTCAGTTAGTTCAACATCCACACTCACGAACGGTCTTTGTGCCATCATACATACATGGCATTCAACAGCTTCGCATTTACTTCATGTATTCTTAATATTTTCCACATTCCTTGTCAGTCCCCTCTGGCAAACGCTTTTCAAAGTCATGAAGGCCGCGTGAAACTTTTTTTTCCTGTTCCAAAAATTTTCCCTCTAAAGACCTTAGGATGGATACCTGATCTACACCTCTTCCCTTCCTAAAACCTCCCTGTTCTTCTTCAACTAATCCATCCATCCATCCATCATCTAATCTACTGTTGCCCCATGAGAAGGCAGAAGCCCGGGGCTAGGCAGGTTGGGCCTGACATTTAAGATGAGAGTGACCAGCCTCACTCATCCCTGAGTTGCATTACATGAGCAATAAACCCCAACCACCCCTTAGATATAGACCTGTTCAGGCCCAATCCGATTGGAGCGTCTCAATTGCCTGCTAAACCACCAGGCGTCATAATTTGGTTATATGGTTACCACCCAGCATTGTAAGTGGTTTCCTGGCGTACCGGAAACTATTTGTCTTGTCGCTCAGTGCAGGGTCACTCGTAGACAGAAGGAAGAGGAAAGGATGAAGAAAAAATGACAGGAGAGGAAGGATGGAAAGATGGAAGAAAGAAAGGAAAGGGCAAGCACCCGAGAGCAGCACTACATCGAGTGAGTGGATGGTGAGCGCCCCCACCGACCTTTGTTATTTCCCAAACTTTCCTATTGCACTAAGAAGACAAATGCCCCTATGATTATCACACACTTCTTTTTCTCCTTTTCTTTTGTACAGGCGATTAATTATACCTGTCTTCCAATCCTCCGGAACTCTACCTTCCTCGCAGGCCAGTCTGCACGTCTTCCATATCCACTCCACTACTATCTCTCCCCCGTGCATCAGCATTACACCTCACACTCAGTCCTGGGGCTTTCCCTATTCTGACTTTCGTCATTGCTTCCATTACGAGTATTTCTTTCCTGCTGATTTATTCCTGCTTTCTCATCTCCCTTCTCCTACTCCCACCTATTCCTCAGCCACTAATACTCGCATTATCTTCATTCTGTATGTTAAACACTTCTTAAAGTGTTCTCTCCATCTGCTCACTCTTTCTCCCTTTTCCATTATCAATCTACCATATTAATCATTCACTCCCCTACTCCTTCTTTATCACCCTGTCTATCTCTTTTACCTCCTTCCAAAACACTTTCTTACATTCCCTCCACTTTTCACGCAAATTCCTTCCAAATTCCTCACCCAATCTTTTCTTTCTCTCTTACTGATTTTTACACCTCTCTCTTCTTCTTTACATATAATTCACTATTCTGTCTGTCAACTTCCTCCATGTATCTGATTCCCATCCACTCACTACAGTATATGCTTTTTTCTTTTGCACTAGAGTTCGTCTCACCTGCTCATTCCATCATGCTGTTCCTTTCACCCCTTTTCGTCTTCCCTTCACTCCACACACCGCCTCACATGCTGCACAGATTTCTTCTGTGGATATCTTGCATACACCTTCCATCTCCCCCATCTGTTCCAAATTATATTTACATAGTTGTTCCTCCACTTCTCTGTTATATTTTGCCTGTATTTCATCCATTTGCAAACTTTCTACACTCCTTGTACGGACTACTTCCTCCTGCATTTGTATCATCACATTTGTACTTTGACTTTCATCCCCACCAAGCGATGGTCAGGAATTCCACTCCCATAGCCTCTCTATACTCTCGCATCAAGTGCCAACATTCTTATTCTCTCATCCGGACACATGTAATCAATCATTGCCTTCCGTTTATTCCGTTCACCACTCACCCTTCTCATCACTCACCATATAAACATGTGGATCATTTTGTGTCTCAAGAGGGTATTAGCTATCACCAACCCCTTCCTGCACAAATGTCCACTAGAACACTACCACTCCCATCCACTTCTGCAAACACACCCCACTCATCAACTACATCCACTTGAAGTCTTATTCCCTACTTTTCCATTCATATCTCCATTCAACAACATTCATTCACTCCTCTCAAACTTTTCCATGCATGCTTTCACATTTACCCAGCTCTCTTCTTTCACTTTGCTCGCACGTTCTTGTGTTGGCATATACACACAGTCGCCCATGTTTGTATTCCAACTTTCAATCTTACTCGCACAATCATTGAACCAATTGATCCATATTCTCTTATATTCTTTTTCCATCTCTTGCACACAAAAATACATACACCTTCTATTATCTCCTCATTCTCACCTACTACCGCACTTACGTATACACTCATACATACAGTATATATATATATATATATATATATATATATATATATATATATATATATATATATATATATATATATATATATATATATTAACCGTAGCTAAGTGAGTTAGAGTGCTCTGCTCTGACTGAAGGGTCTGAGGTTCGAGTTCACCCAAGTGTCATTGGTAGACATGAGGAAAGGCATCCAATCACAAAATGCTACACATTCCAAACCAAAGTCCTTTACCCAGGGGCAACGCCTTAGCCTTTATCAAAATAAAAGGGACACGACGTAAAACAAAAAATGTATGTCTATGTATCTACAGGGTGTTGGAAAAGTTACTGTGCAGTGAGAAATTTGTAATGACATTAATGTTATATATACTGTACTGCATAATCTCCTGTGGAATCTGGCCTGCTAGATCTCCAGCCCTCACTCCCCTGGATTTTTATCTCTGGGGTGCACATGCTGGAGGAGCTAAAAACGGCAATTTCTCAACACATCAAACAGATAACTCCCGCCACCCTTCAGAATGTGTTCGACAATATGCAGCGTCATGTGCAGACATGTCTTCAGGCCTCTGGGGGACATTTCCAGCATTTGCTGTAGGAGAAATTGCAATATCATACATAAAACTTCACTTTTCTTAAAACTTTACTTAAACCTTTTCCACTGCACAGTAACTTTTCGGACACATATATATATACACATATATGTACTGTACACATACACACACAGTATATATATATATATATATATATATATATATAGGGGGAGGTGAGGGTGCTCATCATCCACTCACTCGATGTAGTGCTGCTCTCGGGTGCATGCCCTTTCCTCTCTTCCTTCATTCCTACCTTCCTCTTCTGCCTTTCTTTCCTTCATTCTTTCCTCAACCTTCTGTTTACGAGTGACTACACCGAGTGACAACCCAAATGGTTTCCTGTGCGCCATAAAACCATTTACTACTCTGGATGGTAACCAATATAACCAGATTATGGCACCTAGTGGTTTAGTGGGTAATCAAGGCGCTCAACTCGGATTGAGCCGGTGTAGGTTTATACCCAAGTGGTGGTTAGTGTTTATTGCTCACGTAACGCCACTCAGAGATGTGTTAGGCTGGTTACTCTCATCAACTTGCCTTGCCTCGGGCTCCTACGCTCCTCTTGAGGCAAAAGTGGATTAGATGAATATATATATATATATATATATATATATATATATATATATATATATATATATATATATATATATATATATATATATATATATATATACATACACACAGTATGTGTATGAAGGGAAGAAGGAACTACAGGCCAAAAGCCCGAAAGATTGTTCCCTCTAAGAAAAAAATAAAAACAAAACTAGAATTGCACTCACTAGAGAGCATACCTCCGCCAAGGCCCAATATGCAGTTCCTTTTAATTCAGTCAAATTCAATCCAACATCAAACTCATAACCCTGTAAGTTTTAACACCATAATTATAAACTACCCATAACTCTTAATCATAATTTTTTAATTCACTGTAACAGCCAACAAAACAATTCATATCACTTCTTGATCTGCATTATGGAAGAATAACAGGTTGATACAAACTGTCCACATTCGTGGATGCCAACATCCTAAATATGCCTGATTTTCCTCATGAAGATCCATGCAATATTCACTGAAAAATTTGCGAAAATGTCGAAAAACGCCCTATCTCGCAATGTTAAAGAAAGTGAAAAAAAACAAAAATCCTGGATCCGCATCTTTACCTGGATCCGCACCAAAATTTATTGGAGTCTATTCTGGTCCAAGGCCCATTCTTCTACCAAGTTTCGTGGAAATCCGTCCAGTAGTGTTTGTGTAATCTTGCTCACAAACCAACCAGCCAACAAACAAACGGACAGGGGTGAAAACATAACCTCCTTGGGGGAGGTAATAACGGAAAGCTAAATTCATGATCCGTTCGTTTCAAGATGCCTGGACACACTGTGTTTAAAAGACTGGAGGTCATTGGCAGTAGGAAATACTAACAGATGAAGACAGTTCCAGAGATGACTGTTGCATACATGAAGTACTGGGAGTAATGATTAACTCTTGCATTAAAAATCTGAAATTAAGGTTACCAAAATGGCATTAATTGTTACTGTTTAATCAGCCCCACCCTGTCTTGCTGAGCAGGCCCATCAACCGCAGGCATGCAACCACCCAAGTGGGATTGACCCATGCAGTGAACTGCTGCTCCCTTGCGGCTTACAGCGCCTCACCACAAGCTAGACGCGGGAAGTAATGTAGAGGTATGGTTCCTGGATGGGAGTGGCATTTGTTTTTCCACCCAGTTAATAGGGGTACCATTGCATGCTGCACTTAACCCAATAATTTGGCTATATAGCCACCACCCAGCGTTATACAAGGTTTCCTAAGTTACAGGAAACTATTAGGATTGTCAACTCTGTGCAGAGCCACATGAAGCGGGAAGAGGAATAATATTTGTGACAAGAAGAAAAGGGAGCAGTAGGTAAAGACGAGGGGAAACAGAATGGGAAAGGGGAAGAAGTAGGCAGCACTACATCCAGTTAGTGGATTATGGTTGGCACCACCTACAGCCAATGACATTAATTTTGGTATGACATGGAAACAACCATATACGGCTGTTAACAAGGATTTACTTAAATCAATATAATTGTGAGAAATGCAGTGTGCGTTACTTGTGGAGCCTCAGTGGAGGTGAGCGACACGAAATAATGAGTGACAACAAGGAAAACGGTAATTGTAGACCTTACTCTACTGTAGTTTGTTGTGAACCAGACAGAAGCATGGAAGGAGGAGCATAACACTAGTTTCAGGGAAACTTATAAAATTAAGTAGTTCTATCTATCTATCTATTGCCAGACGCCTCAATCCCGCTTGGGGTGGCCACAGACAAATCGCCTCCAAGTCGCCCTATCCCCCGCCATTTCACTGCCCTGCTCCCAGCTCACACCCCCTTCTCATATACCTCTCCACCCCCTCCCTCCATCTCATCCTTGGCCTCCCCCTCCCTCTTTCCCCCTCCACCTCACTCACATTTTTTTTTTTTTTTTAATAACAGAACGGAGGAAGGAACAAATGGGGGAAAAAAAATAATCCATACACCAGATTACTGGTGTCCTCTGTTCATAAAATATCTGTAACAGTTAGACTTGAACAGTTGTGGGTTGAAATTTGGAGGAAAACAACTCTGGAGAAGCGAGTTCCAGAGAGATGCAGTTCGGGGAACGAAAGAATTCTGATAGGCAGAAGTTCTGCAATATGGTTGAGTGACATTCCAGTCATGAGCGCTACCAGATGCCCGTGTAGCACGAGGGAAGGCATGGAGAGGTTGCACCATGGACACTACTTCGTCTGAGCATTTGCCAAAAAAATATCTGTAAAATAATGCAAGGGAGGCAACATTCCTTCTTACTTGCAGGGGAGGTAGTTTATATGTAATGGCAGGGTTGTTAATGATTCTAACAGCTTTATTCTGAATTTTGTCTAGTTGTCTTAATGCAACCTCTCCACAACCATTCCACAAGGGTGAGCAATATTCAAGCTGAGAGCGCTCATGACTCTTATAAATTATAGCTAACTGCTCATACACTCTCTTCGTCAGTCTTTCACCCTCCATCCTCTCCACATGGCCAAACCACCTCAGTGTGTTCCTCATAACGCTTCCTATCACATCCACATCAACACCACAACGCTCCTTTATATCCTCATTCGTCAGCCTGTCTCTCCATGTGACTCCACAGGCTCCTCTTAAATAACTCATTTCCACTGCTCTCACTCTTGACTTGTGTCCTTCCAACAACGTCCAAGCTTCACTTCCGTACGTTAGAGTTGGTATCACAATACTGTCATGTAGTAACTTTTTCACTTCCATGCTCACTTCCCTGTTTCTCATCACTGCTTTCAAAGAACCAGCAACATTTCTTCCCTGCTGTACCCTTTCAAGCACTTCACCCTCCAAACCTCCATCCTTGCTCATCACACTACTCAAGAACTTAACCGTACTCACATTTTCCAATTCCTCACCCTCCAAACTCGCTGTACATTCACTGACTTCACCTCTCTCAAAGACCATCATGTTACTCTTCCCTACATTCACCCTTTAGATTCCGTTTCTTACACACTCTCTCAAACTCATCCACCAAGCTTTACAGCTCCCCTTCGTCTTCACTCAACAACACAGTATCATCTGCAAACAACAGTACAGAGAGTTTCCAAACACTATCCTCTCTCACCAGGGCCACTCCAACATCCACTACCCTACCTTGTACCTCTTTTATTACCCCATCCATGTACAGATTGAACAACCATGGAGACATGACACATCCCTGTTTCAACCCAACCTTCAAAAAGAAAAATTCACTTAGTTCACCATCCACACGCACTGCCACACCACTTCAGAACGTTCTGCTCTAACCTGGCGAAGGTCTCAAACCCCTTTCAGTTAGATGATGGCCAGCTGTAGTCAGATTAGAGGGTCGATCTGAATACCAGCCATGGAAACTTATTCCTACGTCATAGCAAAGGTTTGGCGAATTTCATGCAACCACGACTTAGAACTAAGTTGTGAGAGAGATTGCCACCTCCGAGTTGATATGGCAACCACCGAATTAGCTACTGTTATGTATTGAATCCCTGGCCGTCAATACTGAAAACCTAATACTACCGATAAGAATTATATGCCAATGGAGCCCCTAATGAAGCTTAATTAGCATATCCTCCTACAGCACCTCATCTTGCCAATATATTCTGCTGCACTGAGCACCGTGCACATCTGTAGCCTACAATTGCTATCTTTGCCATATAGTACAGTACATTCATGTAATGTGCGTGGATCGGTGTTCATTATAGCTATAAGCTTATCACCAGTACCTTACCAGTGTTAGTAAACATAAGATTTTTAGTAATTAAAATTGATGTGTAAAGCTGGAGGGACGGGTGTTTGAATCCTGCCTACTAGATGTAGACCATTACCCAGGCTTACCCGTGTGTGCGGCCGTCCCAGAGCCTGACTGTGCCATCGAAGGAGGCCGTGTAGAAAGTGTGGCCTGATCTGCACCCACCCACCTTGACCACCGCCCCTGTGTGACCTGACAAAGTCGCCACACATTCGCCTGTATAGAGAAAGGATATTTAGTCGAAACGTGTGTGTGTGTGTGTGTGTGTGTGTGTGTGTGTGTGTGTGTGTGTGTGTCATATCTGGAAGTTGATCACATCTTACTTTTGTATTTAGAAGACAGTTATATTTACTGCCCGAAAAATTTACGAAATATACCTCCGTCAACAGAAAAATGAGGCTCCACCTACAAAATCTATACAGGGAGTCCTGGGAGGAAAGAACATCACCTGTAAATTAATTGGTGCGGAAATTCTTCGTTCAAAATGTTTTCTCAACATGGATAAAAATTTCAAACATTTCAGAGTTACAGTTACGGATAATGTTATCAGCGAAAAATCTCTCGTTCACAAAAATTCAACCACAAGGTGCTCAGTAATCACAGCAATCGCAGCCCCCAGATGGTTGCGAGTTGAACCAATCAGCTTTCTTTCTTTCATTCTTTTTTTTTTTTTCCCGTAGAATTCACTCATCTAGCATTTCCCAAACTTATGCTCTTTTCTCCTGAAAACCAGCAATATATATATATATATATATATATATATATATATATATATATATATATATATATATATATATATATATATGGATTGACTGACACTAAATGGAAGGTGGAAGTGTGAGAGAGTGGGAGTATGGATGGAGTATATGGGGTAGATGACAATGAGAAGGCAAAAGGCGTATGCATTTTTGTGTGCAAGAGATGGAAGGAAAATTTAAGAGAGTATGGATCAGTTGGTTCAAAGATTGGTTCAAGGACTGTGTGGGTTAGAGTGAAAGTAGGAATATAAACGTGGGCGACTGCGTTTCTATTGTACAATTATGCACCAACGGAAGGCCATGCAAACAGAGTGAAAGATGAGTTTTAGGCAAATGTGGAAATATGCATGGAAAAGTTTGAGAGGAATGAGAAAGTGTTTTTGATTGGAGATATGAATAAAAAAGTAGGGAATGTGAGGGTGAATGAGGTAGCTGGTGAGTGGGGTATGCCTGCAAAACTGGATAAGAATGGCAGTGCTCTAATAGACATTTGTGCAGGGAGGAGGTTGGTGATAGCCAATACCCTCTTTAGACACAACATGATCCACAGGTAAGTGATGTGAATGGTGAGTGGTGAACTGAATGAACAGAAAGCAATGATTGATTATGTGTGTGTGGATGACAGAATGAGAAGGTATTGTAAAGGATGGAAGAACATTCAGAGGTTGGGGGAGTGCACTTTCTGACAACAATTTGGTGGTGGTGAAACTCAAGGTACCGTACAGGTGCGATAGAGGAATCGAAGCAGAGAAGGACAGGACGTAGTCCATACAAGGAGGATAGAAACGCTGAAGGAGGTTGGGGAAAAGGCAGAATGTAAGAGAGAACTGCAGGAGCGACTGGATAAATGTGATTTGGAGCAGATGGGGGAGGTGGAAGGTGTGCACAAGATATTCACAGAAGAAATCTGTACAGTATGTGAGGTGGGGTGTGGGGTGAAGAGAAAACGAACGGAGGTGTAGAGAAGAGTATGGTGGAATGAAGAGGTGAGACAAGCCATGGCACAAAAGAATAAAGCAAATAATGAGTGGATGGGAAGCAGAGGCATGGAGGAAGTTGAGAAACGGAAGAGTTATATCTAGAGAGGAAGAGAGGTGAAAATATTAGTAAGGGAAAGAAAGTATGAAGAGAGAGAGGATGAGGAATTTGGAAGGAATCTGAGTGTAAAGTGGAGGGAATGTAAAATAATGTTCCGGAAGGAGGTAGAGACAGGTAGGGGAGTGAATGATACAAATGGTAGACTGACAGTGGAGAGGAGAGAAAAAGTGAGCTGGGGAAGAGAGCGCTTTAAAGAATTGTTAAATATAGAGAATGAAACTAATGCGGATATAAGTGGCTGAGGAATGGCTGGGAGAAGGACGGAGATGTGAAGGAAGTAGATGATCAGTAGCATGAAAGTACTGGAAGCAATGAAGAAAGTCAAAATGAGGAAAGTCTCAAGAATTCATGGAGTGTGCGGTGAAATACTGAAGCATGGGGGAGAGAGAGAGTAGCAAAATGGATATGGAAGATGTGCAGAATGGCCTGGGAGAAAATGCGATTCCCGGAGGATTGAAAGCCAGGTATAATTCTTCCCCCGAAGAAAGGAAAAGGGAGAAAGGAAATGTGTGTAATCATAAGGGCATTTGTCTTCTTAGCGTAATAGGAAAAGTATATGGCAGGATACTTATTGACAGAGTTAGGGAAATAACAGAGGAATTAGTTGGAGCACAGCAGGGAGGTTTTGGGTTGGGAAGAGGTTGTGTAGATCAGATATTCATCATTAGGTCTTTAGTGGAAAAGTTTCTTAAGAAGGGAAAAAAGTTGTATGCGGCCGTCATGGATTTGGAGAAAGCATATGGGAGTGGATGGACAAGGACTGTGGAAAGTATTAGGAATATATAGAGTAGATGGGAAGTTGATGAATGCCGTGAAGAATATGAAAGAGGGTGCTAAGGCTGCAGTGCGTGTGGATGGTGAACTGAGTGACTTTCTGTCTGGATGTTGAATTGAAAGATAGATGTGTCAAGTCTCCCTGGTTGTTCAATCTGTATATGGATGGGGTTGTAAAAGAGATACAAGGTTGGGTAGTGGATGTTGGAGCTGCCAAAATGAGAGAGGGCAGCGTGTCGAAACTTTCTGTTCTGTTGTTTGCAAATGATACTGTATTGTCAAGTGAAGACCAAGGGAAATTATAAGGCTTGGTGAATGAGTTTGGGAGGGTGTGTAAGAAACGGAATCTAAAGATGAATGTAGGGAAGAGTAATGTTATGATCTTAGAGAAATGAAGTCACTACTTGCAAAGTGAGGTTGGATGATGAAATGGGAAATGTAAATGCATTTAAGTACTAAGGTAGTGTGATGAGTAAGGATGGAAGTTTGGAGGATGAAGTACTTGAAAGCATACAATAGGATGAAAGGTTGCTGATTCTTTGAAAGCAGTGATAAGAAATAGGAAAGTGACCATGTAAATAGAAAAGTCACTGCATGATGGTATTGTATTGCCAACTTTAACGCACGGAAGAGAAGCTTGGACCTTGCTGGCACGAGTCATGAATGAGAGCAATGAAAATTAGTTATCTGAGATGGGTATGTGGAGTTACAAGGAAAGAAAGACTGACAAAAAAGGGAAATTAAGGAGTGTTCTGTTGTGGATGTAATAGAAAGCGTTAGGAAAAATACATTGAGGTGGTTTGGCCTTGTGGAGAGGATGGAAAGCGCGTGACTAACGAGGAGAGTACATGTGATTGAATGAAGGAGGGGAGAGGGAGTGGAAGACAGAAGATGTGATGGAAGGATAGAGTGGAGAGGAATATGAGCGAGGCGGATGTGAGCCAGGAAGAGGGCAGTGAAATGGCGAAGGATAGGATGACATGGAGGCGATTTGTTTGGGGCCACCCCTTACAAGATTAAGGCGTCTGGATATATATATATATATATATATATATATATTGTTACATAGCCTATGATTTCATCATCCTTTGTGTAATTTTAACGCAGAGTATGCTGCATGTTTGATCACGAGCGTGTTCTGCCTTAGTCCCCCCCTTCTACCGTTATAGTAGAGTAAGTCGTCCTTTCTGTTGTTCAGAGCAGGATTGTCAGCTCTTTGTCCCCTATGGCTTCATTTGCGCGTCCTTCTTACAAGTTGTATCAAGCTCTGCCGGCCCCTATATAATGAGCTCAGTCTCTACATTAATTGCCACTTAGATCTGCTCCTCATTTTGTTCACATCTCTGTCCTCCCCTGTACAGTTATTATTGTGAGTGCTCAGGAAGTCTCCAACCATCTAGCAGCTGTGTAATTTGAGTATAAGTGTTATTGCATTTTGTTCTTATACTGTATAGCATAAGTTGTTAATTTGTAGGCCTAGTGAGGTTTTTGTAATTCATGTGGGGTTCTTGTTGTTAGCCATTGTTCATAATAGTTTGTATCTGTAATAATTTATCTTGCATTAACTGAGCATTACCCAGTGTATTTTCATTTTATCAGGGCTGACTTAGGTAAATTTACTCTTGCTTATTTCGTGTTAATAGAGGCTATTGCAGTTAACCATATATTTAACCTGTTTTTTGCCATTACATTATCCTTATGAGTCCTGAATGTTTTGTTGTTAGTTTGAGCATTAAACTTTAACTTGTAATTTTACCTAACTCTTTTGTTTTGAACCTGGAACTTTACGGGACAGTAGTGACTCTTAGTATTCTCACTTAATGTGTACATTATCTTTCTCTGTTCCGTAACATAAATTTGGCGACCTCTCATCAGGATATTCAGGATATTATCATAAGGATATTGCTTGATATTTTGTTACTGTTACTTATTCATGATGTCTACTATTACTACACTTGATGAAGCCAAAGATTTTTTGTCAAATGTGCAAACAGTGTGTGATGTAGAAAACAGAACAAAGAATGAACTTAAGCTTGTTGCTCAACAATTGGGAATTGCTGTTCGCTCTCATCATTCTAAAGATCAAATTGTTGACATGATTAATGAAAGCTTGTTTAATGTAACTCCTCCGAATGAGCAAACGCAGATTGAATTAGCTAAGTTACAGCTAGCCCTGCAGGAGGCTCAGGCTAAGGAGGCGGAGTCTCGTGCTAAGGAGGCTGAATTTCAGGCCCGTTCTAAGGAGGCTGAGGCACAAGTTGAACTTGCTATGATTCAGGCAGACCATGAGTATCGCATGAAACAAGGTGGAACTGGATCATCTAGCTCTGATGATGTTGATGTGGCTAAAAATGTTAAACTTGTCCCTCCTTTTAATGAATCTGATTTAACAAAGTATTTTCAGTTGTTTGAGAGGGTAGCTACAGGTTTTAATTGGCCCAAGGAGTATTGGCCAGTACTCCTTCAAACTGTTCTCACCGGTAAAGCTCAAGTAACTTATGCATCTTTGCCTCAGGATCAATCTGATAATTATGATGTAGTTAAGAGCTTGATTCTTAAGGCTTGTTCCTGAAGCTCATAGAGTAAAATTTAGGACAACTTACAAGCAAGATAAGCAATCCCATGTTGAGTATGCAAAAATCAAAGAAGATCTGTTAAAGCAGTGGTTAAATTCTAAGAATGTGGATTCTGATTTTGACAAATTCAAGCAGATGATTTTGCTGGAGGACTTCAAAAGGTGTGTTAATAAAGATGTAAGCCTATATCTTGATGAGAAAAGAATAGATAATTTGTCTGATGCTGCAGTTTTAGCTGATATGTTCTCACTCACAAGAGATATTCTAGAGAAAAAGGGAAAGCTGAGAGTAAGTACGTTGCCTCTACTCAGAGTACAGGTAACAGGAAAGAGAATAAAGATGATGTTTCTCAGGAAGTAAATACCAGCTTCACCTCTAGATTTCAGAAAAGTAAATGTACTTATTGTAGTAAGCTTGGTCATACTACGGAGAAATGTTTCAGGAGACAGCGTGATGTGAACAAAAAGGAGTCTTTAAATATTCAGTCAATTGGTCTAGTGTCCACCCTTGAGAGTTCCCAGAATTCTTTAACTGAGTTAACTGAACCTGCTTTGAGGGGTAGCTTAAATTCTCATGATGGAGCTCCTCTTTTGAGCAGTAACGTGGGTGACACTCTCAAGAGTTCATGTGCTAATTTCCTGTCTGATGGTTTTGTCAGTCCTCTGGACAGTAATGACAGGAAATTAGTTCAAATATATCGTGATACAGGTGCTTGCCAATCCCTTATGCTGACCAGTGTTCTAGGCTCTAATGTTAATTCCTCTGATGAAACTGTAATCTTACAAGGTGTAGGGAATAATTACTTCTCTGTCCCTCTGTGCAGAGTGAATTTAGAGTCTGGTTTTGCTAATGGTTCCGTTATGGTTGGGTTGGTTGAGACACTCCCAATGTCAGGTGTAACTTTCTTACTTGGAAATGATATTGGTGGAAGTCAAGTGTGTCCAGCTCCTCAGTTGTCTAGTGAGCCAGTGGCTGCGTCCCAGGATTGTGATGTCCCTGATGTGTTCCCTGCATGTGCTGTCACTATGGCTAAGTCTAAAGTTACTGGTGATTTAGAGGATAATGATGATGATGATGTTATCCTAGCTGACACTTTTCTTGCTAATTTGGACCACTCACCAGATGAGGCAGTACCCCGTAGTGTTGATAATTTGTCTCGTCAAGAGTTGGTTGAGTTGCAGGTTGCTGACCCTGAGTTGAAAGGTCTAGCTAACTCTGCTTACAGTGAGGAAGAGTCAGCCGGTGCTTCTACTTGTTATTATGTAAAGTCAGGAGTACTTATGAGGAAGTGGAGACCCCCAACAGCATCAGCCGACTGTGAATGGGAGGTTGTACATCAAGTTGTCATCCCTCGTGTTTGTAGGCAGGATATCATTAGAGTGGCTCATGATTCCAGTTTGGCAGGACACCTTGGAGTGAGAAAGACTGTGGCACGCATTTTGAAACACTTCTACTGGCCAGGTATCTTCAGGGATGTTTCCTGGTATTGTAAGTCTTGTCACACCTGTCAAGTTGTAGGGAAGTGTAATCAGACCGAAAAGGTTGCACCTCTAGTTCCCATTCCTCCTTTTGAGGCGCCTTTCACCCGTGTGTTGGTGGATATTGTGGGCCCTCTTCCTAAGACTTCTTCAGGATTTTCTTATGTGTTGACCCTGATTGATATGGCTACTCGTTATCCTGAAGCCATTCCACTTAGAAATATCTCAGCAAAGAACGTGGTTAAGGAAATGCTGGGTTTCTTCACAAAGTTTGGTCTGCCCAAGGAGGTACAGTCAGACCGGGGAAGTAATTTCATGTCAAACGTTTTCAAGCAGTCTCTGAAAGAGTTGGGCATCACCCAGATCACGTCTTCAGCTTACCATCCCCAGACCCAAGGAGCGTTGGAGAGATATCATCAAACACTCAAATCGATGCTCAAGAAATACTGTTTGGAACATCAGAAAGACTGGGATAAAGGTCTTCCATTCGTTGTGTTTGCTGCAAGAGAATCTCCAAATGAATC
Organism: Coenobita brevimanus; assembly: GCF_032717465.1. Taxonomy (NCBI): domain Eukaryota; kingdom Metazoa; phylum Arthropoda; class Malacostraca; order Decapoda; family Coenobitidae; genus Coenobita; species Coenobita brevimanus. Next base: position 34,004,935 of record NC_137053.1, on the reverse strand, counting down.
ACTGGGCTTCTCACCTTTTGAACTACTGTTTGGCCATGAAGTAAGAGGACCCCTTAAGTAACTCAAGAAATGCTGGCTGTCGGAGGAAGATGACGTCAACCTGCTGGAGTATGTGATGAAGTTCAAAGAACGGCTGTCCACTGCTTTACAGCTGGCGAGAGAGAATTTAGGAGCTGCTCAGGAGAAGATGAAGACTTGGTATGATAAGAAGTCCAGGTTACGCCACTTTCAGCCAAGAGATCAGGTTTTGATTCTGCTACCAGTTCATGGGCAACCTCTTCAAGCCAAGTTTAGTGGTCCTTATTTCGTGGAGAAGAAACTCAGTGATGTCAACTATGTCACCGCCACACCAGATCGTAGAAAGAACCAGCAACTATGTCACATCAACATGCTAAAGTTATATCACAGGCGGGACGAAAATAATCCGTCTGCACTGTAGCTGTTCCACCGGAGTCTGCAATTGAAGCTCTCCCATGCAGTATGAGCCTGAGTGATAGTTTGGGGAAGAATCCTGATATCATGAATGATCTCCAGATTAAGCTTTCTCATCTACCTCCCGAGGAAAGGCAGGAGTTTTCGGCATTACTGCAGGAGTACCCACAAGTGTTCCATGCCACTCCAGGAAGAACCACTGTGTTGATGCATGATGTCGATGTTGGAGACGCAAAGCCAATTAAATTGCCTCCTTACTGTGTGAACCCAGTGAAAGTTCCTCTCATCCAGAAGGAGCTTGGCTACCTGTTGGACCACAAGATGATTGAGCCCTGTCAGAGCGAGTGCAGTTCTCCTGTCACTCTGGTCCCTAAGCCGGGTGGGTCACAGCGGCTTTGCATCGACTACAGACGTGTTAATCAGATAACCAAAACAGACACTTACCCTCTCCCTCGTGTGGAAGATTGCATAGACAAGATCGGAAAGGCTAGGTACATAAGTAAGTTTGATTTGTTAAAGGGATACTGGCAAGTACCTATGACTGAACGTGCTAGGGAGATCTCATGTTTTGTAACACTAGGAAAGACTTTTGCATGTTCTGTAATGCCATATGGTATGAAGAATGCACCAGCCACATTTCAGAAGCTCATGAATGTTGTAACAGAGGGTTTGGCAGGGTGTGTTGTTTATATTGATGATGTATTAATCTTCAGTGACAACTGGAAAGATCACCTATGCCATGTCAGTAAATTTCTTGAGCGTTTGGTTCATGCTAATCTTGTAGCTAATTTATCAAAGTGTGAGTTTGGTCAAGCGAAAGTTCAGTACCTTGGGTATGTAATTGGTGATGGACATGTTGCACCACCAGGAGCTAAGGTTCAGGTTATAAGTGATCTTCCCAGACCTAAAAGTAGGAAAGAGCTACAAAGATTTTTGGGAATGGTAGTTTATTACAGGAGATTTGTTCTTAACTTTTCTATTCTTGTATCACCACTTACAGACCTACTGAAAAAGGGAGTTGAATTTGTCAGGACCGATAACTGTGAATCCTCTTTCAACAAACTTAAAGCTATCCTATTAAGTCAGCCAGTGCTCGCTACTCCAAATTTTGCTAAGCCTTTTAAGATGGCTGTTGACGCAAGTGATACAGGAGCTGGGGCTGTTTTGCTGCAAGAGGATGATCAGGGTATTGAACACCTTGTATCTTGTTACAGTAAGAAGTTCACTCCACCTCAAAAGAACTACTCAACTATTGAGAAAGAGCTTTTGGCCTTGATCTTGGGTTTACAGCATTTTTCATTTTATTTGTGTTCTGGTTTTGACCCCATAGTCATTTATACCGATCATAACCCACTGAAATTCCTTAGTAAGTTTAAAGATAAAAATCAGAGATTGACAAGATGGAGTCTACTTCTTCAGGAGTATTCATTAGACTTACAACATGTCAAGGGGAAAGAAAATGTTATTGCAGATTGCTTATCTAGACTTTAGACAGATTGTTTTAGAGTAATAAGAAATTTCCTTTGTAAATTTCTTTTTCTTTGTGGGGAGGTGTTACATAGCCTATGATTTCATCATCCTTCATGTAATTTTAACGCACAGTATGCTGCATGTTTGATCACGAGCGTGTTCTGCCTCAGTCCCCCCCTTCTACCGTTATATTAGAGTAAGTCGTCCTTTCTGTTGTTCAGAGCAGGATTGTCAGCTCTTTGTCCCCTATGGCTTCATTTGCGCGTCCTTCTTACAAGTTGTATCAAGCTCTGCCGGCCCCTATATAATGAGCTCAGTCTCTACATTAATTGCCACTTAGATCTGCTCCTCATTTTGTTCACATCTCTGTCCTCCCCTGTACAGTTATTATTGTGAGTGCTCAGGAAGTCTCCAACCATCTAGCAGCTGTGTAATTTGAGTATAAGTGTTATTGCATTTTGTTCTTATACTGTATAGCACAAGTTGTTAATTTGTAGGCCTAGTGAGGTTTTTGTAATTCATGTGGGGTTCTTGTTGTTAGCCATTGTTCATAATAGTTTGTATCTGTAATAATTTATCTTGCATTAACTGAGCATTACCCAGTGTATTTTCATTTTATCAGGGCTGACTTAGGTAAATTTACTCTTGCTAATTTCGTGTTAATAGAGGCTATTGCAGTTAACCATATATTTAACCTGTTTTTTGCCATTACATTATCCTTATGAGTCCTGAATGTTTTGTTGTTAGTTTGAGCATTAAACTTTAACTTGTAATTTTACCTAACTCTTTTGTTTTGAACCTGGAACTTTACGGGACAGTAGTGACTCTTAGTATTTTCACTTAATGTGTACATTATCTTTCTCTGTTCCGTAACAATATATATATATATATATATATATATATATATATATATATATATATATATATATATATATATATATATATATATATATATATCATTTCCTGTGACACCCCACGGGATGCATAGGGCCTCGATGAACTCTCTCCACCAATATTTGTCTCTTGTCATCTCCTTCAGGTCCCACCAACACTCCTCTCCTGCTTCCTTTTTCATTGTCCTCAACCAGGTTTCCCTCGGCCTACCTCTACCTCTTCTTCCTCTAGCAGTCCACTCTGGCACATCCTGTATTAAACTACCTTCTTTTCTGTATATGTGCCCCATCCACTTCCAGCGAGACAGTCTCACATATTCATTAACTGGTTCCACTCTCGTAATATCCCTTGCTCTTGCATTTGTAACTCTGTCTTGCCACTTTACCCCAAGAATCCTTCTCAGTATTTTATTCTCAAATCCTAATACTTTCTGACCTGTTGCAATTGTACTGTACCATGACTCATGCCCATAAATTAAAATTGGTCTAACCATGGACTTGTAAATTTTCACTTTCGTATGTACCGAGAGCATATTATTATTCCAAACAGATTTCAACATTCCAACAGCTCGCCAAGCCTGTCTAATCCTCTCCTCAGTTTGATTGTTTAATGATCCATTAGATGATACAATCGTTCCCTGATATTTAAAGTTTTCTACATTTTTCACCACATTGTTCCCAATTACACAATCGATTTGGTTCTCCACGTTCATATTAATAATTTCAGTCTTTCCACAATTTATTACCAATCCCACTTTTTCTCCTTCCTCCACTAGACAATCAAGCACCCTCTGCATCTCGTAAATACTTCCACACATCAGTACAATATCATCAGCATAGTCCAAATCCACCAGCTTCTTATTTTCTTTCCAGTTAATTCCTGCACCTGTTCTCCTTACAACCTTTTTCATAATATAATCCATAACCAAAACAAACAACAATGGCGAAAGAACTCCTCCTTGAATCACTCCTGACCTAACTTGAAATGGATCACCGAAAGAACCACCCACCGTTACCTTACAAAAAGTACCTTCATGCAGGCTTCTAATAATATTCACAAACTTTTCTGGTATACCATAGAATCTCATTATTTTCAACATAGCTCCACGTGAAACACTATCAAACGCCTTTTCAAAATCCACAAAACACATACTAAGTGGCATTTTCATTTCATTAGCTTGTTGCATTAGATGCCTTACAATAAAAATCTGATCATTACAACCTCGACCCTTTCTAAATCTAGCTTGTTCTTCTCTTAAAATTGTATCAATTACTGGCTCTATTCTGTTCAACAAGATTTTGGAAAAGACTTTTGCAACTACAGGTGTCAAAGTTATCCCCCTCCAATTGCCACACACACTTAAATCTCCCTTTTTTGGTATTTTTATAATCACTCCATTTTTCCACTCTTTTGGAATTCCACCATTATATATATATATATATATATATATATATATATATATATATATATATATATATATATATATATATATATATATATATATGAGAGAGAAAGAGAGAGAGAGAGAGAGAGAGAATCACCAGGCAGCGCTTAAGCACCATGACGAAGTTAGTAGATTTCTTATTCCATCTTCAGACCCTCATCTAAAATGCGAGAAATATGCACAGTCAAGAGTTTGTCTTGTGACGATTAGTTTTTATAGTAAAACCCTTTATGTACGCTACTGAAGTCCACTAGAATGCCGCGGTAAAACTTGACATAATAAATAAAAAGAACTAATAAAAGATGACGATAAAAAAAAAATGGACTGCGAATTTCTCTGTATCCTAGAAAATGTACGGAGTGGACTAAAATACATTTTAAAAAATCTACTCAAATAATAAGTACCAGCAATGGGAAACATGCCTTGTGTGGGAAGCAAAACAGGTCACAGGAAGCCATGTCACGGACTGAGGGTTTACGTTGATACAGGCATAGCTCCTCCATAATGTGAAGATTCGTGTCATTGTTGCTGCCAACAAGAACTGTGAAGTCTGATTTAACTGGTCGTGTTGTGAGTGGTAGCATATTGCCTAGTGTGGAGGGTTGCTAATTAATTAGCCTGTTTGAACTGAACAACCCAAGGGTTCCTATATTCGTGTTTTTAAATGTCTTTTTATTTTACCCATGTATGTTGCCCTACAGCTGGTACGTATAAAAAGATAAACAACTGAAGTTTGTAAATATGCCGTAATTGTGTCTATGTACCTAAAGGAATTCGGAAAATATATATATATATATATATATATATATATATATATATATATATATATATATATATATATATATATATATATATATATATATATATATATATATATATATATATATATATATATATATATATATATATTAGGGTGTTCAGAAAAATCAAACCTTCAGGAACTTGAAGGGCAAAGTGCTCATTCAGTACCACTACTATTGGGAACTACACCATACTTTGCAACTTTCCTTTGGCCTTCTCAAACCCATGTCACATTTCAACGCGAGTTGCAATGCAAGTGGTAACTCCCGCCTTGATCGCAGCAGAGCTTGACGTGGGGGAACTCACGTTGTCTGTCGGATCTCTCCACTCTCTTCGGAAGAAATCAAGGACTGAGATCACTGAAAAGATCAAAAAAGAATTCCAGCCACAAACACCCTTGATTCTCCATTTTGATGGAAAGCTCTTGCCCAACATCGATGGTAGCGGCCGCAGTGATCGCCTAGCGATTGTTGTTACTTGGGTTGGTACGGAGAAGATGCTGGAGATCCCTGCTGGAACGGGCAAAGCTATGGGAGTGGCAGTGCTAAGGACTCTAGATGAATGGCCGGAAGTGAAGCCCTGGATTGCAGGGCTCTGTTTTGATACTACAGCGTCTAACACCGGGGTTCACAGCGGAGCTTGCTTTGTCACTGAAACAGGTCTCCAAGTCCCGCTTTTGTTCTTGGCATGCAGGCACCACATGTGTTAACTCATAGTGGCAGGGATCTTTGACCCCTTTTTCTCTTCTTCTGGTCCTGAAATTCCTCTCTTCAGTCAATTCAAGGAGTTCTGGAACAAAATTGACACAGATTCCTTTGATCCCTACGATGATGACCTAGATGAAAAATCTCAGTCATAGATTGCCAACAGAGTTGAGGATATTGAACACTTCATACTCAGCCACATGGATCGTGCACAACCGCGTGATGACTACCTTGAGCTCCTCCAGCTGTCTTTGGCTTTCCTTGGCAAGATGCCAGCACCGATGACCTTTCACCGTCCAGGTGCATATCACAGAGCACGTTGGATGACCAAAGGCCATTAATGCCTCAAGAGCTTCCTTTTCAGAAATCAACTGAAGGATGCAGCCTCCTTCCCCTTCACATGGCATCAAAAGGAGGCCATCATACGCATCTGTGTCTTCCTCGTCACCATCTATGTGATGCACTGGTTTGAAGCCCCAAATGGTGTCGACGCACCAAATCAATGACCTCAACATCCTGAGTAAGACTGAAGAATTCAAAGAGGTGGATCCCGCTGTGGCAAAGAAAGCATTGGACAAAGTCAAAAGCCACCTCTGGTACTTCAGTGAGTACCTGGCTCCACTAGCCATGTACTCTGACAAAGTCTCTGCTGAGGAAATGCAGGAAATGCTGAAAAATATGACCACAGCACTCCGGGGGAAGAAGAGTCTGCGCCATTTGAACATGAAGACGATTGATCAGGCACCAGATATGAGAATCTCTAAGTTTGTCACCCAGAAGTCGAAAAACCTCTTCCAGTGTTCGAAGGTGGATACTCCGACAAGCATCAGTGACCTCTGCCCCATTCCTGATGTCATGGCCTACCTCAAAATGGTCACTGACGCTGCTGAGCGTGCAGTCAAACTGGCAATGGACTACAGCAATGGTTTGACGAAGAATAAAAAAGAACGACAGCTGATCTTCCATGTTGTGCTGCACCACAGAGCCCTCTACGACTCGACCAAAGAATCCCACATGTAGTAAACTGATTATGCTTGTTGTATAGCTCAAAAATATTGTTTCTTTTTGTACCACATTGTTTATTTTTACCTTCATCATACCCTTCAGGTACTCAGATCAGTTAGACTTACAAAATGCAGGGGTAGTGAGATACGACTTTGCATTGATTAAAGAAAATAAATAAATTTTTGCTTTGATGCTTTGTTTGTAAAGTGGAATCGATTGCATAATTTGCCCACCTAAATATCCAATTTTTTTTTCTCCCCTATAAGTGCTGAACACCGTAATATATATATATATATATATATATATATATATATATATATATATATATATATATATATATATATATATATATATATATATGGTGAGTGTAGCCTATACACTGTATATACACTGTATATACACTGTATATGACTATGGTGGTACCAATCTTAAGTGGCGGTTTGGATGGGGCACGAACCACTGTACAGTGTTGCCACGTGTTCCATACCCGCTATGTGAACGGCTCTGATATAAGTAATAGGCATCACAATAAGATAAACACATAAGAATATACTGGTAACGTGTGTATTATAATATATGAAAGAACAGTAAACTGATTATGTGTAAAATATACGGCAATACAGAAACGTGGCATAATTATTTTACAGTGTTGCTTAAAAAAAAGTAGTCACTTTTATTGGTTGTTACCGTATTTCTGGGGTTGGTAATAATGTCACAATTATGATTATAAGATAATGTGCAGGAATATAAACAAAAATATGCCAGTTTCTTAGTAAAGAAAAAAATATATACATTAAACCCTCGTGAGCGGCAACACTCACACACACCCAGTCCGACCTGGTCATCTGTGAGGGATAGAGGAATAGGCCTGTTTGGGGACACCTCTTAAAAAAAACGCCCGAAGACTAACCTCCTGGGTGGTGTGGAAATAAAGTCTAATTTACAATATGTACATTACAACGTAAAAGAAAATAACCAAAATGTATCCTAAAATACCACAGACGAGAGAGAGAGAGAGAGAGGGGGGGGGGGAGGCAGACCAGGGGCAGTGTTGAGTGCAGCTGAGTGAGAGATGGAGGAAGGGAGGGAAGGAAGGAGGGAGTGATTGAATGAAAACAAATCATGGCGCCACAACAACGAGGTCATCTGGCGCCATATGTAAAACAATAATATTTTAAAACATAATTAGATATAAAAACAAAGAAATGAAAGCACAAGTTTATAAGTCACTCATAAAAGAAACAAAATTCCCAAGGGTGAAGCACATCTCCCCAAGGAGAGAGAGAGAGAGAGAGAGAGAGAGAGAGAAGGCAGGCAAGGGGCAGTGTTGAGTGCATTGTCAAGCTGAGGGAAAGATGAAGGGAGGGAAGGAAGGAGGGCGAGAATAATTGAATGAAAAGGCGCCGTAACACCGAGGTCATCTGGCGTCATATGTAAAACAATAATATAAAAAAAAAAATAAAGAAATGAAAGCACAAGTTTGAAAGACATAAAAGAAACAAAATTCCCTAGGTTGATGCACATCCCCCCAGGAGAGAGAGAGAGAGAGAGAGAGAGAGAGAGAGAGAGAAGCATCGCGAGTATAGAAAACGTGGCAACACTGTACAGAGGTTCGTGCTCCACCCAAACCGCCACTTTAGAATGGTACGACCATAGTGAGGGAGTGATCGCCCTCTACCTACACAGATTAAAAGCCCTCGGGAGCAGGGGGGTGGTTGCTTTCTCAGGCAGAGGAACTCCTTGAGAGTGAAATGGCTGGGAAGCATGCCGGCACGTGACTGGCTACAGCATAGCTGGGTCTTTCGAGTGTGGGCAATCAGGCAAGTTAGCTGCCTACTGCGACTGCAACACAATGGCGAGGTGTTCAGGAAGTTAGCCAAAGAAACCTTGATGGACTCTGAAAGAACAATAATGGCCCCCAGTCCCGTGCAGCCCTTAAATGGGCAGGGGGTGCTAAGAATCTCACGGTTGCCTCAATTACAATCTAATTCCTTTGTTAATGCAAAAAATACAATTAAAATTGGTAACTGGAATGTGAGAACACTAAATCATGACGGTAAAATCGATGAGTTAGTGAAGGTTTTTCAAAATTACGGACTTGATATTTGTGCTCTGACAGAAACTAGATTAACTGGAGTCGATAAGTTGGATTTGGAGGATGGTATACGTTTATTGATATCTGGCCGACAGGATGGAATGCATTATCAGGGAGTAGGATTGTTGCTGGGTTGTAAGGCAAATAAGGCTTTATGTGAGTGGGATCCTATAGATGAGCGATTGTTATACGCACGGTTTAAATCAAATCATGGCAACATCAGTCTGTTTGTGTGTTATGCACCTACTAATGATGCACTCGATGAAAGGAAAGACACATTTTATGAAAAGTTGCAAGAAGGAGTAGGAAGGGTACCTAGACATGATGTTTTGATCTGCGTTGGAGACTTTAATGCAGTAATGGGCTGTTCAAATGAGGGATTTGAGGCATGTATGGGTAAGATGGGAGTTGGTAGTAGGATGAGTGAAAACGGAGTGAGGTTTGGAAGCTTCTGTCTAGCAAATGACTTAGTCATCGGGGGCACACTCTTTCAGCATTGCAATATACACAAGACAACTTGGGTGTCGCCGTGTGGAAAATATAAAAATCAGATTGATCACATCGCTATCAGTAGGAGGCATAGAAGTTCTCTGCTAGATGTTCATGTTAAACGGGGAGCGGATATTGGTAGTGACCATCAACTCAGCATTGCAAAAATAAGGTTTAAACTTAAAAATCAGAAGAAGGAAAAATCTGGTGTTGGTAGATACGATATTGTTAAGCTTAGAAGGGAAGAAGAAAAGGAGGAATTCAGATTAGAATGCAGAAATAGGTTTTTGGTGTTGGAAACGTTGGAAGAGGGGGAGAGAAATGTAGATGAGATGTGGGAGGATGTGAACAAAGTTTTGCATGAGACTGCTGAATGTACGATTGGAAGGAGACATAGATTCAGGATAAAGAAATGGATATCAGAGGAAACGTGGGATATGATAAAAAAGAGAGGTGAGGCTAAATTGAGGAGTGAGATGCAATGCGTTGATGAACGAGAGATTGAATTAGCAAGAGCTGCGTGCTGGAGTTTGAATTCAGAAGTAAGAAGGTTAGCTAGGAGAGATAAAAGAAGATGTGTGGATGAAAAGGTTGCAGAGACTGAAATCTTAATAAACAAAAATGATGGACAGAGTCAAAGAATAGCATATGAATCGATTAGAGAACTGAGCGGTAATGCAGGTAAACGCAAGGAAATACCAGTTAGAGACAGGGAAGGAAATTTATTGACCAAAGATGGGGATATTAAAAATAGATGGAAAGAGCATTTTGAGACAGTTCTTAATAGACCAATACCACCAGAAGAGGATATACCGTCTGCTCAGGAAGATTTAAATATAGAAACAGGAGAGTTGAGGCTTGCAGAAGTGGAGAAAGCAGTAAAACAGTTAAAGAATAATAAGGCACCAGGGGAGGATGGTTTATTTCCGGAAATGTTTAAAGTGGAGGGGGATAGATTAATAATGATCTTGACCAAGCTATTCAATAAGATATGGGTGACGGGGTTACTACCATCATTTTGGAAGAATGGTGTAATTGTTAAAGTTCCGAAGAAGGGAGACCTGAGTGAATGTGGTAATTGGAGGGGAATCTCTTTGTCACCGATAGCTTTGGAAGTTTTCAGTAGAGTGTTGCTAAATAGGTTGGAGCCGGTGGTTGAGGGTATTCTGAGGGATGAACAGGCTGGTTTTAGAAAGGGACGTGTTTGCAATGATCAGATCTTTATAGTTAGGCATTTGATGCAGCAAGTTAATGAAATGAGAGTACCGTTAAGTCTTTGTTTTGTTGATTTTGAAAAGGCTTTTGAGAGTGTTTCGAGAGAGACTATGGGGAAGATCATGAGACATTATGGAATACCAGAGGAGTTTGTGAGGGTCATTATGAACATGCATGAGGACACATTTTGTAAAGTGATGGTTGATGGTTGTCTGAGTGATTCGTTTGAAGTCAAGTCCGGAGTAATTCAAGGTGGTGTTCTATCGCCTTTACTATTTATATTGGTCATTGCTTACATTATGAAACGCGTTGGAACAGAAACCGGTGCAGGTATACTTTGGGGAGAGAACAGGAAACTTTTGGATTTAGATTATGCAGATGATATAGTTTTGATTTGTGATGGGCCAGAAGAGATGCAGAGAGTGTTGGACTGTTTGGTGAGTGAAGGTCGCAAGGTGGGTTTGGTTATTAATTGTGGAAAAACTGAAATAATCAATATGAATATGGAAAATGCGCAGGAATGTGTAATTGGAGGTATGGTTGTAAAGCAAGTTGATAGGTTTAAATATTTAGGTACTTATTTAGCCAAGGATGGTTCTTTGAACTTTGAATTCGAGGAAAGGTTAAAGAAGGCTAATCAGGCAATGGGAATGCTTAAAAATATTTGGAATAATAACAATTTTTCTGTGCATACAAAAACCAGACTTTATAAGGTAATGGTTAGGAGTATCTTAATTTATGGACACGAGTCTTGGTACAGCACAGTGACTATGGAAAGTAAATTCTTGGTGTTTGAAAACAAAGCACTTAGAAGAATATTAGGAGTTAAGTGGTGGGAAAGGATACCAAATAGTAGAATTAGAGAAATAACGGGAGTGCAGCCGGTCGATGAATATGTTAGGTTCTCACGATGGAAGTGGCTAGGACATGTGTATAGGAGACAGGGAATAGTACGAGGTACACCAGGGTGGGTGGCACTTGGTAGGAGAGGTAGAGGAAGGCCAAAAGAGACGTGGGTGAGGACAATGAGACGGGAAGCTGGAGATGAGTGTTGGGGAGATCTTGAGGAGCTAGCACAAGATAGGATGTGGTGGTGTGAGTTCATCGAGGCCCTATGCATCCCCGAGGGTGCCACAGGAAATGATTGATTGATATATATATATATATATATATATATATATATATATATATATATATATATATATATATATATATATATATATATATATATATATATCATCCAGTCCTACATTGCCCCATGAAGAGCGTAGGAGCCCGGGGTTAGGCAGTTGGTCCCGACATTTAAGATGAGAGTGACCAGCCTCACTCATCCCTGAGTGGCATTACATGAGCAATCAACCCCAACCATCCCTTGGATATAAACCTTCACCGGCTTAATGGGATTGGAGCGCAATAATTACCCACTAAACCACCAGGCGCCAAAATTTGGTCATTTGGTTACCATCCAGTGTTGTAAATGGTTTCCTGGTGTACAGGAAACCATTTGGCCTGTCAGTAAGTGTAGAGTCACCCACAGGCAGAAGGAAGAGGAAAAAATGAAGGAAAGAAAGACAGAGGAGGGAGTGTAAAGACCCGTAGGCAGAAGGACAAGGAAAGAATGAAGGAAAGGAAGACAGAAGAGGATGGAAGGAAAGAAGGATGGAGGAGAGGAACACTACATCGAGTGAGTGGATGGTGAGCTCCACCTACCACCATTTTTTTTTTTGGGGGGAGGGGGGGTTATATACAGTACATCCTTAAGTGACACTTGTGGAAAGTGTTCAGTGAGAATTTTCTGGAATTTATGCCTAAGTTTGCAGCTGAGGGGTCCATTGTATGCAATGAGAAAGGTGTTTTACAGAACAGTAGTGTCTAGGACTTTTGAAATGGCAAAAAAATTTATTAAGAGTGTTACCAGTGTACGTTTCTGTGAATGTTTTAGGAAAACCATTTTTAAATAACAAATCTTCAAGCTATGAGGACCTCTCTAAAGAACCGACGTAAGCACCACTTTTTTGAAATGGAGAAAATGGCAATTAAAGTTATCCATACTACTCTCTTCAGTAACTTAAGAACAACATGCCCGATCAACATGAATTTTAAAATAAACAAAGCCCTATCCTCCCTCTACATAATATTGAAAAATGAATGAATTTGTATGATCATGTATTTTTTTTTTTTTTTTATACAGCACAAACCTAGGGAGTATACCTTGGAACATAACACTATTAGGCTATCATAATTCCTTAAAATAAGGTAAGTACAAACATAACGTTTAAAAATAACTCAAACATGCGAAAAATGTTCGTTTGATTGTTTGTTTGTATGATTGCACAGTTGTATGTATGCATGCAGGGGTGCATCCAGGGGGGGGGGCCGGGCCCCCCCCCCTTAGCTCTCTGGGTCCTTTAAAAATGTATATATATTTATTTCGATAACAGCAAAACATGAAAAATTGGTAAGTACAAACAAAGGGTAACACATGAGCCAGCAGCTCCCTGACTCTAAACCTGCATATGACCTCCCAGTAATTATCGGATTACCTGACCTCACCTCACTACGAGCCCCCCCTTAGAAAATTCCTGGGTGCGCCCCTGTATGCATGTATGTATTTATGTATATTTTTGTATACAAAAAATAAATGGAGATTAACTCCAAAAATACCTTGTTAAGTGTGCTCCTAAGTCTGTATTAAGTTTGTATGTTAGTATGATTAAGTGTATGAGTGTATGTCTGTATGTATGTTTTCTTGTATACATACATAACATTGTTGAAGTAATCCCAGAATGCATAATGTGTGCTTGTCTGTATTTCTGTACGTAAGTCAGTATGTATGCATGTATGTTGGTATGCATACAGTGTGTGTTTGTATGTTTGTATGCATGAATGCATAGGTGTATGTATGCATGTATGTATGTAACCTATGTTTTTTTATGTATACAAAAATAATGTTGATTATCCCCGAAAATAGTGTTTGTAACTATTGTTTCTATTACTATGTATGTGTGTATGCATGTTCCAGTATGTCTTTATGTGTTTTTATGTTTTGTATGTTCCTTTAACAATACAAAAACTCTTAATATCCCAAAATGTGTATGTATGTATGTATGCTTGTATGTGTCCACGTATGCATGACTTCCTGTATTCTTTTCATGAGTGCTTGTATGTATGTAACCTTCTTGAACACTGTCAAATCCAAGGAAGTTGCACTAAACATGGAAGGCACGCACACAAGTGGCTGAAAACAAAGCAGTGTAAACAGGTCAGCTGTGCGCAGGGTAGCAAACTAGCACTCACATAGCAAGATGTGCATTGAAGAAACGATTAGAATGGTGACTTTTTTTCCTTCTATTTCGATGAAATAGATATTATCTCATGCTAGAAAAAAGAAAAAAAAAATAGGTAAAAATCACCATAATACTAACCCAGGAATAAAGTTGCAAATTCATAGTAAGACCCGCTCTATTTAGCGCATGGAGCGTAAAATTGGTAACTCGAGACGTGGGTTAGCGTGGCTGCCCGACACCGAACGCCGTTGTTTGACGGAGCAATGACCCCATTTTTGCCTTCTACCGGTTGCTACCCTATTCCTCTTCAAGCTATTTGCAGTGGAATAACGGCGTATATGACTTTGGAGGTTGTAGTAGCATGGTAGACACAGAAAACGGGAAATCGAGTAGCCTGGTCGATACGTCGTTGTTTTAGGGAGGTCCTCATATGTAAGTTCATTATCGATTGAAAAATAAGAGCATAATTCATAAACTGTGAGTAGATTATGTTTAAGGATAACTCATAGTCTCTGTGGGTAGAATATGTAAGTTAGAGAGAGGAATGAAGGAATTATCCATTAAATGTTGGCCTTTTGTACAGGGACGTTTAAAGACTTTCATTCTTACGAAAAATATTTATATCTATAAAAGTTACATTTTTCTAAATCACAAGTGAACTTGATTTTCGTATGCCGAGAATATAAGCAATTAAGAAAGACTGGGACATGGCTATAACATTTAAAAACTAAAAAAATAACGTCAGCATACCGACGATAAAATATTGTAAGGGTTTAAAATTATCTGAACACTTAGTCAGCCAGAGCTCCTTGTGGTAGTACAAGAATGCACTGGCAAGCGTCGGTCCCAAGGGTAACCCCATACCACCACCATCACATTGCTTAGGCTATATGCTTTGTTGTCACATAAAAATATACAGTCCCTGGTTGCCAGTCCTAAAAGTTTCTTTAATTGAGATCAAGTCCGTCGATGTGCTGAGTGTTCTGCATAAATGTTGATGGTCTCTGCCACTGGAATAAAAACAATGTTTTGTTCTGAGATAGTTTCTTTAAAGTCTCAGATTCATCCATGGAAAATACCTTTTTTTTTTTTTTTTTTTTTTTTAAGCCATTTGGACAATGAATAATAAGACGAAGTGATGATGGGACTTCCTTTGGAGGATGGATCATTAAAGCTCAGTGTGGATAATTTCTCATTCCACTTCTCAGTCCTAAAAAATACTGAATAAAATTTAATTTAGGACAATTAACGGAAAATTTAAGGCCTTAAGACAAGGCTTGATTCTCCACAGACGAGAGGGTAATGTCAAAATAGTTTTAAAGAATTTTTCAGGGAATAGGTCATTATCATGTGCTTAGAGAACTAAGTTTTATTTATGATAACCTATCCCCTGAAGAAGTTTTATATATATATATATATATATATATATATATATATATATATATATATATATATATCATCATTCATCATCATCATCCGGACCTCCTTTCCCACACAAGGGCAGGGTGAGGAGTAGCAATGTCCAGACAGCCCAAAATTGCCCAATCCAATCATTCAAGCCCCCGGAATCCTGGCTCTATCGGATCCGGCAAAAACATTCACCACGTTCTGTAGCTTCACATATCATATCCGACAGAGTCAATCCAGACGCTGCCATGTTAAAAAGGGGTGCCAAAAATCCCTGATCACGCACATCTCCTCACAAAAGTCATCCAGCCAGCTCGATCTCCTGTCAGTTCCCTAGCCTCACCGACTTCCAAACCTCTCTTCCTCACACATTCATCCACCATATCTCTCCACCTTCTCCTTGGCCTACCTCGCCTCCTCCCTCCATCAAATTCGCTCAGATATACCTTCTTCACCACTCTATTGTTATCCATTCTCTCCACATGACCATACCATCTCAGTACACTCTCTTCAATTCTGGTATCCACCGATTTCCTCACTCCGCATCTTTCGCGAATCACATATTTCGTATCCTATCCACCCTCTGTACTCCACATACATTCCTCAGCAGTCCCATCTCCACTGCTCTTACTCTTGACTTTTCATTTTCATGCCACACCATGGTCTCACATCCATATGTTAAAGTTGGCACTAACACTTCATGTAAGCCTCGTGCAGCTGCTACACTCAAGCCTCTGTTTCTTATCAAGGCCTTCATTGCACCAGCTACTTTTCTTCCTTGTGTCATTCTACTTTCAACTTCTTTTGCACATTTTCCTCTCTTTTCCATCACTGTACCCAGGTATTTGAACTCTCTCACCAATTCCAGTCTCTCTCCATTCACTGTTACATTGCACTGGGAGTCACCTTCTCTCTCAATAACCATCACTTTACTCTTTTCTACATTTACTGTCAAGGAACGACGCTTACAGACATCAGCAAAACTCTGCACTAGCCTCCCAAGTTCTTGTCCGGTACTTGCAAGCAGTACTGCATCATCAACATACAACAAATTTGAGATATTCCATCCATCACCATTCACTACCAATCCCATCCCTCTCTCCAATACTCGTGTTTTCACTTCTCTCATCACCCCATCCATATATACATTGAACAACCATGGGGACATCACACAACCTTGTTGCACGCCCACACTGATTGTGAACCATTCACTTAGATGCCCATTAACCCTGACACATGCTTCACTACCATCATAAAAACTCTTGACGGCATCTAACAGCTTACCCTCTACACCGTACATGCGCAAAACTTTCCACAATCCTTCTCTGTCCACTTTGTCATATGCTTTTTCCAGATCCATGAATGCCATAAACACCTTATGTATCCTTCTCACAAGCCTTCTTTACTATCTGTCTCACTGCAAATATTTGGTCCACACATCCTCTGCCACTCCTAAAGCCACCCTGTTCATCACTCACTAGGACTTCTGATATCTCTCTTACATTCCCTATAATAATTCTTCCATATACCTTCCCTACCACACTCAGTAAGCTTATGCCACGATAATTCTTGCACTCAGTTCGTTCACCTTTATTTTTGTACAGGTGTACAATCACAGCCTTTTTCCACTCTGCAGGCACAGTTTCACTCATCCATGCCTTCTTACATATCTCCAACAAGCGCTTTATTCCGTTCTCTCCACTGCATTTAAGTATCTCTGCATACACCTCATCAACCCCAGCTGCTTTCCCAATTCTCAACCGCTTCACAGCACTCTTCACCTGTGCGAGTGTCACGTCTCCTGGCACTGCATTCCTTCTCTGCACACCCCCAAAACCAATCATGTTTACAGCTGCTCTGCTCTCTCTATCCCCATTCATCAACCTTTCAAAGTATTCTCTCCATGTGGTCCTTACTTCATCTCCATGGGTTAATAATCTACCACCTGCATCCTTCACACCATCCCATTTCTTACCGCTTTCACTTCTACATTTCCGCACCTCTTTCCAGAATAACTTTCTATTTTCAGAGTAGTTCGCATTCATTTTTCTTCCTAGATCCTCATTTACCTCCTTCTTTTTCCTCTTCACTAGTCTCTTTACGTGCCTCTTGCTCTCAACATATTCATTTCTTATTTCAACTGAACCCCTATCCTGTAACCACTTTAGCCACTTCTTCCTCTTTTCCTCCACTGCTCTCGTTACCTCCTCATCCTACCATGCCGTACCTTTCTTCTTTGTTGTTACCCTTGCCACACCACATACCGCTTTAGCATTCCTAACTAAGCAATCCCTATATGCATTCCACAGTCTGTCCAGATCCATTTCATTCCAATTCAGTAATTCTAACTTGTCCTCTTCTTTGGTCCTGTATTCATCTGCCATTTCTTTGATCCTCAGCTTCTCAACTTTCAGTCTTTCTCCTTGACTGCTTCTTTCTCTCCTGATCCCCCTCACTCTTTACAGCTTGATCTTGCATACCACAATCATATGATCTGACAGACCTCCACATCGTCCTCTCACAGCCCTCGTATCAGCAACCATTCCCATGATCGACCTCCCTACGAGCACGTAATCAATCAGGCTTCTTTCAACACGATCCCCGTTCCCTCTGATATATATATATATATATATCTATATATATATATATATATATATATATATATATATATATATATATATATATATATATACACACACTGTGACATTACCCTTTTGTTTGTGGAAAAGGACGCCTTGTCTAAAGGCCTTAAATTTTCCATTTATCCATCGAAATTAAATCTTAGTTTATTATTATTATTTTTTATTTGAGCTTTATAAGAAATTTCCTACACTAAACATGAGCCATTCTCAAAACACCTTCAGTATTTCAGGAACTCCATTCATCACTTGGCATTTTAGTCCTATTACTCATATAGTCCATATGACTCAAAATAGGTGCACCCGGAAGCATTAATGTTTTCCCCCCTTCCCCAGTAACCGGAGTCGTGGCCAGTTAGGACCAGGCGATTGAACACCCGACACCCACCGCCCCTGCCCTACCCCAACCCCAGTGTAATCGTTGTTGGGGAGATGTGGAAAGGCCAAAGCTGGTTATGTTACAATGTGTTAATATTGTTTTTATAGACAATGAGAACCAGTAGGGGTAAGTATATAAAGGCATTTACTGTGTAGTACCGTGCTGTTATCCACAAAATTGTATGGATATGAGTAAGACACGAAAGTGAAAGAGGACCTACAATGTATTATGTGTTATTGTCTATATACTTACGTCCTATATTATAATGTTACAAATGTGTAGAGTAAAAAAAAACATCTGTTGAAAGATACTGCAAAGAAGCAAGATTTGCTAGTTAGGTAGTCGAGAAGCTTCTCGACGTTTCCCAATGTTTACCCTAGGTTCCTGTACAAGTCAGATTTGCCAGTTTGCCTGCTGTTTGTTAGCGTAGTTGTTTCGTAAGTTATGCATTAATTTTTTTGCTCTTTTTCTTTATAATGTTTTATTTATGTGATTGCTGGTTAATTGATGAAATTTAAGTTTCTATCCTCTATAATTTACAGTGTTATGTAATGTAAGAAAACTCTGGTATGTTTTGATGTCTCCTAGTTGGCAACTGTTAACTGTTGCCCCGTTGAGTTTGTACTAGAAGTTTCTCGATTAATGTCAGGCCATATAAGGATGGGGATGAGACTAGAGCTAGATCAGTCGGTTTGCAGTTCAGTTTGAGTGTACTGGTGTCAGTGTCAGTGAAGTTTGTATATTTTCGGTACTTCGGTTGTTAGCAAACAGTGAAGTGTTATTAAGTTTGTATATCATCAGTACTTGCGAAAATAGTGAAGTGTTGACAAGCATTAAATGTAATTGCAGTTAGTATAGTCTGTATAGCTTTAGTGCTTGTGAGAACAGTGAAGTGAAGTTGGAAATCATTAAGTGTAATTAGCTGGACAATAAAGACAGTGAACTTAAGAAGCCAGAGTTAATTTACAACACCTGAGCTGATCCTGTGTACTGTGCTCCTAAAGGCCGACCATAGGAAGAACAACTCACTGGGCAACGTCCTTCCTATACTGTACTATTGCTGCTGGAGCCTGTGGCAGTGTGGGACAGGGATGTAACACTAATGTCAGGAGTGCGGATTATTAAGGGCTGCAGTGAAGCTAACCTTCAACATGGAAGCAGAATGTGTGCAGACAAGGTCCCGAGCTGGGGAGGAGGAGGTGTCCCTGGCTGCAATTGTGAAGCTATTACGAGCTTCACAGAGAGAACTTAAAGGACAATTATAGGCACAAAATAAAGAAATCAAAGAACAATCCGAAGCACAGAATGAAGGACAGAAATAACTCAAAGAACAGTTGCAAGCACAGGGTCAACAACTAGAGGCACAATATGAAGAACAAGAAGAACTATATGAACAATTTGAAGAAGCTTTGCAGAAGCAACAGAGGAAAGTACAACTGAAGGTGCAAGGACAGCTAAATGCATTCATGGGGGAAATGAAGGAAGAACCGCAACAGCTTATGGAGAAGTAAGTGTCAAGCTAGAACAGCAGAAGTATGAGGTATGAAATAACGTGATGGAGTGTAAACAGCACGTAGACAACCAGCTGAAGATTAGTGGTGGAGTGCAGACAGCATGTAGATAACCAACTGAGGCATGTATCGACCATGTGAAAATAATTAGTGAGGAAATTGAGGCTGTAGAGAAATATTGCACTACTGAGACTCAGGTTAGTGTACAGGGTGCATATGAAAGGAATGGACAGTGTATGGTGAATCTTGACAGATCCCAAGCATCTAAAGGTAGCATTACAGGACTGAATAATCAGAATGCAGAAGTTTTAAGTCCTGGCCTTAATTATGATGACCCAGTTTTTAGGCTCCAAACCAGTGAAGTGCATGGTGATAATGGGGTCCAATTAAAAAGAAACCTCAGAAATTTGATGGTAGAAAATCATGGGAAACTTACTGTGCACAGTTTGAGTTACAGGCGAATCAGAATGGTTGGGATGATAGGCAGAGGGCAATGCAGCTTGCTACTAGCTTTAACCCGCCCCGTCCCGTCAACGTATGGGTACGTTGCAACATTTTGCATTTGCCAGTCCCGGCGACGTACTGGTACGTCGTGCAATTGCAAGGTCCCTGATTTGCACAATTTTCAATTTTTGCGCGTGATTTTTCTTACGTATACACGGGACACCTTCCTCTATTCCTCTACAAGATGCCAAGCAGGGACAGTGCCTTACACCACATAACCTCCCCCTTCCCCCCCTCATGCCATTGTCTCAGCAATTCACCTGTTACCAGTGACCTGGCCAGTAAAGATATTCAGGGCCAGAGTGATTCCCCAATCGATGACAATGTGGAGGACAAAGTTTACATAGCATTAGAAGAAGAAACAGTCAGAAATAATGATCAGGTAATGTGGCAAAAAAAGGTCAGGTATGGTGATTAGTTAGTGAGTGAAACAATGCTTATAATGCCTATATTACTGCTTGAAAACCAATATACTCTCATACTACATATAAATTCGTACCAAGTAAATAAATAAATACTGTTTATGAGTTGTGTGAAATAGTTACCCTCCCGTAGAACTCGTTTTCTTTGGTGCCAGCATGTTAGAAAACCCAATCAGGTAAGGAGGAACTCCTACCTGGATCGAGTATTTTAAACCTCAGATGAGCGATTTCTCTATGAATTTTCGATGTTTCTCACCAAAAGCGGAGGTTTTAGCCAAAAAAAATTTTTTCAAAAATATCTCAGGATTGGGGGATGTCGGAGGTGCGGAAAACCTCGGGATGTGACGGGTTAAGGGTGCCGCAATGGAAATTTTGAGCCAGGTGTCAGTAGAGGAGAGGAACAGTTATCAGTCCCTAGTGGATGTGCTGGAGAGCAGATATGGAACCATGTACCAGACTGAGGTTTACAAAGCAAGATTCCGGAGCTGTTTATGGGCTTGAGGAGAATCACTACAGCACCTTGCTCATGACCTGAAGAGTATGGCATACAAGTCATACCCTAGAGCTGTATCTAACCTGTTGGCTGTTCTTCTGAGGGACCAATTCATTGCTGCTCTTGATAGTGCAGAGTTGAAAGTGCAAATGATGCAGGCAAAACCAAGAAGCATACAAGAAGCACTAGCCAGGGCTCTAGAATTTGAGTCCTTCGTCAGGTCAAGTGCATCCACATTTCAGACAGGTTGTAGTGCAAGATTCAAGGCAAGAAAGGGGCAGATATATGAAACGGAAAAATTTGAGGAAAGTTGCTAGTACTGTGAAAAGCCAGGACACAGAAAAGAGGACTGCTACAGGTGGAAGAGGGAACAGAAGAAGACTGGTGGAGGTTGCAGGATCTGCGGGAAGCCAGGACACAAGAAGGAAAATTGTCACAAATGGAACAAGGAGCAAGAACAGAGCAATGCAAGGAAACCTTCAGTTGTAACAAAAGCGTGTTGGACATGTAGTGAGGTTGGCACTTCAGTTCTGAGTGTCCAAAGAAGAAAAAGGATGATAAGAAGAAGACTGCAGAAGATCAGAAAGAAATGGAAAACTAGTGGAGGCTGGTGTTAAGGGGCAACCACCAGCCAGCTTTTCCCAAGTTGTCCCACCACCAAGAAAATGCAAGAGAATGGCAATCGACAGTGTGCAAATAGACGGAAGGATGGACAGGAAGAAGTGTTCCCTGGTGATTGATTTGGCCTCACAGCAGACTTTTGTGAGGCCTGATGTGGTATATCATCAGTAACTGCCCGAATCATCAGAACAACTGTGTGGCCTAACTGGACACCATGCATTACTGAGCGGACTTCTGGATGTCCGGACGGAAGTGGCAGGGCAAGAGGCTACTCTTCCAGTCTACGTGGCTGACTTGGAGGATCCTTGCCTTCTGGGTCTGGATTATCTGCTGTCCATGGGATGTGACCTGAACTTCTGCTCCATGAAGCTGAAGGTTTGAGGAAGGTCGATTCCCGTCATGGCAGTGAAACGTACCAGTTCAGGTGGCAAGTTGAGGGTGCTCTGCACTACAGCGATACCCCGAAAATCAGAACTGTTGCTCAAGTGTAAGGTGAGCAGCTCTTTTGACAGCTATCTGCGGGTGGTGGAGCCTGACGTACAATGCAAGACAAAGGCCAGAGTGAGGGTGGGGAGAACTCTGGTGGAAACAGGTGCAGGTGAAGTGCCAGTTGTGGTGGCCGATTTCTCCCATGAGCCACAGAAGATCAACGAAAGGAGAAATTCTGAGACTGTGCCAGGCAGTGGACCCTGAATGGCATCAAAGGAAGGCCTGTAAAAGAAGCATAGTCAAACAAGATGGGTATCTGCCAGAGCACTTACAAGACCTTTTCTCAAGGAGTTGCCAATGCCTGGATGGTTCACAATTGCTGAAGTTGAGGCAGCTGCTGACAAAGTTTGCTGATGTCTTTTCCACCAGAGACCTAGACCTAGGATGCACTGATCTGATGGAGCATTGTATAGACACTGGGGATCACCGTCTGATTAAACAACCAGCGCAGAGGGTGGCACCAGCCCAACGGCAAGAAATGAAGATGGTGATGGAGAATCTCTAAAGTCAAGGAGTGATAGAAAAGTCCAGCAGTCCTTGGGCATCAGCAGTGGTTCTGGCTCAGTAAGGTGCTGTGTAGATTATCGAGCCCTGAATGATTTGACAGTGAAGGATGCATACCCCTTGCCAAGAACTGATGACACCCTGGATGCTTTGTCAGCTGCTAAGTGGTTCTCGACCCTAGACATGAGGGCAGGGTATCATCAAGTCAGGGTTGCAGAGGACAAAAAGAAGACAGCCTTTTCATACGGGCAGGGTTTATGGCAGTTTAAGGTGATGTCTTTTGGCCTATGCAATGCCCCAGCTACTTTTGAGCATCTAATGGATCGCATACTGAAAGGCCTGCACTGGCAGACAGCTCTCATTTATCTGGACTATGTAATTGTGTTTGGACGGACTTTCGACCAGGAACTGGAGAGGATATATCGGAGGTGTTGAACAGGACCCATGCAGCACACCTGAAGCTGAACCCCAAAAAGTGCTACCTGTTTCAGAAGGAAGTGATGTACCTGGGACACATTGTAGGTGAGGGTGGTGTCTGTACTGACCCAGAGAAGGTGGCAACTGTGGAAAACCGGCCAGTTCCAACTTGTGTCAAAGAGCTATGGAGTTTCCTAGGCTTGTGCACCTACTATCGGCATTTTGTCAAGGTCTTTGCAATGATAGCTGCACCTCTTCACAAGCTGTTGGGGAATAGGCAGAAGTTTGCATGGACATCAGAGACTCAGAAGGCCTTTGATGAACTCAAGCATGCGTTGGCAAGCTCCCCAGCACTGCTGTGCCCAGACCAGAATCAGCCATTATACTGTGATGCTTAGTGACCATGTTATTACTGGAGTCCTGTCACAGAAGAAGGATGACAAGAAGTATGTGGTGGTGTATTACTGCAAGAAGCTTAGCCCACCAGCGCAGAACTACTGTGTGACCCATAAGGAACTCTTGGCAATGATGAACAGCCTTGATTTCTTCCACCCCTACCTGTATGGGTCATACTTCATCATCAGGACAGACCATGCAGCACTCAAGTGGCTGAAAACGCTAAAGAATCTGGAAGGACAACTGGCATGCTACTCGGGAAGCTAGACCAGCACAATTATGAGATGCAGCACCGTCCTAGGCGGGTACATAGTAATGCTGACAGCCTGAGTCACCGGCCTTGTGATCCAGAGTGCTGGCAGTGTAGTAAAAAAGAAGATCATAGCAAGAAATGCAGCTGTACTGCAGTGACAGGGCCAGCGTCAGATGAAGAAGACCTGAAGAGGAAGCAGATGGAGAATGCAGACTTACAACCAGTGCTAGAGTTGCTGCAGCAGAGTACAGTCCAACCATCTTGGGAAAAAGTTTCCAGGTTAAACCCTGCGACCAAGAGCTACTGGAGTCAGTGGGACCTCCTTCGTTTGAACAGTGGACTACTGGAGTGTCAGTGGGAGACACCCAATGGCCTCAGCAATTATTGGCAATTGGTGGTTCTGAAGAAGATGAGGTCCAAGATCTTGGATGAGTCCCAAAACCAGATTACTAATGGGCACCTGGGAGCGAAGAAAACTCTAAGCTGGCTGCAACAGAGATTCTACTGGATTGGTATGCATCAGGATGTTGAAGAATGGTGTCAGGCCTGTGATGTGTGTCGTGCCAAGAAGGGACCCAAGAGATATGGTTGGGCCCCTCTTCAGCTGTACCAAGTGGATGCACCGATGGAAAGAGTCACGGTGGACATTGCTGGACCTTTGCCACTCACTGAAAAAGGAAACCAGTACATGTGTGTTGCAATGGACTACTTTACAAAGTGGCCAGAAGCCTACGCCATCCCTGATCAAGAGGCTGCTACTGTTGCTCAGTTGTTTGTTGACCAATTCTTCTGTCATTTTGGGATGCCACAAGAGCTACATTCAGACCAAAGTAGAAACTTCAAGTCTGCTGTGTTCCACAAGTGCTGCAAATTATTACTGATCAAGAAGACCAGGACCCTTCTACGGCCACAGTCAGATGTATGGTGGAGAAATTCAACTGGACCCTGGGACAAGAACTGGCCAAGTACTGCATAGAGGGACAAACAGAACGGGACCAGAAATTACCTGCATTGCTCATGGCATATCAGTCTGCATTCCATGAGTCTACCGGCTACATCCCCACAAAACCGATGTTGGACCGGGCATGAGTTACGCTTACCCGTTGACTTGTTAATGGGAAGATCACCTGGAGAAGAGCTGTCTACAGACACCTTCAGCCATGCAAAACATCTTCAGGAAAGGCTGGCTGAGGTACATCATCAAGTGTGAAAAGCCCTCAAGTTTTCTGGAGAGGTGATGAGGTGCAAGTATGATACCAGGGCAAGTGAGATGAGCTTCATGGGTGGTGATCAAGTTTGGTTATCTAATCATCAGAGAAAGAAGGGACAGTCACCGAAGCTGCAGAGACCATGGGACTGGCCTTACGCTGTGTTAGACCGCCTTTCAGAAGTAACATACCAGATTCGGGGAGGCAGGAAATCTCGCACAAAGGTGGTACATGTGAACTGTCTGTGGCAGTACCATGGGCCAGGACAGTACAGTTGGAACGTTTCTGAGGAATCGTGCTCTCCCATAGCCGAGGATGTTGAGGAGGACCATGGAGCTGAAGTGCAAGAGGATGGTGACAGTTTCCTGAGGGAAGAAGTGAATCGGGAAGAGGACTAAGACCTTCCAAGAGGAGTGGACTTTGTGGAGGAGCAAGGACACCATCGGAAGTGGCATAAAAGAAGACCTGACAAGCTGGGGGATTATTTTGTGTATAGTTAGATGTTTCATTAAGATTAAGGTTTATGTTTGTATATATCATGTAGTTTTGTCAGGACGACAAAGGACAAGGGAGGGAGTAGTGTTAAGAACCGAGATTTGCCAGTTAGGTAGTCGAGAAGCATCTTGACGTTTTCCAGTGTTTACCGTAGGTTCCGGTACGAGTCAGAGTTGCTGGTTTGCCTGCTGTTTGTGAGCCTAGTTGTCTTGAAAGTTATGGCATTGATTTTTGTGCTCTTTTTCTTTATCATGTGATTGCTTGTTAAATTTTGTAATTTAATTTAAGTTTTGTATGTTAAATAATTTACAGTGTTCTGTAATGTAAGAAAACTCTGGCATGTATATCTCCCAGTTGGTAACTGTTAGCTATTGCCCTGTCGAATTTGTGCTTGAAGTTTCTCGAGTAATGTAAGGCTATATAAGGATGGGGAAGAGACAAGAGCTAGTTCAGTCAGCTTTCAATTCAGTTTGAGTGTAGTGCAGTGTCAGTGTCAGTGAAGTTTGTATATTTTCGGTACTTGTGAAAACAGTGAAGTGTTGTTGGCAAACAGTGACGTGTTATTAAGTTTGCATATCATCGGTACTTGTGAAAATAGTGCAGTGTTGTCGAATATTAAGTGTTACTGCAGTTAGTAAAGTTTGTATAACCCCAGTGCTTGTGAAAATAGTGAAGCTGGAAAGCATTAAGCATAATTATTTGGAAAATAAAGACAGTGAACTTAAGGAGCCAGAGTTTATTTACGACGCCTGAGCTGATTCTGTGTGCTGTGCACATGAAGGCAGACCATAGGAAGAACAACTCACTGGGCAACGTCCTTCCTATACTGTACTACTGCTGTTGGAGCCTGTGACAGTGTGGAACGGAGATATAACAATATGATGTCTTTTCACATCAATTCTTGCTCCCACCCCACCACCCTTCTCTCTGGGTTCCTGTCTCCAACATAAGCCTCTCTTACCCTCTCGTCCCCAACTCCCACCCTCTGTTTATCAACAGAAACTATGATAATGAAGAAATGATCCGCCAGGTATTGATTATAATTATATTATCATACACCTCTCTATTAAGCACCAACAAATCAGTAACATAATTAGGTATGCCTGCCAACTGTTTCATCCTGTTTTAAGCTGTGCGTGACATACACACTGCGAGTTGGACCTTGTGTTACAAGGACATACAGTTTTTCATCGTTAACACAGGTTACGGGTGGTTTAGGACGTCTATTAATTGATAATAACGTGGCAATTTAAGCCTTATATTATAAACACGTAAGGTTTATGTTCCTGTCATTAGTGTATTCATCAAAGGAATCAGGGATCGGCGCTGACAAACCACAGACTCTCTGCTTTAACGAAAATATTCCGACCTCTTGTGACAACAGTGACAATGCCATTATACGACTGAATGTGGGCCGGAAGTGAGGACAGGATAACAACAGTAGGTAAACATCTATTTATATATAAAAGAGCTGCAGTGTTTGTCTGTTTGGTTGTTTGTCCTTCAATCATACGCAAACTAAGGGCCAGAGACCCCTAGATCCACATATATTCTGAATCAGGGTGACTCACGGATGGTTTTAGGGGGCCAAAATTCAGAACTGGGTCATTTGAAGTCACTGGTACAGTGTTCGTCTTTTTGGCCCGGGCAACGCCGGGTGCCCCTTCAACCTGTTTTGGTATGGACACTCACATGACCTCCAATTCGAAAATGGAATATGTGAGGTTGACCTCTGAGGCAATTTGAGGTCACTGGTAATACATGCTCAAACGACTGGACCCAGCAGCCCAATTTTTGGCATGGAGACTCAAGTAACCTCCAGTTCGGACATAGGCTATGTGAGGTTGCCCTCCGAAGTCACTTGAGGTCACCAGTCAGAGGTCATTTGAGGTCACCGGCAGTACACGCTTGAGCGAATGGACCCAGCAGCCTACTTTTTGGCATGGAGATTCACATGACCTCCAGTTCGGACACAGACTATGTGAGGTTGACCTGCGAGGTCACTTGAGGTCACCAGTCGGAGGTCATTTTAGGTCAACTGTAATAGTGAACATGTGCACAGAAATACTGTGTGTTAGAGTGGAAAAGTTGAAATAATCCATCTTCAGAAGCATTAGAGGTACATAGTCTTTCTGGAGCAGAAAGAAAGATTGAACTAGAACAAATAGGATTAGGGTGTTCGCCTTTTTGGCCCAGAAACGCCAGGTATACCTGCTAGTATAACTATATAGACGTGGTCAACGACAGACATGTAATAGTTATATCCTGTGCTCTCATTTTATTGCATGTTTGTACGTGTGCAACCACGTTATGCACGTGTGCAACGTATTTGTGGATAAGTAATGAGTGTGTCAACACCATATTTCTTGTGTTAACCTTAAGAAACATAAATGCCACAAGTAAGCTTTTCTTCATTTCATACTAAATGAACACCTTCAACTGTATTATATTGACAGGATTGCCATTAAGATCAATAAGTGTGCTTGTGTAAACACAGTCCAGCACAGCACGAAGGCCCACCATCACTGGTTAGGTATACGGAGGAACACGTGACACAGCAATGTCATGTAATAATTTTCATTGTTACCTTATGTAGAGTATAACAATTTACCGTGCTGTCAGTATATATCCCGTCCATCATACCTCAGCCTGAATTACCTCACGCAGGCGAGAGGGCATGGAGTCAACGAGATATGTGGAAATATTGAGGCACCATCGGACGGCATCCCACACCTCTCTTGTTTTCCGGCCTTCTCCTCTACACCCCACTCGTGCTTCATCATGCCCCAATGTTTTCGATGAGGTTGATTTCACAGCCTTTCGTGGAATAGTCTATTAACTCAGGTTTATAATCAAACCACATGACTAGTATGGACAGAACGGTCTTGAATAGGATAACTGGGAGGGGTTCTGGAAGCGCATATGCACGAGCAGATGGTAAAAGTGAGGTCTCAATCAATGTATTCCTCAGATTTGAAGCTGCCATGAATGGGGACCAGCTCACCAACATCCTCATACCACATCCAGGCACACAAAGCCAAGCTTACTCTCCTGCTTCTGGACCTTCCTTAAATATGTGCTCTCATAAACCGGGAACCCCGAGATCTCCAGCAATGACGATCCAGAGCAGGTGTAGACGAGAAACTGGACTCATCAGTGAATATTACATTCCGCCAGAACTCTTGGTCAGCATTGGCATAACGCTGAGCAAACTGTAGCAAGATGCTCCGTGATTTTCATTTAGTTCCTCCTTACTCGCTGGAACATAGTAGTGTTTTTCGGCATTGTGAAGGTACGCCATACTGTTGCAACATGACACTGTAACTGTAGCTCCCTTGTGAGTTTGACTGCATTCTTCCTAGGGCATTGTTCAGCAGCAGCAATGAGTCGTCTGTCATCATCTGGCGAGGTTACCCGTGGTCCAGCCCTGGTCTTAACATGGCCTTCCTCCTCATCCCACCTAACCCACAACGCACAGTCTTGATATCAGTGCCCATCTCTCTGTTGATCTGCTTTAGGGGATGGCCACACTTATAGCAGCCAACAGATGGCCACACTTAGGCCACACTTATAGCAGCCAACAATCTCAGACCTGTGATGCATGACCTCTGGCCTATTGGCACGAGTGAGTGGAGCAGGTCGTCTTCCCCTTCCTGGCATTTCTGTAAATCGTTGTTTTACATTATTACCGATATTAACCAAAAATATTACTAAATATGAATATATTACTCATGGGGAAATTCACACTTACACCAAATGACGTGTAGGAATACGGGAGCTTTTATTTTCTTCCTTTCTTTCTTTCTTTCTTTTCTTTATTTTTATTTTGTCAGCCCCAACAGCAGGTACACCCTCTCACACCACACACAGTGAAAAATTATTATCTATCTATCTATCTATCTATTGCCAGATGCCTTAATCCCGTTCGGGGTGGCCACAAACAAATCGCCTCCACGTCGCTCTGTCCCCCGCCATTTCACTGCCCTGCTCCAACTCACATCCCTCTCTCTCCACCTCATCCTTGGCCTCCCCCTCCCTCTCCCCCCCTCCACCTCAGTCACATACACTCTCTTCGTCAGTCTTTCACCCTCCATCCTCTTCATATGGCCAAACCACCTCAGTGAATTCCTCCTAACGCTTGCTATCAAACCCACATCTACACCACAACACTCCTTTATATCTTCATTTGTCAGCCTGTCTCTCCATGTGACTCCATAGGCTTCTCTTAAATAACTCATTTCCACTGCTCTCACTCTTGACTTGTGTCCTTCCAACAACGTCCAAGCTTCACTTCAATACGTTAGAGTTAGTATCACAATACTCTCATGTAGTAACTTTTTCACTTCCATGCTCACTTCCCTGTTTCTTATCACTGCTTTCAAGGAACCAGCAACCTTTCTTTCCTGCTGTACCTTTCAAGCACTTCACCCTCCAAAATTCCATCCTTACTCATCACACTACCCAAGTACTTAAACATACTCACATTTTCCAATTCCTCACCATCCAACCTCGCTGTACATTCACTGACTTCACCTCTCTCAAGGACCATCACTTTATTCTTCCCTACATTCACCTTTAGATTCCGTTTCATACACACTCTCCCAAACTCATCCACCAAGCCTTGCAGCTCCCCTTCGTCTTCACTCAACAACACAGTATCATCTGTAAACAACAGCACAGGGAGTTTCCAAACACTACCCTCTCTCACCAGGGTCACTCCAACATCCACTACCCTACCTTGTACCTCTTTTATTACCCCATCCATGTACAGATTGAACAACCATGGAGACATGACACATCCCTATTTCAACCCAATCTTCAAAGAGAAAAATTCACTCAGTTCACCATCCACACGCACTGCAGCCTTAGAACCATCATACATACTCTTAACAGCATTCAACAACTTCCCATCCACTCCATGTATTCTTAATACTTTCCACAATCCTTGTCAATCCACCCTGTCATATGCTTTCTCCAAATCCATGAAAGCCGCATATAACTTCTTTCCCTTCTCTAGAAACTTTTCCACTAAAGATCTAAGAATGAATATTTGATCTCCACAACCTCTTCCCTTCCTAAAGCCTCTCTGTTCTTCTCCAACTGATTTCTCTGTTATTTCCCTAACTCTGTCAATAAGTATCCTGCCATACACTTTTCCTATTATACTAGGAAGACAAATGCCCCTATGATTACCACACACTTCTTTTTCCCCTTTTCCTTTGTACAAGGGAATAATTATACCTGACTTCCAATCCTCCGGAACTCTACCTTCCTCCCAGGCCAATCTGCACATCTTCCACATCCATTCTACTACTATCTCTCCCCCATGCTTCAACATTTCACCACACACTCCATCAATTCCTGGACCTTTCCCCAATTTAACTTTCTTCATTGCTTCCACAACTTCTATCCTACTGATTTCTTCCTGTCTTCTCACCTCCCTCCTCCTCCCAGCCATTCCCCAGCCACTTATACTCGCATCACTTCTATCCTCTATGTTCAACAATTCCTTAAAGTGTTCTCTCCATCTGCTCACTTTTTCTCCCTTCTCCTCTAGTAAGCTACCATTTTTATCATTCACTCCCCTGGTAACTTCACTTCCACCCTGTCTTACTCTCTTCACCTCTTTCCAGAACATTTTCTTACAGTCCCTCCACTTTACACTCCCTCCACTTTACACTCAAATTCCTTCCAAATTCCTCATCCACTCTCTTTTTACTCTCTCTTACTAATCTTTTCACCTCTCTCTTTCTGTCTACATATAACTCTCTCTTCCACCTCTCAACTTCTTCCACGCCCCTACTTCTCATCCATTCATTGTATGGTTTCTTCTTTTGTGCCACAGCCTGTCTCACCTCTTCATTCCACCACGCTGTTCCTTGCACCCACCTCCGTTTTCTCTTCATCCCACACAGCACATCACATGCTGCACATATTTCTTCTATGAATATCCTGCACACACCTTCCACATCCCCCATCTGCTCCAATTCATATTTGCCCAATCGTTCCTCCACTTCTCTCTTATATTCTGCCTTTTTCTTATCCTCTTGTAACCTTTCCACTCTCCTTGCAAATACTCCTTCTTCCCGTCCTTCCCTTCTTCTATTTCTCCATCTTTTTTGGATCTTGATTCTGGCCACCACCAAGTAGTGGTCAGAAAGTCCACTCCCCCAACCTCTATAAGCTCTTGCATCATTACACATCTTCGCATCCTTTCATCCACACACACATAATCAATCATTGCCTTCCTTTCATTCATTTCACCACCCACCCTTCTCATCACTCGCCATGTATACCTGTGGATCATTTTATGCTTGAAGAGGGTGTTGACTATCACCAACCCCCTCCCAGCACAAATGTCCACTAACGCACTGCCATTTTCATCCATCTCACAGGCACACCCTACTCACCAACTATTCCATCCACCTTCATATTCCCTACTTTACCATTCATATCACCAATCAAAAACACTCTCTCATTCCTTCCAAACTTTTCCATGCACACTTCCACATTTGTCCAGAACTCTTCTCTCACTCTGCTTGCACCATCTTGCGTTGGCGCATACACGCACACAATCGCCCACATTTGTATTCCAACTTTCAATCTTACCCACACAATCCTTGACCCAACTGATCCATACTCTCTTATGCTCTTCTTCCATCTTTTACTCACAACTATACACACTCCTTCTTTTGCCCTCTCATTCTCACCTACCTATTACAATATACTTTATCGCACATACTATTAAAAATATTGAACCATGATCATCACAAAATCACATATGGTAAAATGAAGCATTAGGGAACCTTTTAAACTACATCATTAGCTACCTGTATAACAGTAACACAGAGGACTACACAAAAAATGTAAAATGAAACCTGGCAACAAGTTTGTGTGGGTTCAGGGTGGCAGTAGCCAGGCATGGTGACCGCTAACACAGGCACGCAAACAACACCTCGACAGTAACCCAGCTGGTATACACACAAGATTGTAAACTCCTAATCTGACATATTGCCTAAGAATTGGATATATGCTTAAATCATAGGTATCTCTCTCTCTCTCTCTCTCTCTCTCTCTCTCTCTCTATCATCATCATCACTATAATCCGGACCTCCTTTCCCACCCTAGGGCATGGTGAGGAGTAGCACGTCCAGACAGCCTAAGTTTGCCCAATCCAATGGGCCACTTCCATTCACTCATCATTCAAGCCCCCAGAATCCTGGCTCTATCCTAATACGCCAGAAACATTCATCACATTCTGTAGCTTCACATAAACGTATCCGATAGAGTCAATCCTGACGCTGTCACTTTAAGATGGGGTGCCAGATTCCTGAACATGCGCTTCTTCTCACACCATTCATCCAGCCATCTTGATCTCTTGTCAGTCCCCTAGCCTCACCGACTTCCAATCCTCTCTTCCTCACACACTCATGGAGCCAGCTCGATCTCTTGTCAGTCCCCTAGCCTCACCGACTTCCAAACCTCTCTTCCTCACACACTCATCCACATATCCTTCCACCTTTTCCTTGGACTTCCTCTCCTCCTTCCTCTTTAAAATTCGCTCAGATATATCTTTTTCGCCACTCTACTGTTATCCATTCTTTACATATGACCATACCATCTCAGTACACTCTTCGATTCTGGTGTCCACAGACTTCCTCACTCCACATCTTTCACGAATCACATTATATCGTATTCTATCCACTCTCTGTACTCCACATACATTCCTCAACAGTCCCATCTCCACTGCTGTTACTCTTGACTTTTCATTTTCATCCCAGACCATAGTCTCACATCCTTATGTTAAAGTTGGCACTAACACCTCTTCATATAAGCCTCGTGCAACTGCAACGCTCAAGCCTCTGTTTCTTATCAAGGTCTTCATTGCAACAGCTACTTCCATCTACCCATGAGAAATTTTGCTTAGCCATGGGACGCAACAGTAAATATTAATGTTAACGAAATGGTGATAGTGCTTATCTGTTACCTGTCAGACACGATTTTATATTCCATAAACTTCAATATTACAGTATTTTATGAATCTCTTTTTGATGTTGTGTGCCATTCAAAACAGGTTAGAGGTAATTAGTACGACGAGAATATTGATACTTTCTTGATGTTCAGGTAAATAACTTTCACAGTGAAGCTGAAAATCTGGAAGGCTGAGTCCTAGGGAGAAAGTAAGTTGTAACTGAAATAAAACATGAGTTACGACCACCCCAAGCACAGGTACCTTTTAAGCCACATACTCCCATTACCTCTGAAAATGCCTACCTCTTCCTTCAAAAACTGTATCCCCCGTCATCCATGTATATAATTTTTTTCCAAATTTTCCATCTATCATTACCAATTAATGGCAAAACCTCAGCCTTATAATGAGATATTTTCTGGCCATCGTACGCAACTGCTCCAGCTGCTTAATGCCTACACGCCGTTTGATGTGTATAGCCATCACGTATCACAGTACTGTCATACAGTAACTTTTTCACTTCCATGCTCACTTCCCTGTTTGTCATCAATGCCATCAAGGAACCAGCAACCTTTCTTCCTTGCTGTACCCTTTCAAGCACTTCACCCACTAAACTTCCATCCTTACTCATCACACTACCCAAGTACTTAAACGCACTCACATTTTCCATTTCCTCCTCATCCAACCTCACTGTACATTCACTGACTTCTTTCTCTCGCAGACCATAACTTTACTTTTCCCTACATTCACCTTTAGATTCCGTTTCTTACACACTCTCCCGAACTCATCCACCAATCCTTGCAGCTCCCCTTCGTCTTCATATAACGACACAGTATCATATGCAAACAACAGTATATGGACTTTCCAAACACTGTCCCCTCTTATTAGGGCCACTCCAACATCCATACTGGTAGGTGGTGGCGATCATTTACATGATTTAGTGCTGCCTACTTCTTCTTTAGCCTTTATCATTATTCTCCTGTGCCTGCCCTCCTCTCTTCCTATTTCTTCTATCTTTCCTGTCTCTTCATATTGATTTTCTTTCCTTTACTGGTGGCTTTACATTGAGTGACAAGCCAAATGGTTTCCTGTAAGCCAAGAAACCATTTACAACGCTGGGTGGTAGCCATATAACCATACCATACGTGCTCCCTACGTGTCAACAAGTGGGTTGGTGGAGGGTTAGTGCCCCTCCCCGTAAAACAAATAACTCAAAGTCAAATGGCCACCCGTTACGGGATTATGGCGTCTGGCAATAGGTATGATATGTAGGTCCAAAATCCACTGTCCTACCTTGTATCTCTTTTATAACCCCATCCATATATAGATTGAACAACAATGGAGATATGACACATCCCTTTTTCAATCCAACTTTCAATCAGAAAAATTCACTCAGTTCACCATCCACACGCACTGCAGCCTTAGCACCCTCATACATACTCTTCACAGCATTCAACAACTTCCCGTCTACTCCATATATCCTTACTACTTTCCACAGTCCTTGTCTATCCACCCTGTCATAAGCTTTCTCCGAATCCATGAAGGCCGCATACAACTTCTTTCCCTTCTCTAGAAATTTCTCCACTAAAGATCTAAGAATGAATATCTGATTTACACAACCTCTTCCCTTTCATTAGCCTCCCTGTTCTTCTCCAACTAATTCTTCTGTTATTTCTCTAACTCTGTCAGTAAGTATCCTACCGTATACTTTTCCTATTATACACTTCTTTTTCCACACACTTCTTTTTCCCCTTTCCCTTTGTATAAGGAAATAATTACACCTTATATATATATATATATATATATATATATATATATATATATATATATATATATATATATATATATATTAGGGTGTTCAGCACTTAGGGAGTGAAAAAAAAAATTGATATTTAAGTGTGCAAAGTATGCAATCGATTCCACTTTACAAACAAAGCATTCAAGCAAAAATTTATATATTTTTTTTTATGCAATATTGTGCCTCACTACCCTTGCATTCTGTAAATCTAACTGATCTGAGCACGTGAAGGGTATGGTGAAGAAAAGTAAATATAAACAATGTGGTACAAAAAGAAACTATTTTTGAGCTATACAACAAGCATAATCAGTTTACTACATGTGGGATTTTTTGGTCGAGTCGTAGAGGGCTCTGTGGTGCTGCACAACATGGAGGATCAGCTGTCGTTCTTCTTTATTCTTCGTCAAACCATTGCTGAAGTCCATTGCCACTTTGACTGCCCGCTCAGCAACGTCACTGACCACTTTGAGGTGGGCCATGACATCAGGAATGGAGCAGAGGTCACTGATGCTTGTCAGAGTATCCACCTTCGAACACTTAAAGAGGTTTTTCGACTACTGGGTGGCAAGTTCAGAGATTCCCAGATCTGATGCGCTATCAATCGTCTTCATGTTCAAACGGCGCTGACCCTTCTTCCCCGGGAGTGCTGTGGTCATATTTTTCAGCATTTCCTGCATTTCCTCAGCAGAGACTTTGTCAGAGTACATGGCTAGTGGAGCCAGGTACTCACTGAAGTGCCAGAGGTGGCTTTTGACTTTGTCCAATGCCTTCTTTGCCACAGCGGGATCCACCTCTTTGAATTCTTCAGTCTTATTCAGGATGTTGAGGTCACTGATTTGGTGCGTCGACACCATTTGGGGCTTCAAACCAGTGCATCACATAGATGGTGACGAGGAAGACACAGATGCGTATGATGGCCTCCTTTTGATGCCATGTGAAGGGGAAGGAGGCTGCATCCTTCAGTTGATTTCTGAAAAGGAAGCTCTTGAGGCATTAATGGCCTTTGGTCATCCAACGTGCTCTGTGATATGCATCTGGACGGTGAAAGGTCATCGGTGCTGGCATCTTGTTGAGGAAAGCCAAAAACAGTTGGAGGAGCTCAAGGTAGTCATCACGGGGTTGCGCACGATCCATGTGGCTGAGGATGAAGTGTTCAATGTCCTCGACTCTGTTGGCAATCCACGACTGAGATTTTTCATCTAGGTTATCATCGTAGGGATCGCAGGAATCTGTGTCAATTTTGTTCCAGAACTCCTTGAATTGACTGAAGAGAGGAATTTCAGGACCAGAAGAAGAGAAAAAGAGGTCAAAGATCCCTGCCACTATGAGTTAACACATGTGGTGCCTGCATGCCAAGAACAACAGCGGGACTTGGAGACCTGTGTCAGTGACAAAGCAAGCTCCGCTGTGAACCCCGGTGTTAGATGCTGTAGTATCAAAACAGAGCCCTGCAATCCAGGGCTTCACTTCCGGCCATTCATCTAGAGTCCTTAGCACTGCCACTCCCATAGCTTTGCCCGTTCCAGCAGGGATCTCCAGCATCTTCTCCGTACCAACCCAAGGAACAACAATCGCTAGGCGATCACTGCGGCCGCTACCATCGATGTTGGGCAAGAGCTTTCCATCAAAATGGAGAATCAAGGGTGTTTGTGGCTGGAATTCTTTTTTGATCTTTTCAGTGATTTCAGTCCTTGATTTCTTCCGAAGAGAGTGGAGAGATCCGACAGACAACGTGAGTTCCCCCACGTCAAGCTCTGCTGCGATCAAGGCGGGAGTTACCACTTGCATTGCAACT
The DNA here is from genome assembly GCF_032717465.1 of Coenobita brevimanus. NCBI lineage: Eukaryota > Metazoa > Arthropoda > Malacostraca > Decapoda > Coenobitidae > Coenobita > Coenobita brevimanus. The sequence goes on along the minus strand of NC_137053.1, from coordinate 33,967,799 downwards.
CGCGTTGAAATGTGACATGGGTTTGAGAAGGCCAAAGGAAGGTTGCAAAGTATGGTGTAGTTCCCAACAGTAGTGGTACTGAATGAGCACTTTGCCCTTCAAGTTCCTGAAGGTTTGATTTTTCTGAACACCCTAATATATATATATATATATATATATATATATATATATATATATATATATATGTTAAGGTGGCTCCCCCAATATAATTATATTTTCTCCATATTAGAACCAACATTTTGCTCTGTCTATAGTTATGGTCACTGCATAAAAGTTTCAACTAAACTTTATAATATTCAGAGGTTGCACAATGCATGAAAAAATCACCCAATGTCAGTAAATTAATGGCATACTGCAGCAAAAGCAATTACTGCACATTTATTAATTATTTAATCCATAATTGCTAAAGAATTAAACAAATTCCAATCTTAAAATTATATGTGACTTAACTGGCTTATATATTCAAATAGTTCAAGATATAGTCATTATGTATTCCAGCTGTAAGTTCAGCAACATTGGTGCCTTTTTTTTTTTAATCAGGATAGAGTTTTCGATGCTCCTGTACGATCTGGAGTAGAAACTGTTTTAGGTCTTCATTTTTTTTTTTTTTTCAGAATAACATTGAAGTCCTGGATTAACTGTACTCCTCTTTCTACTGTATCATTCACAACTTTCAAGGGCCCAGCCACTCTTTCTCTCTGCATTCTTGAACTCGTTTTCTTTCCACGTTGCTGGTGGAATCTCTAGGAATGATTGTGACAGACCAACTGGACCCAGCAGCCCAGTTTTTGGCATGGAGACTAGCATGACCTCCAGTTTGGACATAGGCTGTGAGGTTGACCTCTGACGTCATTTGAGGTCATTGATTGGAGGTCATTTGAGGTCACCAACAATAGTAAACAAGTGTGCACAAATACTGGTCGTTAGTTTGCAAAAGCTGAAACAGAAAGTTCCTGGACTTCTTACAACCTCTCTTCTGGAGTAGAAAGAAAAATTTACCTAGAACAAACAGGATTAGGGTGTTCGCCTTTTTGGCCCGGCAATGTGCGGCCCGGAAAGTTGAACACTCTGATCCTAATTATTCTCATTCAATCTTTCCTTCTACACCAAAAAAACATATATACTTTTAATGCTTTTGAAGAGAGATTATAAAAGGTCCAAGAAATTTATATTTTGGCTTTCGCAGACTAACGGACAATATTTGTGCGCATTTGTTTCTTATTGTGACCTCAAATGACCTCCGAATGGTGAACTCAAATGACCTCGGAGGTCAACCTCACATAGTCTATGTCCGAACTGGAGGTTATGTGAGTCTCCATGCCAATAATGGGACTGCAGGGATACCCTGCGTTGCCCGAGCTAAAAAGGAGAACACTCTACCGTGACCTCAGATGACCCAGATCTGAATTTTGACTCGCCAAAAACCATCCTTGGATCACCCTGATTCGGAATATATATGGGTCTGGGGTCTCTGGCCCTTGTTTTGGGCGTGACTGAATAAAACAAACAACGTGGCTCTTTTACATGAATAGGGGGAGAGAGAGAGAGAGAGAGGGAGGGAGGGAGGGAGAAAAAGAGAGAGAGAGAGAAAGAGATGTATATAGAGATAGATTGACAGACAGATGGACAGATAGATAGAATAAATATAAAATATTCTGTCCAGCAAATCTCTCTCTCTCTCTCTTTTTTCTCTCTCTCTCTCTCTCTCTCTCTCTCTCTATGTATATATATATATATATATATATATATATATATATATATATATATATATATATATATATATATTGCCAGACGCCTCAATCCCGTTTGGGGTGGCCACAAACAAATCGCCTCCAAGTCGCCCTGTCCTCCGCCATTTCACTGCCCTGCTCCCAACTCACACCCCCCTCTCTCATATACCTCTCCACCCCATCCCTCCATCTCATCCTCGGCCTCCCCCTCCCTCTTCCCCCCTCCACCTCACTCACATACACTCTCTTCGTCAGTCTTTCACCCTCCATCCTCTCCACATGGCCAAACCACCTCAGTTTGTTCCTCATAACACTTCCTATCACATCCACATCCACACCACAACGCTCCTTTACATCCTCATTCGTCAGCCTGTCTCTCCACGTGACTCCACAGGCTCCTCTTAAATAACTCATTTCCACTGCTCTCACTCTTGACTTGTGTCCTTCCAACAATGTCCAAGCTTCACTTCCGTACGTTAGAGTTGGTACCGTATCACAATACTGTCATGTAGTAACTTTTTCACTTCCATGCTCACTTCCCTGTTTCTTATCACTGCTTTCAAGGAACCAGCAACATTTCTTCCCTGCTGTACACTTTCAAGCACTTCACCCTCCAAACCTCCATCCTTACTCATCACACTACCCAAATACTTAAACGTACTCACATTTTCCAAATCCTCACCATCTAATCTCGCTGTACATTCACTAACTTCACCTCTCTCAAAGACCATCACTTTACTCTTCCCTACATTCACCTTTAGGTTCCGTTTCTTACACACTCTCTCAAACTCATCCACCAAGCCTTGCAGCTCCCCTTCGTCTTCACTCAACAACACAGTATCATCTGCAAACAACAGTACAGGGAGTTTCCAAACACTATCCTCTCTCACCAGGGCCACTCCAACATCCACTACCCTACCTTGTACCTCTTTTATTACCCCATCCATGTACAGATTGAACAACCATGGAGACATAACACATCCCTGTTTCAAACCAACTTTCAAAGAGAAAAATTCACTTAGTTCACCATCCACACGCACTGCAGCCTTCGCACCATGGTACATACTCTTCACAGCATTCAACAACTTCCCATCTACTCCATATATTCTTAACACTTTCCACAATCCTTGTCTATCCACCCCGTCATATGCTTTCTCCAAATCCATGCAAGCCGCATACAACTTCTTTCCCTTCTCTAGAAACTTTTCCACTAAAGATCTAAGAATGAATATCTGATCTACACAAGCTCTTCCCTTCCTAAAGCCTCCCTGTTCTTCTCCAACTAATTTCTCTGTTCTTTCTCTAACTCTGTCTATAAGTATCCTACCATACACTTTTCCTATTATACTAAGAAGACAAATGCCCCTATGATTACCACACACTTCTTTTTCCCCTTTTCCTTTGTACAAGAGAATAATTATACCTGACTTCCAATTCTCCGGAACTCTACCTTCCTCCCAGGCCAATCTGCACATCTTCCACATCCATTCTACTACTATCTCTCCCCCATGCTTCAGCATTTCACCACACACTCCATATATATATATATATATATATATATATATATATATATATATATATATATATATATATATATATATATATATATATATATATATATATATATATATATATATATATATATATATATATAATATATAACTCACTTGATGTAGTGCTGCTCTCGGGTTTCTGCCCTTTCCTCTCCTCCATCTTTCTTTCCCTCCATCCTCTTCTCTCTCTCTTTCCTTCATTCTTTCCTCTTTATTCTGCCTGCGGGTGACTTTACACTCCCTCTTTTGTCTTTCTTTCCTTCATTCTTTCCTCTTCCTTCTGCCTGTGGGTGACTCTACACTGAGTGACATGCCAAATAGTTTCCTGTACACCAGGAAACCATTTACTACGCTGGGTGGTAACCATATAGACAAATGTTGGCTCCTGGTGGTTTAGTGGGTAATAAAGGTGCTCCAATCGGATTGAGCCGGTGAAGGTTTATATCCAAGGGGTGGTTGGGGTTTATTGCTCATGTAATACCACTCAGGGATGAGTGAGGCTGGTCACTCTCACCTTAAATGCCAGGACCGACTTTCCTAGCCCCGGGCTCCTACGCTCTTCATGGGAGAACGTAGGATTGGATGATGGATGGATATATATATATATATATATATATATATATATATATATATATATATATATATATATATAGATAGATAGATAAATAGATATAAAATGTATCATACTGTCCAGCAAAATCCAAAGTTTGCTTAAGTCTCACTTCCATTACTCTCACTGTTAGGCATATTTCAATCTTATGCCACATCAAAGTTTCCCACCCACAGGTTAATATGCACTTCTTGTCTTTGTACACGGTCCTTCATCTTGTACGGAGACATTCTAATCCTGTCCTTGCTGTAGAGACACGTATACATCGTCTAAAGCCCTAGTCACATTGCAGGTACGACTTGTCACAAACCTGAAAATCGCGAAACCAGTCCCCGACCACAGAGGTCTCCGAGCAGTCATGCCACCGATCGGCTACTGCTGGTAATCCAGTGTCCGTCCAGTGTCCGTCCAGTGGGCGGCCGAACGACGACCATGGCCAGGTACACACAGGTCAAGACACAGACGGGTGGCTGGCCGGTAATCGGCAGGCCGCTGACAAACGGCGGCCAGTCCGTGTCCTGTTGCAGTTTAGACCGCGACCTCTAGGCCGCCACTAGACCAACACCGGCCGCGGATTGGCCAGCAGCTGGTCTCGGTCCAGCCCACCACCTGTCGCTTGACCAATCGCCTGCTAGACAGTGGCCGGACTTTAAGCACCACTCCAGACAGGAGGCTTGTGGACGGCGGCCACTGCAGTCCAGTCATCGCCTTGACAGTTGGTGGACGGCCACTGCACAGAGCAGGCGGCGACCAGCCTCCGTCCGGATGGCAACCACCACTTAAAAATCAGGTGTCATCGACCAGTCGCAGTCCGTAAGCCGGCCAGACGCAGTCCAGCCGCCCACCTGGCGGCTTCCATGCCACGACATCGATGGTCGCGGGGAGGTTTTTCGTGCAGCACGAAAAACCATGCGACGAGTTTTTGGTCGCCATGGTGGCCTGCAGCTATACCGAGACATATGAAGACCGGTCGTAAACCTCACCAAACCCACCCACAACTTGCAGGTCGCAGGTAGTTTGCGATAAGTCATACCTGCAGTGTGACTGGGGCCTTAGGAGGAGACTTTGCCTGGTGATTTGAGAAAAGCCCCAATCACACTGCAGGTACGACTTGTCGCAAACCTGAAAATCGTGAAACCAGTCCCCGACAATGGAGGTCTCCGAGCAGTCGTGCCACTCATCAGCTACCGGTGGCCGTTCAGTGTTTGTCCAGTGGTCGGCCGAACAGCGACCATGGCCAGGTACACACAGGTCAAGACACCGACTGGTGGCCAGCCGGTCATTGCCAGACCGCCGACAAACAACGGTCGGTCCACATCCTTTCGCAGTTTAGACCGCAACCACTAGACCGACACCAGTCGTGGATTGGTCGGCGGCTGGTCTCGGTCCAGCCCACCACCTGTCGCTCAACTAATCACCAGCTGGACGGTTGCCAGACTTCAACCACCACCAGGGACAGGAGGCTTGCGGACAACGGCCACCGCAGTCCAGTCGTTGCCTTGACAGAATGCAGACGGCCACTGCACAGAGTGGGCAGCGACCAGCCTCCATCCGGATGGCAACTACCGCTTAACCCCTACACCGTGGGCATGTTTACCAATGTTTTGCGTGTCCCACGGGGTTATTCGGGCTCCGACAGACTCTCAAAAAATATTTACCAAAAATCAGTTATTAGTCCTAGAATAATAAAATTACATATGCTTATGGCACATACCTTCAGCTTTCTCCTGGAATGTTTGTTGAGCCTTCGTCTGTTACCGTAGGACTTGTGGAGACCTCTGACGTAGGGTAACGAAGTCTCAACTTTACACTTCCCAACAACCTGTAATATGATTACCACAGCCAGATATAAACACTGTAAACACTATTCTATGATTTTCAAGTAGTTTGGGATCCATACTCCAAAAAAAAACCCACTGTGAAAGCAATAGAAATTACGAGCGCGTCTGATCGTTGCACTTGCGCTAGTTCGCTCTTGGTACTCTGTCATTTATTATTCATAAAACCCCTCACACTTTATATTTCTATTACTATATCACACTTATATATATCTGGAGTCTTTCTCCATAAGTTTCCTTCAGTCGTATTAGTTTATTGTCACTGAAGTCATTCAATTTTTCATTCAGTAAAATACATAGAGAGCCACGGATTCACTTTCACTGTTATAACATAAATTATTTGTACTCATATTCTTATATGACTAATTACTTACATTACTATTTACATTTTCTATCCTTTTTTCAATATTTACCCAGTAAGATAAAACTATAATACACTGTTCAATCATATGAACTGAACATCCATTGCTTTCACCTGCTATTTACACATTATTTACACATTATTTCCAAATTATTCTGCTTTCACACTTGCACTGTTAGAACTGCTTCTGGCTGTGGTAATTGAAGAAGCAGGTAACACAGAGGGGAACCTGGCACTCAGCACACTGCCAAGAGGTGCGTTTGTGCTCAGGTGTGCGGCGGGTGGTATGTGCACATACCTGACACCTGCGAATCGCAGCCTTCCTTTTCCCTGTGGCAGGCATAAGCTCAAGTCTGTGCCGATCCATATACGCCCTCTGCTCAAGTCGGTCGGGAAGTGTTACTGGATGGCGCCTTGGAGTTGCTGCTGTCACCCTACCATATCTTTCCAGCAGCTGCTGGACACAAGTCCTGGCGAACAACCTCAGGGAGAAGGACTTGGGTGGGTTGACCTTCATCTTGTACAGGATGAAGGCTTTCAGCATCGTCATCTATGAGATGCAGAAAAACTTTCCTGTACCACCTAGTATTCTTCCTGAGGCAGTCGATCTCACCAATCATCATGTCGGACTTGTCCACCAGTCGCATGTTGATATTATAGTCCAACACAGCATCAGGTTTCATCACAGGTTCGCCTGTCCTAGGGTCGACCTTCCCACTGTCTCTCATCTCCCCCTTATGTACGGTGGTGAGCATGTGCACCGTATTGCCAGCATCTTCTCAGACTTGCGTAGGTGCACGTCTCCTCGCTGCGAGGTTCCTGCCTCTGGGAATTTGGGGAAGTGGGCACGATTACTTTTCACAGTGCTGCAGGAGCCAATGCCGTACTCAGAAAGGTATTTGGCAAGTTTCGGTGCTGTATAGTAGTTGTCTGTATATAGCACATGATTCCCACCAAAATACTTTTCTAGGAGCACTTTCACTACACAGCCTGAGAAGCCAAGGGGGTGTGTTTTATCCAGATCGACAGTGCTGGCCGAATATATGACGAAGTCAAGGATGTACCCCGTCTTACAGTCGCACAGTACAAAGAACTTAATTCCAAAGCGATGGCATTTGCTTGGAATGTACTGAACAAACCGAAGACGTCCTCTGAACAAAACCAAGGATTCGTCAATGACAACCTTCTGAAAGGGGTGGAAGAATGACATAAACTTATCCTTCATTCTGCTCAGAATCTCCCAGATCTTCCAGAGTGGGTCGGTTTGGGAAGGTACATCATTGTCGGCAAAGTGCAGGTTTCCCATGATGTTCCAGAAGCGATCTCTGGCAATGTACTTATTGAAGGTGGGTGAGGGTAGTAAGGGGTCCATGGACCAGTATTCTTCCAACTCATGCTTCTTGGAGTGTGGCACGAGAAGTATGAGGGCAAAGAACACATACAGCTCCTGCATTCCCAGCATGGACCACTGTTGCATCTTGGCTGCACCTGTACCACTTGCAGCACGTTGTGATTCATACCTGTTGGTCTCATCACATATGTGCTGCATGACTTCGTCATCTAGGAAAGCCAAAAGGTAGTCGACACATTCAGCATTTTCATCAATAGTGAAGGCAGGCTGAACTCCTGAGGAGCTCTCATCAAACACTAAATTTTCTGGCACAAAATCTGACCCTTCCGTCCACGCGAAGGCGTCCAGGATTCCCTGTCGTGGCGGTGTAGGGCGGGTGGTGGTGGTGGTGGTGGAGGTTGGCTGTGAGGCAGATTTATCTCGGTCAAGGTCACTCGCACTGACCCTAGGTTGCCGTACAGCACTAGCAGCCCTTACCCTACTAGCTACACTACTTTTCACTCTCCTTGATTTACCTCTACCTCTACGGCCTGCCTTCACTGTTGATGCTGGTGGTGACTCCGATGACGAAGACTCCGGAGATAACTCAGCCGACGATGATGAAGAAATGAGTGAAGTGGGGCTTGGGGAACGGGGAGGTGAATGCACTCGTGACTCATGGCGGACTGGGTCACGTGGGGGCATTGTTCTGGGGCTAACACGCCGCCTTTTCACTCCCTTCCCAAATTCCTGTCCTTGCTGCACTAAAGGCTCCTTTCCCTTGGAGCTAGACACTAATTCTGACACTGAAGCACTCTTTGTAGCTGTTTCTGGCACGATAACCTCACCCGGCTCATCACACAATTCACCCGAATTGTCAAAGTCACTGCCCATCATAACCATGGACAATTCTGCCAGTTCACGTGCCACTGCAGAGTCACTAAGGCCTTTCCTGCTTCCCTCACTACTTTTCTTAGGGGTCGAGGTCACGGGGCCCTTTGTAATGGGTGCAGAAGCGGCAGGAATGGTGGGGTGCGAGTGCGACATTGTTTCACTACAGCGGAGGACAAGGAACTAAATGCCGTGGCTTATCTGAGAAGGGAAGGGTTGACAATGACACTTAGGCTGACTGCTGCTAACTTACATGCTAATTTTTTATAGGTAGAAAATCTCGGCAATACATAAAGAAATAGGTAGTTCCAGGTGAATTTAAATGTCACTTAGGCTTCTCCCTTCCTTTCTGATATATATTTTTAATACAGACTTCGATTACAAGGCATAATTCAAAGGGGAAATTACCGTGGTAATGTAGCGAATGAATGCACGTGAGGTTTTGTCAGGTGATAATTAGGCAATTCCTGGTGTATAACACTATCACTTACCTGTTTTTTTTTTTGGTATATATTATTTTGTATAAGTATAGGGCATAGGGCTTATTTCAATGGATGAAATCTGTGGAAAAATCCGGGGGAAATTTGTGTAGCGCAGCGCGGCGTGGGAGGTGAGAGGACAGGTAATGGAGGGCAGGTAGGGAGGGGAGTCATGAAGGGGGTAAAATCGCTAAATTGTCAACAATGGATGGGAGTACAGATGAGATTTGGAGTGCTGACTAGTGTTGGACATTGGCAGTACTGATAGATGATACAAGCCACCACTTGAGAGCCCGGGATAATTCAAAATAACACAGAATCACAAAAGTGACACCCCGCGGTATGATCCATTGTGGCCGAGCGTCACGAAAGTGACGCCCCGTGGTTAAGGGGTTAAAAATCAGGTGTCGCCGACCAGTCGCAGTCCGTAAGCTGCCCAGACACAGTCCAGCTGCCCGCCGAGCGGCTTCCGTGCCACGACATCAGTGGTCGTGAGGAGGTTTTTCGTGCAGCACAAAAAACCTCGCGACAATTTTTTGGTCGCCATGGTGGCCTGCGGGTAGACTGAGACATATGAAGACCGCTCATAAACCTCAATGAAACCACCCACGACTTGCATGTCACGGGTGGTTTGTGGTAAGTCGTACCTGCAGTGTGACTGGTGCCTAAAGGTTACCGCCAGCTTCAACATAGTACTAGGTGGAATTTCTAGAATCATAGCATAAGTGAGAAAATGGCGGTTTTCAAATGGCTGCCACCGGGGTCTTTCAGGACTACAAAGGCTTACAATTTCTAACAGAAATGTAGTACCTGGAAAACTATTATGAGGTTTTTAGGCACGGCCGACATGATGGTGTCTATAGGAACTGAATATGACCTTGCGTAGTACCCGAAATCCAAGATGGCCGCCATCTAGACCCTCCTTAAACAAAAAAGTCGTGGGTATCTTCTGAAAGAAACATCGTGACTGGAAGATTTTTATGCTACTTATGAGGTTTTCAGGCACTGCCGACACGATAGTACCTTTAGTGATTCGATAGCATCACCTTTGATACCCCCCAAAAAATTCAAGAGGGTCACAAATAAGTAATGAAAACATAAGCGTAGAAAACTATTTATTCAAAAACATTTCCCAGTCATGTGAAGTACCATGTGAAGCTCATTTCACAAACTTATGACTTTAATCATGACTGAAAGATGGCATTTTCACTTATTATGACAAAGTGGCTCCTGTTTATGACAAAAAGTTACACATTTGACACCCGTCTTTCTGGCCAAACGTCACATCGAGCCATACTTACAAATGACTAGCATGCTATGGGGTAATGAATTCAGGCATTTTTCAGATAGTAGTGTGTCATTTTCTTTCACCTATCCGCATTTGGTAGGATCTGTGGCAGGGTGGGTAACATCGAGAAGGCATAGAACTTTACAGAGTAAAATGATCTCCTGATGTGGCCACGAATTGTGCTTGAAGTTGGTGGCAGGGCTTCCAACGATTTTGGTGTCAGCTCACAGTTGGACTTCCACCCGGAGCTGGTCGAATGATCATGATTCGGGTTTGCTCTTCACGCCAACCCACACCCGAATGAGATACTCCTCAGTTTTCATCAAGATCTCGTCAGTGAGAGTGTCAGACTGCAAAATCAGCCAAGTAATGCTCTGGATCACATGACAGAGAGGTGTGTATAGTACCTATCTTACTTTATCATCTCCAGCCAATATATGTGACTTCACGATGACTTTAGATAGTCCTACTCTCAGCTTATCTCCAAGAGTGTGTAGTGGTATGTGACGCCATCGCTCACCGGCGCTGAACTCTACCCACAAATCTTGGGTGGCCTCGCTTTCGGAAATATTGAACATAAAGAAGTAGACGTGCTACTGTGTCTGTGTCATTGGAAATTACTAGCAGTCAGCTACTTCCCCAATCCACCTCCCATGCACAGTGCATCACTATGTGATCAGCGTCTTCTTCCACATCACATGTCAGCATGTCAATAGGTTCTGTTGTTTTAGAAGGCGGTTGGGTGGATGGTCTCCCAGAGTGGAGAAAGTCTGCTGACACAACACCATCATATCCACCAAGCACAACATTCAGCTTCACCATCTCAGGAGTCGAGATGAGATCGTGAACAAGACACTGTAGCATAGTTTTGTTGATCGAGGAGATCCACAACTTGTTCATTTGTTGGGGTATTGGGACACCTGTAGGGAGCTTAGTGAGGTCAACAGATTCAACTCCACTGGCGTGATGTAGCCTTTCTCCACCCTTAACAGATGACTCTGAGTTGCTGTCAAACACGATATAGGGGCTGGACCTGGAACAGATTGAGTGGTCTGCTGATAGCACACAACTGATTGCATTTTCGAAGGTTCCAAATGAAGCCAAGTTTGGAAAGGAACGTATTTTTGACATGAGGTCGTCAAATATAACGGATGCATCTAAAGGCAGGAAAGTGGAACTCATTACCTGTTAAGCTCTTCTTCAAGTCTGCAATGAGCGCAGTTTTGTCAGTCTTGGAAAGAAGACCGCCTTCAAATAGAGATGAAACAGGCAGGATATCATGGGCATAGGTAGATTCAAGTAATATGCCTCGCTCTTTCACAATTTTGATGTCGCACTGAGCCACCGCTATCATTTTCGATGTCACAGCAGAAGTTGCACTCACATCAGTGGATGATTTGCTGTCAAGCTGAGGTAATTTTCTCTTTGATATAGTGGTAGAGAGGTTTTTGGTCTTGTCAACAAACCTCTCTCTCTGGAATTCTCTTACCACTTGATCTGTCTTAAAAAGACTTTGTAGTTACTTGTAGAGAAGTTATCTATTAGACTTGTGGACGAGCGGTTGTTATACTTGAGTTGTTTGTAAGAAGATAATCTTGGTTCCCATTTGTCATGCAATGACAGGAGAGGTAAAGAATAGTATGGGACTATTTTTATTTGTCTTGGAAATATTAAACAAAGTCTCTCACACACAAGTGAAGTATAAGTACAGTCTCGCTAGCTACCTCCCTGTCTCGCTGTCTCTCTCTCTTCCAAGTTGCTAAGCCTTTCTCCCTACTACCAGCCGATTCTATCGCCTCTCTCCTTCTGAGCTCTCTTTCCTAAATTCTGGTGAAACAGGGGTCGTGTCACGTGTGTTACATTGTGGTTGGAAAGTTCCAGAAACCTGTGTGTGAGTATGTGTGTATGTCACTAGGCTTTGTTCTGCAATTTCGCTGACAAACTACCTGCATCATCTCCTGACATTGCTACTTCCTAATCTGTCGTCAGCTTTTCCTCAGTTTAACTTGCAAGATCATTTCCCATTCCCAGGCTCGCATAGAGCTGTCTATGTGTCTATTTATCTATCTATCTATTATGATTTGTAAATATAATATGGACTCATAACATTGCTCGGCCCACGCCGCTGAAGGTCCTCCAACAGCAATTATCATTGACATATGCTAATCTATTAGTACATAATATTGATTATAATATTGTATACATATAACATTTATAGTAAATAGCAATTATCCAGTAATATTAATATTACATTTTAAACAAGTTGTATACATATTTGAATAAATGCATTAAAAGTAAACTATTTAACTGTAATACAGTATGTACTTGGGTTATTGTAGTGAAATGCATACATGCAAGAAAAAAAAATAGTTAAAAAAAAAGATTATGGTAAGAGTTATTAATATTTCATTTAAAGATAATGGCACTGGTATGCCATACATGGGTCATTCTTCTTTGTATATATATATATATATATATATATATATATATATATATATATATATATATATATATATATATATATATATATATATATAATTAATACTATATACAAAATATGTACACTTCATTCAAGGGGGTTAACTTGGATGTTAACTCTCCCCCCACTAAATACTAACTCCAAATTTGCAATTCTTGCATGCATTCTGTGCATTGCGAACAGCAGTACTGCAAATACAATGCAGAAGATTATAAAGACAGTAGGTGCTGGGCTATACACATAATATGGGTTGAACATACTCAAACTCAAATCTTCCCAGGGCTTCATTGTTTCATTGATCAGTTGCATAGTTTCAAACTTAGGTGAAGTCAACTTAATACTTGTGCTCATGTTTAAGTCCATATCAGGCAGTGGGTGGAAATGTTTGTGTGTATGATTGAGAATGGCATAGTGATTAATGGTGGATAAAGTAGACATGGCTGGTGTAAATACCGCACAGTAGTCTGGTGCTATGTATAATCCTGAGGCTGAAGTATGAGATGGTGGTATATCTGGACAGACTATGTAAACTGATGTGTTATGAGTGAAATAAAAAAACTGTGAGTGTCCGATGCGTTGATGGTGTACAAGTTTACCTGGAGCAAAAGTGAAGCTCCAATGATTATGAACATTGTCATTTCTGATGATAGCCATTTCACAACTGTATCAGTAGGCTGAAACGTGAAAATGTACACAGGACAAAGATGAACAGCATGTAAGGATGTGCGGCACTTTCGTTCAATCGTTGATTCACTTGCGAAAGTGACAGTGTCCCGTCTCTTGGAGACCATGATGAGTTCGGTGTCTGTGTTGATGTTGATGATGACCAAAGTGTTGTTATTTTTATAGGGGAAGGGATGTATTTGGTATACTGTGAACAGGTCTTCAGTTATGAATGGTACATGAACTACTACTGATGTTGGTGTTAGTGTTGCTTCTAAATATGGATAATATTGCATGAATTCCCTACTGCGGAACAACGGCTTCAATTTATGTTTATGTATGCCTTGACTAATTATCTGACGTAGCTCATGAACTGGGAGTAAGTCAATTGTGATCTTGCCATCACCAGCATTCGAAATTCCTTGCATAAGTGCCCTGAAACGATCTCTAGTGTTGTCTAATTGTAGTAGAATCGTGTCAATATGCTCTGTGATGATGGAGAAGTGTTGGAAAAGTGTAATGTTTCCTTCCATTTCATTTATTTTATCTACACTCTCGAGAGCTATGTTTTCTGCCTTTTTCAGATTTTTCACAATTGTCTTCATTGCTGAGTTCTGTCCTGTGATGAATTTATCTTGATATGTTAGTATCTGAGCTATTTTATTAAATTTGTTGTTTATTTCTTGAAAGTCATCCTCTGTAGCCAATCCAAAAATGTTCCCAAGAACTGCGCCACCCAGGTCGAACAAACCGCGCTTTTGGCGAGTACATGTGATGTTCCTGTCGCTCAGTACCTCCGTTCCATAAGATGGGAGATCTTGGATCATGATGAGCATAGTTGACTTTGCCTGTTCTAGTTTCCATTTCGCTAACTTTACCATTTCATTCACTTCCTTTGTGTTATGTGCTTGTGAAACATAATTTCCTATCATGAAGTCCAGAGTTCGCATCGGCATCGCAAGACTGTCTAGATAAGTAGGTAATTCATGCAAGTAATCTAGACTTATTTCAGTACTCATGACGTCCTTAACGATTGTAGTCGTGGCCGTTGGAGCTATGAGGCATCCTTGTTGTACTATGTGTTGGGGGTCTAAGTGCGCATATTCTCTTGCTATGTAGAGGAGAATCCATAGCATAAGTTCCTTCATCGTAACCTACCGAAAAAAAAATTCTATTAATTTCCTAATATGGTCATGCTGTGGTCGATGATAGTGATGATGTGTGTTACGGTTGATTGTTATTTCATTTATAGAAGGAGTTTAAATCGATATTTAATTCTCGTAAATGATGTACTGTAGATTTCATTGGAATAGTTGCACCTATGTTCGATTGTTTGGTGTATGACCTTAATTTCTTTTTGTAATCATTGTTGTTTTCCTGCTTGGTTTCTTGAGGTACGTTCGCCTGTTCGGTTGTATCCGAGGCTGAATAATTATTGGATAATTCCTTTGAAACTCGTTTTAAATGGTCAATATGAACTTGTTTCTCTTCGCCACTTCACAGTGACTTAATTAAAACTTTCTTTGCTTTTATGTTAATTACTCTGTATGGGCCCTCAAATTTTGGGGATAATTTATTGTCTCTCGTATGAATGATACCTTAAACAATGTCTCCTAAGCTGATAGGTGAATCTCTTGCCTTCTTGTTAAATGCCTCCGTCATTTCTTCCTTGGACATCGTTAATTGTTTTTTGACTCTTTTGTGTATGTCCTGGAATTCACGTAAACGGAGTTTAGAGTAATCATCGTAATTGTATATAGGCATGCTGTCACCTTCTAGGAGCTTATATGGTAGTTTTTTATCTGTTCCATATATAATGAAATGTGGTGTGTCACCTATGGATTTATTTATAGATCCATTAATTGAGGCTTCTACTCTGGGAATCCAATCATCCCAGCTTGCATAATTTTCACTGAGAATGTGTCGTAGCACATCTAATACTTTTTATTTTGTCTCTCTACCAACCCATTCGATGCTGGGTGATAGGCTAAAACGTTAACCTTTTTGATGTTGTATTGTTTACATATTTCTTGTAAGATCTCAGAATTAAATTCTCCTCCATTATCACTTATTAGTACCTTTGGGGTAGTAAAGCGACATATTACATTATCTGTTATTGCCTTTGCTACTGTCTCTGCTGTCTTATCTTTAATTGGAGCTAAAATGACATAACGGGAAAAATGATCCGTTGCTACGAATAAGTATAGGTTATTATTGTATGATAATGGCATCTTGAGTAAATCAACAGCGACAACGTCCCATGGTTGATGTGGTACAGGGTAATTACCCATCGGTGCAGGTGTGATTGGGTATCCTTTGTGTTTCGCACATGATTCGCATCTGTCTATATGATTGTTTATATCTTTTCGTAATGAAGGCCAGTAATATAACAGCTGGGCTTGGTTGAATGTCTTATCCTTTCCAGGATGTCCTGCATGTGGGCTATCGTGTATCGTTCGTAATACTTGGGGTATCATGTCATTAGGTACTACCAACTGGTTAGTATTTCTTTGGCGTTTTGGTTGTTTAGAGTTAATCTTGTATAATGTATTATTGACCATTGTGAATTGTTTGAGTGGGACATGCAGTATGGGTAATTGTATGTCATCTTCACTTTCTAACTTGTATATAACTTTAGACCATACTGGGTCAAGTCTTTGTGCCTTTGCGATATCATCGTGGTTTGGGATATTTCCTTTGAGATCTAGCGCCGCGACCTGAATTGTGTTCGGGTTCCTAGATAATGCGTCAGCTACTATGTTCATTTTACCTTGTATATAATGAATTTGTACATTGTAGTTTTCAACTGTACATTTCCATCTTGCTCTCCTCCCAGAAAGGAGTTTTTCTTTAAACATACCCACCAGTGGTTTATGGTCGGTGAATAAGTGGATTTCGTAACCATATACCAAATCTCGAAACTTTTGTAATGCAAAAACCACTGCAAGTGCCTCTAAGTCTGTAGTGCAATAATTTTTCTCTGCACCTCTTGTTTGTCTGCTGGCAAATGCAATTGGTTGATTTTTTCCTCTTTTATCTTCCTGCATCAGTACAGCCCCTAATCCTTTAACTGATGCGTCTGTACAAATAAGAAATGATTTTGTGTAATCTGGATATGCTAAACAAGGTGCATTTGTTAGTTTCATTTGTAGATTGTTAAATGCCCTTTTTTGTTCTTCTTCCCATTGGAATACAGCATCTTTTTTGAGTAGCTGGAATAGAGGAAAGGCTATATGAGAGAACTGTGGTACGAATGACCTATAGTACCCAGCCAGACCTAAAAATTGTCTAACATCGTCAGTCGTAGTGGGTTCAGGAAAATCTCTGACTGCCTGTATTTTGTCATCAGTGGTGTGAATACCATCAGAACTTAATTTGTGGCCTAAGAAATTTATTTCCTTAAAGCAAAATTTGCATTTAGAAAGTTTAATTTTTAAACCAGCATCACTAAGCTTTTGTAAGATTAAGTTTAATTTCCTGAGATGATCCTTAATATTCTTAGTTGCGATTATAATATCGTCAAGATAAACAAATATTCCTTGTCCTAAAATTCCGGACAATACGTAATTCATAAGACGCTGGAATGTGCCTGGGGCTGTCCTCAGTCCCATTGGCATTCTTGTATATTGATAATGGCCTCTGTTTGTAGAAAAGGCAGTATATTTACGTGACTCCTCCGAAACCAGAATCTGATAATAGCCGTTTAGGAGATCGATGGTTGAGAATATGTTATTCTCAGGACCAATATTCTGTAGAACGTCGTTTAGCAATGGCATGGGAAATCTGTCTGGGATTGTGTGATTATTTAGTTTACGGTAATCTACTACCTCACGCATTTCTCCATTTCGTTTGGGCATGAAGAATAATGGGGCATTCCACGGGGAGACTGAAGGCTCAATAATTCCAAGGTTTAACATTTCATCGACATACTGATTAGCAAGTGTACGTTGGGAGTGTGGTATGCGGTAAGCTGGTACGAAAATTGGTGTTGTTTCTGGGTGCACATTAATCATGTAATTAATCAAGTTAGTTCTCCGGGCAATGCTACGGTGTCCCTGTGTGTTTCCAGAAGGTTTAACAAATCATTTTCTTCATCAAATTCACCTGAGTGAATTAAATTCTCTTTTATTCTTTCTCTATCCGTAGATTTTATCTCACTTGTCACTCCAGCTATAACTATTTGCTTCACAGGGGCAGGACATTTGTCAATATTAACTATGCAAGTCCCCTTTTTCAACTGAACTTCCCCATTCATGTGATTAATTATGAATATCTGAGTTTGCCCTTCGTCGTTCGTATGACATAATGCGTTTTCTACTGACAATCCCTTTACCTTACATAATTCTTCTAAGACAAGAACAGTACTATTCCGTAATTTGCTCTTTATGGTAACTTTCATGTAGGAATTAGGTGGTATAACTAAGTCATTAGTGAGATGGGCTGGAAAAATTGATAAATCAGTACTGTTATCTGGGTCACATATTCTGGAGGATGGGGTTGGTGGTGGGAGTGGATCTATACACTCATCTGTTTGTGTATGTTTGTTTAAGCCTTTAATATTACCAATTCTTTTTGGCTCTCTTTTACCAATCGGTGAGGGCTCTTATGGTATTTCCTCTATGAATTCATTGTCAAAGTCTATTCCATTCATTTGTGGGAGTATAGTTATGTTCTCTGCTCTCATGGATCTTAAGCCCAGTAACATATGAGCTTTAATTGCTAAGTTTTCAACGATATAGAAAAATGCAGAGAATGGTCTTGTAGTCTCTGTGAAACTGATATTTAATCTTATCATACCTTTCACTGTAATTTGTTGTCCATCTACCGTGTATAAATCTAAATCAGCTTCATCCAGAAAAGTTACTTTCTTTTTATTTTTAAGAATTCTATTTATTTCTTCATGTGTTATTAAGTTCACTGAAGAGCCTGTATCTAAAAATAAGGAAACGTTTTGATCCTCACATACAGCTGGTATCAAGATACACTCATTTCCCAACATGCCTCCTATGTGAATTTTAAACTTGTTTTTCTTTACGTTTGTTCGTTTTTTGTCATGACTTGGTCTTCCCCCGATTTGAATATAGACACAATTTTTTCTACTGTTTTGCAATCACTGGTCCAGTGCCCTTGGTATCTATGATGCCTACAGTAAGGACCAAATCCTTGTGTCTTTTGTTTGTCCTCTTTTGCTTTGATAAAGCATTCATACCTTGTGTGTCCTAGTTTTGCACAATAATGACATAGAATGGACCTATCCCTTTGACTCTGACCTACGATGTGATTTCCCATAAGTAGTGTTGTTTATGGCGCGAGACCTGCTCGGGCTGCGCGAAAACTTATGAAACTGCCTGTAGCCTGGCATCTGTGATCGAGGCCTCCTCATGTTTGGTTGTTTGGTCTGCCTGCTTTCGGGTCGCGATCAATTTTGTTCTCTGTTTGGGGTCGGTGTAGATGTTTTCACAGCTGATACTGTCTCAGGTACCCTCATTCTACTAGAATGTGCATGTGTGTCGACCATACCTGCTTAACTGCACTGCATCTCTACCTCGTTCATTAAGTCTAGTAAGTACATGCCTGGGGTGTACGCGATCGTCTTGCCGATCTTAAGGGTCCTATCAGGTAATTTACACAAGGCAGCTACATAACCAATGATGTCCACGACGAGGTCTGGGGACATCTTTCCATCATCTGTTATCCAATTTGAGTTTTCCAAAGTAACTAACAATGTTCTTTTGATTGTGGAGACATCAGCAGTTATTTCACTGAGCACATGGTTTGTAGTGTGCTCCCTTACAAGATCTACAATTTTATGTAATTCTGGAATTATACCTGGCAAGAAGTTCATACCTCCAGAAAATTTCTTCAAAAATTCAGTTTTAAATTTATCATATGTCCTAGCTTTATGGAGCTTGTCCGAGCGCAATAAATTGCTTGCTGGACATCTTTCTTGGCTTATGCAAGATGAAAAAATAGCAATTTTCTCTTGTTCATCTAGTATGTGGCGCTTGATGAACATTTGTTTGCACTGACTAATGAAATGACATCAATGTGATCTTTTTCTGTGCCAGAGAATTTTGGGGCAGTTTTATCCTCATGATACACAAACACATGGGGTGTGGTTGTTAGATCCTCGGTATTTGTTTCTTGATTCATTTTCACTGTTTGCTCTGTTAATTTAACTTGGACTTGTTTATCGTTGTGTGAGGGAATGGTGGAATATGTACGACCGGACCGGTGAACCCTGTTAAGTATATTAGCATACGTGTGCAAGTCAGCGACAAAGTCCTCACTTGCTACATCAGAGGGGGTTTCCCACTCATCATCTGAAACTGCCGTATTTGTTTCTTGGTCTTTAGTTTGTGGTGAGGTTTGTACAAGGTGTGGGTTGCCTTGGTGCTCTCTTAATTGTGAGTCTGTTGTTGTGGCTAATTGTGTGTCATCTGGTATTAACGTGGGTGGTGGCGAAAATATTCCTGTCATTAAGATATGGTGTTATGAAATACGCCTTTTGTTTATTTATGTCCTAATAAAACAGATGAGTAAATAAGTTGAAATAAATGATAGAGAGTGAGTGTATAAGTGTATATATGGAAATAAGTAAAAAAGTTGAATATAGCTAATTTTAGCACTGAGAAGAAATGAGTAAGTATAATTTTACCCACTTGATACAGATCGTAGAGGTGTGTCGATACAAAAGTCGATCTTGGAAGAAAAATGCAGGGTTGATTGAAGATCTCTTGATAATTCTAGTGCTGTGTTGATGGACGATATTACTCAGGAAATTCCATGGCCTGGTGCTTGTGGTGGTTAACAGCTGTCCCAGGCAAACCTCAGCATAGAACGTCGAATTTCCAACTCAATACTGTGGAAATAAATGAGTATGAGTAGGAGCTATGTGAATAATGAGTAATGAGTAGTGGGTGAGAAGTGCCTGGTGTCAGTCACACGTTGCTTGGCGTGGCAAACTCGCGTTATGATGTCATCTTAGCACATGGTGACGTCGGCTTCCCACACTGGTAGCTGTGGTGAATACTGAGTAGCGATGCTTAAGCTGGGTGAAGAAAGGTAAGTCGCGTTATAAATGTGGCTCTGGTGTTTTGCTGCGTGTCTTGACCTCTGCGTCAGCGATGGAGGTAGGCGGAAGAGAGTGGTAGGGGTATCTTAGCTTGGTGCTTTAATATTTCCTTTTCTTTACTTGCTTTGTTTTTTATTCTTCTTGCTGCTGCTTGAAGTTACGTGAAGATTATAGAGTTGTTTTGTAGACTTGTAGGCTATTTGCATTGTAGGCTGGATTTTGTAGGAATTCACTGTAGAACTGAAGTTAATCTTGTAGAGTGTTGCCTGCTTTTGTAGAAATTCACTGTTGATTCGAAGACGAGGTGCGTACTTTTCGCTGCTACCAAATGACTTAAAAAGACTTTGTAGTTACTTGTAGAGAAGTTATCTATTAGACTTGTGGACGAGCGGTTGTTATAATTGAGTTGTTTGTAAGTAGATAATCTTGGTTCCCATTTGTCATGCAATGACAGGAGAGGTAAAGAATAGTATGGGACTATTTTTATTTGTCTTGGAAATATTAAACAAAGTCTCTCACACACGAGTGAAGTATAAGTAGAGTCCCACTAGCTACCTCCCTGTGTTGCTCTCTCTCTCTCTTCCAAGTTGCTAAGCCTTTCTCCCTACTACCAGCCGATTCTATCGCCTCTCTCCCTCTGAGCTCTCTTTCCTAAATTCTGGTGAAACAGGGGTCGTGTCACGTGTGTTACACTGTGGTTGGAAAGTTCCAGAAACCTGTGTGTGAGTATGTGTGTATGTCACTAGGCTTTGTTCTCCTGCAATTTCGCTGACAAACTACCTGCATCATCTCCTGACATTGCTACTTCCTAATCTGTCGTCAGCTTTTCCTCAGTTTAACTTGCAAGATCATTTCCCATTCCCAGGCTCGCATAGAGCTGTCTGTCTGCCTATTTATCTATCTATCTATTATGATTTGTAAATATAATATGGACTCATAACAGATCCCCATTCACCTGCACTGGGAGCAGCCAGCTGGCCAATTCATCCAATGTCTGTTGCTTAGTGATTAGATTGTGCAGTTTGATGGCAGGAGCCTTGATGACGTATGGATTATCCCTTTCTCGCACAAACACAAGAGCTTTGAAACGTTTTCATTCAGGTGATGAGCTTTGCATCCAGTAAGTTCACGACGAACCCTCTCCGATTCACTGTGATTCATCGACACATCATTCATAATATCCCTGAAGTTGTTTGAGATGAGAATTTTATGGAAAATGAGTTGCCACTCGATCACGACCTTCAGACTTCTTTTCTGGCCAGCACTGCCACCAGCACTTTTTGATCTCCTGTGAATGGATTGTTCTAGCTTCATATCCGGTGCAACAGCATTGAAGTAACTTTCAGCTCAATCCTTCGCGACAAACTGACCATGCATGAACTGCTGACAAAACATCAGGATGAGTTACTTCTAAGGCTTTCGTGGATTCAAGGTAGAACATGCCATAGCGAAAGTAATTGATGCAGTCGCTCTCTCAGAACATTGGCAGAGAAGCTTCCACGGAAGCTATATGTAGAGGGAAATTTCCTTCTCGATCTGATGCAGCTGCATCCCTGATAAGAGCAGCAATCTGTTGAAACACTTTCAGGTACTGACACACCTCTGATTTTGCACAGCATTCTTCCAGAAAACACTCAAATTGTTCATGGAGATTTGATGACTGGTCAGATAGTTCTGCGAACTTCTCAGTGGGTTTTCCTTTGCACATGAGCTCTCTGTACTTCGTGTGCACGTTCTATGAATTTGTCATTGATACTACGATCATTCTGCACCAACCACTCCCAGACTGCCTCTCATGCCAAGGAGTTGAGCAGATCTGATACCATCATGATTCCTTGGAAGGAAGGTATGTAATGACTTCCTTCCAAAACTGAGTTCAAGCAGACATTTACAAAAAAAAAAAAAATGAAATAGTAATATCCAGAGAGTACTGCTATATTCCATCTGTACCGAAAATTAGCTACGGATTTTGGAAGACGACCATCTTGAATTTTGAGTATCAAATGTTGTGATACCAAATCAGTAAAGGTACTATCGTGTCGGCAGTGCCTGAAAACCTCATAATTAGTATAAAAATCATCCAGTCACGATGTTGCTTTCAAAAGATACACACGACTTTTTTGTTTGAGGAGGGTCTGGATGGCGGCCATCTTGGATTTCGGGTACTACGCAAGGTCATATTGAGTCCTATAGGCACCATCGTGTCGGCCGTGCCTAAAAACCTCATAACAGTTTTCCAGGTACTACATTTCTGTTAGAAATTGTAAGCCTTTGTAGTCCTGAAAGATCCTGGTGGCGGCCATTTTGAAAACCACCATTTTCTCACTTATGCTATGATTCTAGCAATTCCACCCAATTCTGTTTTGAAGCTGGTGGTATCCTTTACTCAAATCACCAGTCAGAGCCTCTTTCTAGGAAGATGTATACGGGTCTCTACAACAGGGACTGGACTATTCCTTGCCCCAGCCACCATTCACTTTTCCTCTTCACTTCCTTTGCATTTTTATGTCTTTTCTGGTACTGCAGTGAAATACATAAAGTCTTCAACCAATTCAAATGTTTATTCACCAGCACACCACACTGTATATCACAATATCACTCAACACCCACAACTTCACCCATACCTAAAACTTACTTTCAGGTGCCCCCTTTCACAGGCATTCATAAAACTCAGAACCAGCCTGTAATGATTTCGTTCATTATTACTAATTAACATTGCCTCATACTTAGTCAACAGCACTGAAATACTCTCATACCTTTCTGTTCATTACCAGCTTCGGCCCCATTCCATAAAACTTACTGTGACCTCTCATGACACCATCCAAACATATTTTGAACATCCATACACCCTTTTCTCACTGCAACACTGATGCTGAATTAATCCACTAATAATGAAGGCATCCATCTATCTTGATGCATGCTTCATTACAATCACAACAGCTCTTTACAGCACCATCATATTTCAGCCCATGTCATACACAGTATCATCTTCCATAATCCTTCGAGGCTCACTTGTCATACCCTTTTTAAACAACCGTAAATGTCATATATATCTGGCAGTCCTTCTTACATGATATTACCATACATCCCCTACTATTCAACCATTTTATTGAACACCCGCCGGGTATTCTTATATCTGCAGTACATTTTCTTTTATTATAAGTTTCCTTCAACACTCAGCAAACTTCTTCCACTCCACTAAACCAAGCATTCCTACATATGTGCCACAAATAATTCATTGTTCTCTCTCTCTCTCTCTCTCTCTCTCTCTCTCTCTCTCTCTCTCTCTCTCTCTCTCTCTCTCTCTCTCTCTCTGCAGCATTATACACTTACTGTCTGTGTCTCATGAATCGTATGTGCCTCCCATTCTCCACCCTCCTCAAAGAAGTCTCCACTTCCACCAGAGCCACAAACTCACACTACATTCCTTCTTGTGCACTACTCGATTCAGACATGTTTACCTCTAATGTCTTCTTGTTAGTCCAGTTCATATTTTGAAAGAGTCTTTCCATCTGCATCTTATTGTCTATTATATGTTAGCATTGTTTCAGTTTCGTTCCTTACATTTTCGCACCACTTTCCAACACAGTTTCCTTGTGTTAAGAGAGGTCTGTTTGTGATATGCTTCAAAATTTATCATTTACCTTTCTCTCACTTTCATAGTCCTTTTTCACATATTTACTTAAAACATATTTTTTCTTTCTCTTCTAAGCTCACTTTTTGTATCAGTATCAATGTTTACCCTTCCCCGCCCCGGAGGGGCTCGGGGACGGGTATTGTTTTAACTCAGTTTGTCTGTCGGTTTGTCTATCTGTCTGTCTGTTAAAAACTTTATGCTAAAACTACTGGTGCAATCAGGGGCGTCATTTCAATTTTCCTTGGGGGGAGGGGGCTATTTAGGAGGCCCCTCTACTCCCACCTCCCCACATAGGGTGTTGGCCAGCAAGCATTTTGAAGCCACATGCAAAGCTGTATTTAGAGAATTAAATCAGTAAACAAATATTTATACTGTATATAATTATTTATTAAACCAATTACTTCCTGACACACACACTATTGGATGTTCTAGCAGTGGCAGTATTTCTGTGTGAAGTTGAGTTGTTATTTAAAATGCATGATAAAGTACATACAGTATCACTGCATCATATGCTAATGACCTTGGATAACAGACCAAATAGCAATTAAAATATCTGTATTGGTGAAAGCTTAAACTGACTTCATTCTTATAGCCTAATGAAAAGATAATGAATATAAAACTGAGAATGAAAAGATATAAACTTGTAACTGTATTAAAAATGGAAAGCTTTTAGCTTACTAGCCCCCCAGATACCATGAACCATATAAAGTAATGTGAAAAAGTAAGCTCTACACTAAGAGGTGGTAGAAATAAAATGATGGTTTTTAAATCTGGAAGACGCTCAGGTAAGAATAGTATATTAATTTCAGAATTCATCAGAGGAAATTGAAAACTAAACTACGTATATTTATTGCGCTGAATAATGAATAAACTACTGCAACAGTGGATATCTCCGCGATCTCTGCAAAGTTATTTGTAGTGCCCTTTGTGGCCTACGTGCCATTGTGAATAATGCCGTATATTCTACCTAAAGCAGCTTTATACTGTACCAGTTCCAAGAGAATATTATAGTTACGTGGCAAGATATACATTAATTTGACATGTGAGGTGGTGTGTGGGGAGAAGAGAAGACGATAGGGGGTGCAAGGAACAGCATGGTGGAATGAAGAGGTGAGAGAGGCTGTGGCACAAAAGAAGAAAGAATATAGTGGGTGGATGAGAAACAGGGGTGTGGAAGAAGCTGAGAGACGGATGAGATAGTTATATAGAGAGAGGTGAAAAGATTGATAAGAGAGAGTAAAAAGAGAGTGGATGAGGAATTTGGAAGGAATTTGAGTGTAAAGTGGAGGGAATGTAAGAAAATTTTCTGGAAAGATGAGAGTTAGACAGGGTGTCAAGAGTTAGGGAGTGAAAGATCAAAATGGTAGATTACTAGTGAGAAGGGAGAAAAAGTGAGGAGATGGAGTGAACACTTTAGGGTATTGTTGAACATAGAGAATGAAAGTAATGCGAGTGTAAGTGGCTGGGGAATGGTTGGGAGAAGGAGGGATGTGAGAGAAGAGATGATGAAATCAGTAGGATGGAAGTTGTGGAAGCAATGAAGAATGTTAAAATGGAGAAAGCCCCCGGAATTGATGGAGTGTGTGGTGAAATGCTGAAGCATGGGGAAAAGATAGTAGTAAAATCTAAGTGGAAGATATGCAGTCTGGCCTGGGAGGAAGGTAGAGTCCCGGAGGATTAGAAGTCAGGTATAATTATTCCCCTGTACAAAGGAAAAAGGAGAAAAGAAGTATGTAGTACTGATAGTGGTATTTGTCTTCTTAGTGTAATAGGAAATGTATATGGTAGATACATACTGACAGAGTTAGGGAAATAATAGAGGAATTAGTTGGATAAGAACAGGGAGGCTTTAGGAAGGGAAGAGGTGTAGATCAGACATTCATTCTTAGCTCTTCAGTGGAAAGGTTTCTAGAGAAGGGAAAGAAGTTGTATGCGGCCTTCATGGATTTGGAGAAAGCATATGACAGGGTGGATAGACAAGGATTGTGGAAAGTGGTAAGAATGTATAGAGTAGATGGGAAGTTGTTGAATGCCACGACGAGTATATATGAGGGTGCTAAGGCTGCAGTGCGTGTGGATAGTGACCTGAGTGAATTTTTCTATCTGAAGGTTGGATTGAAACAGGGATGTGTCTTGTCTCCATGGTTGTTCAATCTGTATATGGAAGGGGTAATAAAAGAGATACAAGGTAGGGCAGTGGATGTTGGAGCGGCCCTAATGAGAGAGGGCAGTGTTTGGAAACTCCCTGTACTGTTGTTTACAGATGATAATGTGTTGTTAAGTGAAGACGGAGCGGAGCTGTAAGGCTTGGTGGATGAGTTTGGGAGAGTGTGTAAGAAACGGAATCTAAAGGTGAATGTAGGGAAGAGTAAGGTTATGGTCTTCGAGAGAAGTGATGTCAGTGAATGTGCAGTGAGGTTCTATGGGAAGGAAATGGAAAATGTGAGTGCGTTTAAGTACTTGAGTAATGAGTAAGGATGGAAGTTTGGCGGGTGAAGTGCTTGAAAGGGTGCAACAGAGAAGAAGGTTGCTGGTTCCTTGAAGGCAGTGATAAGAAACAGGGAAGTGAGCATCGAAGTGAAAATTACTACATGACAGCATTATGATACCAACTCTAACATATGGAAGTGAAGCTTGGACGTTGTTGAAAGGACACACGTCAAGAGTGAGAGCTGTGGAAATGAGCTATTTGAGAGGAGCATGTGGAGTCACATGGAGAGACAGACTGACAAATGAGGAAATGAAGGAGCATTGTGGTGTGGATGTGGATGTGATACGAAGCGTTAGGAGAAACACACTGAGGTGGTTTGGCCATGTGGAGAGGATGGAGAGTGAGAGAATGACGAGGAGAGTGTGAGTGAGGTGGGGAGGACAGGGAGGGGGAGGCCAAGGATGAGATGGAGGGATGGAGTGGAGAGGCATATGAGAGAGGGGGGTGTGAGCTCGGAGCAGGGCAGTGAAATGGAGGGGGACAGGGCGACATGGAGGCGATTTGATTGTGGCCACTCGTTACGGGATTAAGGCGTTTGGCAATAGACAGGTAGATAGAACTGTTCATACGTACTTTACCAGCCCTTACCAAATGAACTCCCCACGGTGTCTGCTGTCTGACTGGCTGGCCGCTGGCTTGTGGTGAATATCGTGTCAAGACCACGTTACCAAGATATAAAGAAAACATTTGAACTTTTAATTCCGACGTCGAACCACAAAATAAAATAACACCATGCTTTCGTGTGTATGTGTGTGTGTGTATATATATATATATATATATATATATATATATATATATATATATATATATATATATATATATATATATATATATATATATATATTTATATATTGTAAAGCATACATGCCACTTAAGTGTTTGTGACTTAGATTTTTTCATATAGATTTTGTAAAAAAAAAAAAAAAATGCTTACTTGGTTCTGATGTCACCCTGCCGCCCCCCTACCGTCCCCTTTTCCTCACGGTCCCACGGAATCTCACCGCCCCCTTGAATCTTTCCACTTCCCCTTTGGGAACCATTGATCTAAATGAACTTTTAAGACTGCTACCTACAGGTACGTACTTCCTCATGTACCCATATATATATATATATATATATATATATATATATATATATATATATATATATATATATATATATATATATATACTACTTCACTACATGTCATATTTTGCAAAAACTGAGCTCTCACCCGTTCGCCAGCGACAGGCAACTGAAAGTGAGCCGGCAACTCCCGATAATGACGATTCAGTGACTCTTCTTCGTAGCGGTCGATCGTATCAAAAATATTCTTCATCCACCCAGACAACTCCTAAACCTGAACATTTTCATACTACTCTCACCACCATCACCCCTACTACTACTACCACTACCACTACTACTACTTCTTCTGCTCTAGAGGACCCAGATATCTTTCTCCCAGATAAATTAAATCCAGATACACCTTCATCTTTAAATGACTCTCTAGAACTTCCTTCACCTCCTACTCCTTCCACTTCCCAAGCTGTCTCTGATACAACAGTTCAGCTCCCATCTCAGCCACACATAACGACCATTACCTTCACTACCTCTCAGCCTACTACTTCAGTTACTTCCACACTTCCCCAACCTCACACTCTTCCAACCATGGCAACCCCCCCCCTCCACAGTCAGTATATTTGAACGATGCTAACCGCCCTAAATTTACCGGCGAAGATAACTCAGTGTCCATTTACGACTTCCTCAAAGAGGTCGAAACGGACTTTCGTAACAGACAAATCACAAATGTATCCCTCAAAGTCTCCTATCTTATGGGGAGGCTCCATCAAGGCAGGTCCCCAATAGGAGCCGCGATTCGTTCAGGCCATTTTTAGGACTCTCAAACATTTGATGACTTGCGTCGTGAGTTAATTCAACTTTTTTGTCAACATTCAAATGCCGCCTCTCTCATAGGGTTTACAAATTTGTTATCCCAATTGAAGGAGGATATGAAGGTCCAACCTAAAGATGCAAAATTGTATGAAGCAGCAGCGGCAATGAAAGCCACTAGTTCTGAGATGCGCCAATTGTTGCATGGCACCCAGTGGGTCAAAGACATTCAGGGAACCTTTATGATTTCACTTGATGACTTTGGAGATTTGCTGGGTTATCTGAGATTTATGAATTGGCTTGACCCCACCCAGAAAGAATTAGCATTACAGATTGGATTCAACCCAGGAGACAAAATTCAAAACATCTCAAAGGCAATTAGGGAACGAACGGGATCCGACCTCACTCGTCAGGCCACTAATTGCCCCTCATTCTCCCAAGTTCTCCACACCTCAGTTGCTTCGTCGGATCACTCATGTTCACGACCACTAACGAGAGGACAACTTAACACTAACCGTTCCCTTTTTCGTTGTAGATCACCAACCGGCGGTCGTGATCAGTCCAATGTGCGCCGGGGTAAACAGTCCTCGATCGTGTGCTGGCACTGTGGTCATATCGGACATCGACCATCCAGTTGCGACCGCGAATACCGACGTCATCCCTCACAGTGTCGCCAGGGTATGCCATCGCGAACGCGTCGCCCTAAGTGCAAATATCATAAGAACAGTACGACTCACACTACTGAGGAGTGTCGTTTCCTAAACAGTCGCCAGTCGAGGGATCGGGAGCGCTCGTACAGGACCCGTATCACGTAACTACAGAAGATCAACTCCCCATCCGCCAGGTAGGGCCTATCACTTCTTCAGGCTTAGTCATTCTAGCGAGGAGTGAAGACGTACAAACCTCGTTTTTCATGGATACGGGGTCTGTGGTAAATTTGATATCTGAAAGCTCCTTAAACAGCATTAGGGGAACAGGTAAAAAGGCCGGCATTCTTGAGCCACCTGACATTCGTTTATGTGGTATGGATGGCTCCGAGTTCAGAGTCAAAGGGCGAGTTGTTTTGAAAATACAATTAGATAAAGCTTTGACACCTTTTACAGTGACGTTTCATGTTACAGATGACCTCAGATATCCAGCAGATGCCCTTCTAGGTTACCCACCGTGGCAGAATAATATAGTTTGGGTACATAGTATGGGTACACTCAGATGAAGAGAAACTTTTAATGATAGCCAGAATACAATAAAAAACGCAGCTCGATACTGAAGTTAACTGAGCAGGGGGCTAGGAACATATTTACGTTGACATCCTTTAATATACCTAGTAAATTATTATAATTATTACACACGCACGCACGCACGCACGCACGCACGCACACACACACACACACACACACACACACACACACACACACACACACACACACACACACACACACACACACACACACACACACACACACACACACGATATATTTCACTCAAAACGTAAAGAGGCTAAATACAAATTATTTTTGATTTCATGATATCCTTATATTTTTTTCATGAACTGTAGTTAATTTGGAGGTCCCCTCAGAAAGCTTGAGGGGGGGGGGGCGAGCGTCCCTCGCTGCCCCCCTCCCCAAATGACGCCCCTGGGTGCGATTTTGACTGAAATTAAAGGGATGATGGGCTATGACCCTCTGATCACCTGAGTAAATTTGGGGCCAATTTGGGCAAAGGCCAAGGCTGTGGGCCCCCCAAAAAAAAGAAAAAATGGAGACGGGTAAAAATCGTTCTGGAGAAGG
This sequence comes from Coenobita brevimanus, assembly GCF_032717465.1. NCBI lineage: Eukaryota > Metazoa > Arthropoda > Malacostraca > Decapoda > Coenobitidae > Coenobita > Coenobita brevimanus. Next base: position 33,937,718 of record NC_137053.1, on the reverse strand, counting down.
GTAAAAATCATTCTTTCGCCATAACTCCTTTCAAAGTCGCCATATCGACATGAAACCAAAACTTAAAGGTGCATCTTATCAAATGTGCATCATAAAACATGCCACATTACATCAGGGGGGTCACCTCCTAGTTAGCGGTATTTTTTTTTTTTTTTTTTTATGCAAGGGCCGGAGCCCGCACACCATTCCCTGAAAGAAAAAAACAAAACAATACAAAAGAAAGCCAAAATCTAGATCCGTTCATTTCGAGATGCCTGGACACACTGCGTTTGAAAAACTGGAGATCATAGGAAGTAGGAAATACGGACAGAGCGAGACAGTTCCAGAGTTGACCTGTTGCATAAATGAAGGACTGAGAGTAACGGTTAACTCTTGCATTAGAGAGTTGGACAGAAAAGGGATGAGACTTTGTTGTGCGTAGAGATGGAGGGATGCAAGCAGACAGTTTAGTGGAGCAGTGACCATGAAAGTAACGATAGAAAAGAGATGAAGATGCAACAGTGCAGCAAAGAGACAGAGGTTGAAGGGAGCCAGTAAGAGGAGGACAGTTGATGAGACGAAAAGCCTTTGACTCCACCCTATTGAGAAGAGCTGTATGTGGGGAGCCTGCCCACACATGAGAGTTGTACTCTAAACAGGGGCACATAAAACCCATGTATAAAGTCAACAACTGCGCAGGGGTATAGAAGGTACGGAGTCGGCTTAGCTTACCTAATCTCTTGGAAGCAGATTTACAAGAGATGCAATATGATCTTTCCAAGATAAGTCCCGAGTGAATGAAGCCCCAAGCATGTTCAAGGATGATGCAGGATTAAGCTGAATATTATTAAACATCAGTGGGTACTCCTGTGGATGATTGTATTGGGTTGATGGGTGTAAAAACTGAGTTTTTGATGCTTTAAAAACAACAAGATTATTTTTACCCCAGTCAGAGATACGAGCCAAGTCAGGCATTAGGTGCGCCATAGCCTCATCCCTTGTCTGTTGAAGTAACTGCTGAGATAGACGTTGCGGGAACCAATTGGAAAGGTGAAGGGTGGAATCATCAGGGTACGAGTGGATAGGGTTAGATGTACAGCTTAGAAGGTCATTGATGAATAAAAGGAAGAGAATTGGTGATAGGACAGAGCCCTGAGGAACACCACTGTTGACATATCTAGGAGAAAAACGATGGCCGTCTACAACAGCGGCTATAGAACGACGAGAAAGGAAACTGGAGATAAAGGCACGGTTAGAAGGACAGAAACCGTAAGAAGGTAGTTTGGAAATTAAAGATTCATGCCAGATTCGATCGAAAGCCTTTGAGATATCAAGAGCAATGGCAAAGCTTTCGCCAAAGTCCCGAAAGGAGGATGACCAGGAGTCTGAAAGGTAGGTGAGAAGATCACCAGTAGAGCGCCCCTGATGGAACCCATACTGACGATCAGAGAGAAGGTTATAATAGGAAAGATGCATTAATATTTTTCTGTTAAGAACTGACTCGAAAACTTTTGAGACACAGGACGTTAAAGCAATTAGACGATAGTTAGAGGGTTGGGAATGGTCACCCTTCTTTGGGACTGGCTGAATGAGAGCAAACTTCCAGCAAGAAGGAAAGTTCAAGTTGACAGACAAAGGCGAAATAGTTTACCTAGGCAGGGTGTAAGCACTGAAGCACAGTTCTTGAGGACAACAGGAGGGACTCCATCAGGCCCATATGCCTTGTTAGTATTGAGGCCAGTGATTGCAGAAAATACATCAGCTGAAGAAATTTTAATGTCAGCCATGAAGAAGTCTGAGGGGGGAAGTGATGGAGGAACAGCACCAGAATTGTCTAAGGTGGAATTGGAGGAGAAAGTCTGAGCGAAGAGATCTGCTTTATCAGTAGAAGAAATAGCTACACAGCCATCATAATAGAAAAGAGGAGGGAAGGATGATGAGGTAAAGTTGTTAGAAAGGTTTTTGGCAAGGTGCCAGAAGGAGCAGGAAGAATTCGAGTTCGAGAACTGAGAGCATTTAGTACAGATGAAATTATTTTTAGCAGAGCGAAGAACAGCCTTAGCACGATTCTGGGCAGAAACATGAAAAAGATGTGATTCAGGAGTGGGTTGGCTCCGGTACTTGTTGGAGACAGCATTAGAACAAGCATGATTAAACCAAGGCTTTCTTGCATTAATCAGAGGATATGAGAAGGGAATATATGCTTCCATGCCTGAGAGAATATCCTCCATAATGTGCAAGGCACACTCAGATGGCTCCCGGCCATGGAAGCAATAGTCATTCCAGGGAAAATCAAAGAAGTATTGCTTAAGGGCCTCCCAATCTGCAGCTCCAAAGTGCCACAGACGATGTTTCTTTGGAGGGTCCGCAGGCCGTACCAGACCGATGGGACAGGTTAAGGTCATAAGGTTTTGATCAGAGGAGCCCAACGGAGAGGAAAGATTAACATATAAGCAGAAGGATTAGTTGTAAAGAAGAGGTCAAGTATGTTGGAGCTCTCTCCAAGGCGGTCAGGGATACGGGTAGGGTGCTGTACAGGCTGCTCTAGGTCATTAAGGATAGAAAAGATGTAGGCTTGTTCACCAGGTGGATCAGTGAAAGGAGAGGAGAGCCAAAGGTCATGGTGAACATTGAAATCTCCAAGAATGGAGATTTCAGAGAAAGGAGAAATGGACAGAATGTGTTCCATTGTAGAAGTAAGATAGTCGAAGAATTTTTGATAGTCAGTAGAATTAGGAGATAAGTAAACAGCGCAGATATATTTAGTCAGAAAATGATAGGATAGCCGAAGCCAGAGTATAGAGAATTCAGAAGAATCAAGTTCAGGAACACGAGAGCAAGATAAATAGTTGCGTACATATACCCAACAGCCACCTTTGGCTTTGAAATGAGTATAGAGAAAGTAGGAGGAAACAGAAAAGGGTTTGCTGTCAGTTGCCTCAGACAGATGAGTCTCTGTCAAGAAGAGAAAGTGAGGTTTAGAGGAGGAGAGGTGGTGTTCGACAGAGAGAAAGTTTCAAGAAAGGCTGCGAATGTTGCAGAAATGAAGAAGTGAGTCAGAAAGTGGTTCCAGGCATCTCTCAGAGTCGTCACCAGGAGAGGGGCTGATGGTGGGGGAATTTATGGTTCCCTCCTCTGGGGACTTCGAGGCATGATTTATTAACGCCATGTTTGCATTTCTTTTTTAATTTTGAAAAGGTAGTGTAGTGTGTACTGTGCATGTAATTGGTGCTGACAGTTAGAGGAACTTGTATTGGAAAGCATGCTGGCCTACTCTCCGTGTTACTGAAACACTGAAAAAATTCAGCAAAGGGGGATGGTTAGGAACTAGTCCTGAAGGCTGATGAAATGGAAACTCCAGCTTTCCATGTCATCAGCTTTCCATCCACCTTGGGAGTACTGCCCTGCTCGACTGGTGCTACAGTCTACTGTAGCACCAGTCGGTGTCAGGTGGGTCAGGCCTAAAATTTCAAATGGGCATAAAATCATCAAATTTCACCCGATTAACTCCTAATTTGATATGTGACGTCCTTAAGTAGATATCGTGTTGTGTTTATTCGTCAGCACTAAAATGATTGCCAGGGACGGGTTTGCTGTGCCTTGGCATCGCTTCTTGTTCCACTTGTTTCTTCCACAAACCCCTCAGTGTCCTCATTTCTCTATTCTGTTCATTTCTTAACAGTCGAAACTTTTGCAATGGCTTAATTTTAGCATTCCTCACCAAATACTCTTTGTAAGTACTACACAGATTTTATAGACGCTTGTTCCTTTTTTTAACGCTAAATCCTACACACCTTCTTTCACATTCATCCGCCATTGATTTGCTTCTGTTTTCAACTAACTCCTTCATCTTACTACTGCAGTAACCCTTGTGCACAAAGTTTCAGCTTTCTTACATAACTATTATGGTCATAATGATTTCACACATCTATGCACTGTCCTCTCCCGTGTCAGTAAAACTCCAAAGTCTTTATACACTACGTGTACAAGGACCTAATCAATCAGACTTCTTTCAACATTCTCTGTATGTTCTTTATACCATGTATGTTACTGAACTTTTGGGTAAATATACCTTTCTTGAGGCATACTCTTCAGTCAATGTCCAGTATTATTTCACCCGGTATTCTAGAAAGACCTTTTACATTCTGTAATGTAATCATGTGTTTTCTTCCGTTCAGATTCCAATTCATGAACATCCTTTAACGCCTCGGCGTGTATTCTATCAGATCATCCAGTTGCTTTACAAACCTGTTCTTCCCCTTCACGGCTCGAGCTAAATCAAAGTTCAAAGTTCAAAATATTATCCAACGGAGTTCCAAAGGGTTCTGTCATTTTTCTCTCACTACTCGACTTTTTCTCCACGATCCAGCCCCTCTTCCTTCAGTAACAACACCGTCCTATGCCAAAAACTTTGCAGTAGCTTCACAGCACCGCAAATCTCAACAAGCAGAGACCACCTCCAACGATACATAAACTCATTAGAAAATTGGCTAAGACAAAACGGAAGGACCGCCTCACCAATGAAATCAACCATTACTCTCTTCACTCCAGACAGATATGAATCTCAAAGTCACCCACCCACAATTTTTCCTCTTTAACTAACCAGCCCCCCTGGAAAAACAACCCCAAAATTCTAGACTTACTTTGGACATAATTCTCAGCACACAAGTAACATCGATACAAAGGTATCTCTTAAACTCAGAGACTTGAAAACAATTGTAGGCACTACTTTTGAACAACGGAAAGAATCCTTGAAAACTGTGTACAGACTTTACGACAACCATTAACTATGCAACGTCAAACATGTATAAACAAGAAAAACAAAACAAAGCCTAAAGGATACAAGGATGCACCCAAACCACAAATATACACTACCTGTATTAAGAAGCAAAATCAATTCCAGTCAAGGATCATACATATGAAAATGAGAGGCACATAGTTCACTGTTTCAGTTCAAGACCCATCTCACCCTTGTAATTTCATGTTGCATCACTCCCGTCCACAAAGAAATGAGAAACAAACAAGTTAATGAAGTATTGCCATGCAATACAAAGTCCCCTACCGGATGATAACCATACATATGAATGTAGTGGAATCCGAATTTTTTTTATCATTCTTTTTGCAAAAATTATTACAAATGTTAAGTATGACAGCACCCGACCTAGTCTGGTCCCTAAGTGTGACCATGACCTTGGGAGTAGATGACTGGTTGTTGCGCGCGACACATCGTCATGGTATGGTGAGCAATTTTGTGAAGTTATATCAGAATATGTCCATGCATCTGGAAGCTACAGGTCGGACAAGAAACTGTGGACGGACTGACGGACATACTGACTTACTGACGAAACCGCGCAAACCTATAGTCCTCGACGAGTTTGACCGGTAGGGGACTAATAACTATCCATAACACAGAGTGTCTCAGGAGTGTCCTCCCCTTTTCCAACCAACATATGCATAAAAACATAGCCACAGCCATTCAAAACTTCCCAGTAAGCAGCATCCTTCAAGAACCTCCACCTCCCACATAAACTGCCCTGTCCAGAGAGACACGAGTACACCAACTCAGAATGTGATGTGGCCACCACCGTTCCCTGCTACAGTACCAACACAGAATATAACTCACAAACAATCCACAATGACCACACTGCAATGTAAGACCCCCCACTGCAAAACTCGTACTCACCATATGCAGTACACTATCCCAACACAACAATAAACCTCTGAGAGCGACTGGGCAAAGTTGCCGATTTCCTGCAGTCCACTGGGTTCACAATGAGATGAGGCTCGGGTTGCAACAGTAACAACGCCTCTGTCGTCAGGAAGGGTATATGCAATAACTGTACTTTTACCATTTACAATGTAACTGTGACATACTTGTAAACTCAGCTGACACTTTCAGACATTCATTCTTCCCCATCATGCAACACATATCAATAGAGCAGCTACCCCCTCAGTCCTTCCACCACTATCGCTCATAGTAACCTTATACATTCCACACTGTTCCATTCATCCACTTCAGTCCCCTTCTTCTTCGACACACACAGCACCTTCATATCGTAGTTTCCTTAAGCACATTCACTACCTCCACGTTTTTACACTATTTGATCACACGTATCTAACAACTACGTGAGCCTGCTAAGCTTTACTGGACCCTGGGCAGGAAGAGGGCCCAGATCTTAGGCTTCCTGAATCGTTTTTTAGCAAGTTGTGTTGATAGAGGATTCCCTCCATGCCACTCTCCCAATTTTACTCGCCTCGACATGCAGGAAAGACATGGGCCAAAACTTTTTTGTCATAATCCCAAAGATACCAGAAGAACAGAAACCCAAAACTTGTATGATGACTTGTGTGATATGTGTCCAAAGTCTCACTCATAGAATGATTCAGCAATTATTTTCCAAGTTTCTATTCACAAATAACTCCCACTTTCACAATACTACCTTATATAACCAGAAACTTCATCAGGTAATGAGCACCTGCAATTTGAAAAACACATACAGAAGTGTTCGATAAATTCCAAAAAATGCCTTAACTATCAGTGAAATGTCTTCATATGTTAAGGACAACTTGATTATATACTGGCATGGAGTATTATTTTGATTTAAAAAAAAAATCATGGCTGCTGCAAGTGTACAATAACATTTTCTAAAAAGACTTTTGTTTGCGTGGACTAACCCATGTTGAGATCCCATATTTTAGCTGAGGTGTCCATGCCACTGGTGACGAGGTGCATCCTTGATGTCGGCACTGACGACACCATCACCACAGGGCCCTTATGTCCAGTCATCACCAACTCGCAACAGCCAGATCCCGCCTCCCATACCCGCACACTCCCGTCGAAACTACACGTCGCAACTAACTCGCTGTGTGTGTGTGTGTTAGAAACATTAATTTAAAACATGTTCATTCCGATAAATCATGCAATACTTGCAGGTACAGTTCTGGCCAGGTGGCAAGGGAGTGGTTGTTGATACTCTACGTGAGTGTATGGGCAATGTTAATAAGTCTGGTGGTACTTATGATCAGTATTGTCAGCTAACAGAAAGCATAAATTTACATACTGACAGTGTTGCTTACTCATGCCTGCCAATGAAGACAACATCAAACACAACATCTTGATGACCTTTCATTGTAGTCTCCGGCACCCCATCACTGGTCCGCCACAACCTGCACTCTCGGTCGTAGCTGGCTGTGGCCACTCTAGAAGAAGAGAACGTAAACGGAGCCCATGCATACATACCAGTGGATATATATATATATAGTTATGGGGGTGTATATTACGGTGCACTCTTAGCCCTTAATTAATCACCAAAAGGGATAAGGTAAAGCTTACAAGAAAACTAACTTAACTTTACCTTACACTATAACATACACAACCAAAGTAGAAACCAGGGTTCGTTTTACAAAAAAAGGATTCATATAGGCCTCAGAATACAAATATAAAACAAGTTATTTCTTACCTAACAGAATACACTCAGTGGAGGCTAAGTACTCACAAAGCTCGAGGAAACGTGGAGACTTCGAAGGTTTAATCCAGATATAATTCACACACTAGTGTAAATGGAAGAGTGAACCAAAAATGGGAGATGATGCACAGTGCGTTTTGTAATCAAAGTCATGTATTGAGTAATATGAGAAAATATGGGAAAAAGCAACACAATGTGACAAAAGTGTAACATGACAGTAAATGTGAACAAATGGGTACAAATGACAAAATGTATACAAGAATGTGTGTACAAAAAATACTTACTCTGCCTCTCTCAGCTAATTAACCACTAGGCTGTCTTAAAAATAATCTCCAGCCATTCAACAACTATAGAGGCACCTGCTACCGATAGGGGTCTCATGCACCCCACTCAGAACCAATTGGCGGGCCGTCAAGAAGTAGAGAAAACGTTATTTAGGCTTCTATTGGCAAATACTCTGTTTTAGCTCCTCCCACACTATAAGTTACATCCACAGTTCAAGGACAAGAGGGATTTTCTAGTAATTTGTGGGAAAAACAACTAACGTTGACCGCTGAGTAAATACAGCTGGGGACTAGGGTTACCCTTACAACCCGCAAAACTGATAAAAACATTTACTGTTTTTAACGGCTCACCTGTCTCCTTACATTATCACTTATTTTCTTTTTCGCTCATTCGCTACTGGGGTAACTACGCCAGTAACACCTCCCTTCCTGAGAGAAGAAATTTCCCTGGATACTGTACAATTAAGTTCTGGACAGGTAATCTGCTAAAACATTACTAACACTTTTTACATGTCTTACATCAAGGGAATATTCCTGCAAGAATAGGGCCCAGCGAGTCAGTTTAAGATTTGTGTACTTAAAGGGACAAAAATTTCACAGGGTGGTGATCAGAGTACACTACAACATTACCTGACCCTGGACCAACATACACCGAGAAGTGTTGAAGGGCAAGTATGAGTGCAAGGAGTTCTTTTTCAATAGTTGAAAAATTTATCTGGGCCTTATTGAACTTTTTGCTCAAATAGCACACAGTCATCTCAAAGCCTTGATCATCATCCTGAAGCAAAACTGTGCCAGCCCCTAGGCCACTGGCATCAACAACTAATTTAAAGGGTTTATCAAAATTGAGAGCTTGAAGCACTGGGTGACTTGACAACATGGCTTTGACTTTAGAATAGGCATCCTCACATTCTGGCTTCCATGCCATTTCTTAACAAATCAGTAAGGGGAGCTACAAAATCAGAGAAGTTCAGGATAAAACGTCTGTAGTACCCTACCATACCCAAGAATCGTTGCAACTCTTATTTTTGGGTTGGGGGGAATTGACAATGGCCTGAAGTTTAACATCAGGTGGACTCACTTGGCCTAAACCGACCACATAACCTAGGTACTGCATTTGAGTCCTCACGAATTCACATTTAGTTAAATTAAGCACTAAATTAGCAGAGGACAGTCTCTGCAGCAAGGCATCTAGTTGGCTTAAGTGTTGTTCCCAGGTGTCACTAAAAATACCAGTAACAACATCATCAATGTATGTAATACAACCTTTCAAGTCCTTGGTGAGATCATTTATCAGCTTTTGGAAGGTGGTAGGAGCATTGTTCATACCATACGGCATGACCTTACATTTATAAGTATTGCCACCAATCACAAAACAGGAAATTTCTTGGGCCCTTTCTGTGAGTGGGACTTGCCAATATCCCTTCATCAAATCTAATTTTGTGATAAACTTAGCACTGCCTATCGCATCCACACAATCATCTACTCTAGGAAGTGGGTAAGTATCAGTCTTGGTAACAGAGTTGACTTTATGATAATCAATACAAAAGCGATGTGACCCATCAGGTTTTGGAATCACTATGACCGGGGAGCACCACTCACTTTGACAGGACTCGATTAACCCCTGCTGTAACATGTACTTCAGTTCCTCTTGAATGATTATCTGCTTCTGAGGACTAGCCCGGTAGGAAGACTGCTTTACAGGGTGGCATCTCCAACGTCTATGTCGTGCTGTTCCATTTCCGTCCGTCCTGAGGTGTCCCAGAAGACATCAGCGAATTTCCTGAGGAGGGTAACAAGCTTGGCACACCGCTCTGCAGTCAAGTGGGAGACTTTATTAGTCAGTGAACTCCAACCTTCCTGGTTTTCTCTCTAACTGCTCGTCTGGTCCAAAGTCAAAGGGCAGCCCTCGTCCTCTGCCAACTTGACAGGCGACACCACGCATGCAGCACTAGGGGGGTCCACGTCTCGCCTGTGGTACTCCATCAACAAATTTACATGGTCCAATCTTCGTTCCTTCCTCCGGTTTGGGGTTAAAATGACATAACTTATTTCACCTACCCTCTTCACTACTACATAAGGGCCTGCAAAACTTGCCGGCAGAGGCTGACCATGAATGGGAAGCAAGACAAAAACTTCATTGCCTAGGTGAAACACTCTGTTCCTAGCTTTCTTAGAGTGGTCATACTATCTCTTCATTTTCTCCTGAGAGGACTCCAAGTGTGCCCTGGCTACTTCCATACTATAGGCCAGTCTTTCTTTAAATTTTGACACATCGACTAGCAAGTTAATTTGGTCATCATCCTTGACCCATTGTTCTTTGAGGAGTTTAAGAGGACCTCTTACTTCATGGCCAAAGATTAACTGAAATGGGGAGTAGCCCAAGGACTCGCTCAGTGCCTCTCTGGTTGCAAAGAGTAGGAAAGGCAAACACTTGTCCCATTCCTTTTCACCAACACATAGTTTTTTGAGCATATTCTTCAGAGTTTGGTGATACCTCTCTATTGCACCCTGACTCTGAGAATGATATGCTGAGGAAGTGATCTGGGAGATTCCTAACTCTTTAAGGGTTGTCTGAACAGTTTGGATTTAAAATTACTGCCTTGATCAGACTGAACTTCCTTAGCGAGACCAAAATGGGTAAAGAAGGTCAGCATCTCTTTTACAACCAATTTAACAGAAATATTTCTCAAGTGAATGGCTTCAGGATATCTAGTTGCCACATCTAACATTGTGAGGATGTACTGGTGGCCTGAAGAGGTTTTAGGCACAGGGCCAACAATGTCCACAAGGACTCTACTGAATGGGACCTCAAACACAGGTAGAGGAAACAAAGGAGCCACAGGGATGGGCTTATTGCTCTTACCGACAAGCTGACAGGTGTGACATGACCTACAGAACCGGGAGACAACTCGACAGATTCCAGGCCAGTAAAAATGCTGCCAGATGCAGGAGAGAGTCTTCCTCACCCCCTATGTGACCTGCTAAAGAAGAGTTATGAGCAATGGACATAATTTTTTGCCTATAAGGTCTCGGAACCACCATCTGATGTACAGTCTCCCACTCGTTATCATGAGCAACACTAGGAGGTCTCCATCTTCGCATGAACACGTTGTTTGGCCATAAATAATAACACTCTGTCAGTTCAGACTCACATTCATCTTCCCTAACTGTTGAGTCAATTAAAGTGGCAATCACTGGGTCAGATCTTTGCATATCAGCTAACTTTTTACTTGTATCAGTGTGGAGAGAATCATCAATCTCTGAGTCATTTAACTGGGCAAAAAAGGTATCACCAAGCCCAATATCACCATTGACATTCCCAGAGCTATTACTGTCAACATTCTCATGAATGGCTTTAGCCGTCATAGCTCTGTTTACAGCACATGCAAGAAACAAGTTATCATCCAACTCTTTAGTCCTATCCTCACTCAGGGGAATTTTTGACACGCAGGGAACAGCACTCACCTGTCCTTCTGTCAAGTCATTACTCAAAAGGAAACTGACCCCTTATACAGGAAGCTGGTCAACAACACCCACACACACTGAACCAGGAACTAAGTCTGACTTGAGCTTCACCTCAACTAGGGGAACAGATACAAACTCGGCTATACCCTGCAGCAAGACACATTCATTAGGGTCAGCTACATCAACAATCCCCTTCACCATTAGTGACTGTGAAGCTCCTGTGTCTCTCAGTATAGTGACTTCCTTACCACCTTTTCCACCAAGTGAAACTGACCCCTTAGATATGAAGTTAGCAAATAAATGATCTGGGAAGAAGTCACTTTGTGTACTGCTTGGAGGAGAACACTCTGATGGAGTCTTATTACCACTCTCACCTGAACCTGATGGCTGCACTGCTCCAGTCTTGCTATTGTCTAATAATGGCTCTACAGGAGTCTGTCTGTCCACCACTGACGGCACCACTCTGGCCTTATCAACAATATGCACCAGCTGGGGTTGTGTCTGACTACTGCTAACAATATCTGTGGGTGGCTGCTCTCTGTTGGTGTCAAAAGATCCCCAAGAGTTTACCAAAGTAATAGGTTTCACATTGGAACTTTTCCCTCGTTTTTTCCAGCACCAATCCTCCAAGTGCCCCATTTTCTGGCAATACTGGTAAAACCAAAACCTGACACTCTTTCTTAACCCTCTGGCAACACTGTTCTCACTGACTTTCGTAGAACTAACATGCCCTGGGATTGCAATTTTCCACTAGTGTCACTTGACAGTAACTTGCTTTTACCAGAAGAAGGGTTCACAAAAACTGGTTGGTTCACTCTCTTACCCTTAACAGATAACTGAGGCTTATGTTCATGCTTATGAATTATATTATAGTTATCTGCTACAGCAGCAGCCTCAGCTAGGGTATCTAAAATTCTCTCCACTAGGTATGTAGCCACATCCCTCTCTATCTTACCAGTGAAGCTCTCCAAGACCATTAATTCTTGAAGTTTACAGAAATCATCAACTTTCTTAGCATGCAACCATTGATCAAATACGTCTGTCAGTAGCATATTCCACAAGAATCTGATCTTTCAGTTTAAAGGTGGATCTAAATTTAAGCCTATATGCCTCTGGCACGAGTTCATATGCTTTGAGAATGGAATCTTTTAAGCAATCATAGCACTTTGATCAACAGATAAATAAATATAAGCCTCTTGAGCCTTTCCATTCAAAACATTCTGCAGCAGTACTGTCCAGGAGTCTTTTGGCCACAAGAGACGACCTGCCACCTTTACAAATATATGGAAGTACTTAGTGACATCTTGCTCATTAAAGGGAGATACTAGCTTAATGTTCCTAGTAACATCAAAAGATTCCCTGGCAGATGAACTGCTAGTTCTAGGTAAACTATCAGGGTGTTTTAGTCTGAATTCGTGATCCATTTCCTTTGTCTCATTTGAGCCTGTAATTCTGTTTCCCTCATTTTAGCATTCCATTCTTCTTCTCTCATTTTTGCTTGCACTTCTAGTTCCCTTAGCTTAATTCTGGCTAACTCAAGTTGCACTTTGTCACCAGTATCATGAGGAGAAAAATCACTAGGGCCAAGTATCTCCGATGCCAAAGGCTCAGGGTCAACACCCTGCGCAGTATCAAATGGCTCAGAACTAGGTATGGAGGACTCCCTTTGCTCAAACATGTGTCCAATATTAAATCAAGTAACTTAGTTGTAGTGACTGAGGCAAAAAATCTCAATTGTAAGGCCTGGGCAAGCAATATGACCTCGTGTTTTGTGAGTGTTTTCACTCTGGTTGGGGAAGGCTTAGAATCCAAAAATGCTTTTACATCACTATCACTCATTAGGGCCATGATTACTGATTATAGTTAAGTAAGTAAGAGTACGCACTGTGCATGTGGCCAAGGTTGCCAATATTATGTCACAGAGCTATCCTGGCCAGGAGGTCGCCAAATTGTTATGGGAGTGTATATTACGGTGCACTCTTAGCCCTTAATTAAGCATAAAAAGGGATAAGGTAAAGCTTACAAGAAAACTAACATAATTTTACTGTACACTATAACATACAAAACCAATGAAGAAATCAGGGTTCGTTTTACAAAAGGAGGATTCATATAGGCCTCAGAATACAAATATAAAAAAAGTTATTTCTTACCTAACCAGAATACACTCAGTGGATGCTAAGTACTCACAAAGCTCGAGGAAACGTGGAGACTTCGAAGGTTTAATCCAGATATAATTCACACACTAGTGTAAATGGAAGAGTGAACCAAAAATGAGAAATTGTCCACAAACAGTATGTTTTGTAATCAAAGTCGCGTATTGAGTAATGTGAGAAAATATGGGAAAAAGCAACACAATGTGACAAAAGTGTAACGTGACAATAAATGTGAACAAGTGGGTACAAATGACAAAATGTCTACAAGAATGTGTGTACAAAAAAAACGAGACAAAAAATGTCTCTTCACATTTTCCTAGAGCTTATAAAGCAGACTTACTCCGCCTCTCTTAGCTAATTAACCACTAGGCTGTCTTAAAAATAATCTCCAGCCATTCAACAACTATAGAGGCACCTGCTACTAATGGGGGCCTCACGCACCCCACACAGAACCAATTGGTGGGCCATTAAGAAGTAGAGAAATTGTTATTTAGGTAGCTATTGGCAAATACTCTGTTATAGCCCCTCCCACACTATAAGTTACACCCACAGTTCAAGGACAAGAGGGATTTTCTGCATAATTTGTGGGAAAAACAACTAGTGTGTTACCAGTCCAGTTGACCGCTGAGTAAATACAGCTGGGTTACCCTTACAACCCGCAAAACTGATAAGAAAAACATTTACTGTTCTTACCGGTTCGCCTGTCTCCTAACGTTATCACTTATTTTCTATTTCACCAATTTGCTATAACTAATATATATATATATATATAGAGATATATATATAACTATATATATATATATATATATATATAGATAGATAGATAGATAGATAGATGATAGATAGATAGATATAGATATAGATAGATAGATAGATAGATAGAGATAGATATATATAGATATAGATATGGAGCCTCTGTGGTACAGTGGTAGAGTGCACATTTTCGTACACGGGTGAGCCAGGGTTCGTGCCCCGCCAGGATAATAAACTTTGGGAGTGTTCACCCAGCCACGTACTACTTCGACGAACACAAGGGGTGCTGTGGTTGAACCGGTGTCGCATACTATAAAAGTACGCTTGCAGCCAGTCAGCTTGCATGGGCCGACTACACTTGGTTCACAGACTATACACACATCCAAAGCCACTACATCACTACAATTACACTTACAAGCACTTCTCACCCTACTTACAGTCTCTACCAGACAGCCTAAGCCACTTGGTAGAGTTACATTGGCTGTATCGTCCTGACTTCGGTCGGGATAGGCCGGTCCTGCAGTGGATACTCAAACGGCTGATGATATATATATATTGTTACGCCCCAGTCCCGACACTGCCACAGACTCCAACAGCAGTAGTACAGTACAGGAAGGATGTTGCCTAGTGAGTTGTTCTTCTATGGTCACCCTTTAGGTGTGCAGTACACAAGATCAGCTGAGGCAAAAATAAACACTGGCTTCTTAATCCGCCCCGTCCCAACCGATTTTCCACCACTGACTTCCCCCAATCCTGACCAATATTGGAAGAAAAAAAAATTGGCTCAAACCTCCACTTTTGGTGAGAAACATCGAAAATTCAGAGAAATCGCTCACCTGAGGGTTAAAATACATGATACAGGTTGCAGTACTCCTTAGCTTATTGGGTTTTCTATCAGGTTGGCTCCAAAGGGTAACTATTCCACACCACTCATAAATGGTATTTATTTATTTATTTGCTACGAATTTAAATGTAGTACGAGAGTATATTGGTTTTCAAACAGTAATATAGGCAAGATAAGCATTGTTTCACTCACTAACACATCAACATACCTGACCTTTTTTGGCAACATTACCTAATCATCATTTCTGAATGTTTCTTCCTCTAATGCTATGTAAACTTTGTCTTCTACATTGTCATCGATTGGGAAATCACTCTGGCCCTGAATGTCTTTATTAGCCAGGTCACTGGTAACAGGTGAATTGCTGAGACAATGACATGTGGAGTGGGGGAAGGTCATGCGGGGTAAGGCACTGTCCCTGCCTGGGGTCTCCCGTGTATACGTACCAAAAATCACGAGCGAAAATTGAAAATTGTGCATATTATGAACCTTGCAATTGTGCGACATACCGGTACGTCGACGGGTCTAGCTGTGACAAAACGTTGCGACGAACCCATACGTCGACGGGTCTAGCTGTGACAAAACGTTGCGATGTAGCCATACATCGACGGGTCTAGCTGTGACAAAACGTTGCGATGTAGCCATACATCGACGGGATGCCTCTGGTTAAAGTTCACTGTCTTTATTTTCCAAGTAATTCCACCTAATACTTTTCAGTTTCACTGTTCTCACAGGCACTGGAGCTATACACACTCTACCAAGTGCAGTTACACTTAATGTTTAACAACACTTCACAGTTAGTACACTTAATGCTTGCTAACACTTCACTTATTACATAAGTACCGAAAATAATCTTTACTGACAATAATTACACTTAATACACTTCACTGTCTTCTTAAGTTCCAATGATATACAAACTTCAATAACTCGTCACTGTTTACCACTGTTTTTACAAGTACCGAAAGTATACAATCTTCACTGACACTGCACTACACCAAACTGACTGCACTTCACACAGACTAACTTGACACCCGACTAAACCTGTAATAATCTCTACCCCATATATATATATATATATATAAACTTGCATTGTTCTAGACTGATCTACATTCCAAGAGAACAACAGTTGCCAATTCGGAGACAACCAAAATATGCTAGAGTTGTCTCACATTACATAACACTCTAAATCATTTACCATACGAACTTAAACTACATAATTTAACAAGCAATCATTTAAATAAAACGTTATAGAGAAAATGAGCATAAAAATAAATGAATGTTTAGCTTACGCAATAACTAGGCTCACAAACAGCAGGCAAACTGGCAACTCTGACTCGTACCGGAACTAGCTACCGTAAATATCAGGAAACGTCGAGAAAGATCTCGGCTACCAAACTGGCAAATCCCCTTTCATAACAATATATATATATACGTATTTGGTATAATATATTTATTGATTTACAAAAAATATATGTATTAACAGACATTATGAAACAAATGAATATAGCTATAAGTAAAAAGGAGCTCTAAGAGTAGCTCTACAGTAGAACACCCGCGTCCACCACCAAGTCTGAGAGCTGAGTGTCCTTTAACCATGACCTTCGACATATTAGTTTGAAAATAGAATTACGTCATTGTTCTCTAACCCTAACCTATTCCACAAACTTTATTTAAAAACATTAAAAATTGAGTTGGTTTTCCAGAGACCTAGAATTAAATCTTTCTCTTGACCTTAACATTTGAATTATTGTTCTGAAAACTGAATTTTCTTATCTTTCTTCTTACCTGTAACTTTCCACAAAGCTGACCCTATATCATATGAAAATTGTAATGCTAGGTGTTTTAGGTTCGGCTTCCCGTCCTGTAAACGTCTCGCGTATAGTGGGGCTCTCTTTCTAGACTGAGGCTTAGACTAATAGGAGAGAGGTAGGACACAAAAACTCCAGGCAACAACCTTACACGTGTATTACTTAGTTGGACAGGGGAACGAGTAGATGTCACTGATACAAATACACTGGGCAATTACAAGCTCTCATGTCTAGATATGGTTATCAGTATCACGCAGGATACTGCTTGGGTCACAGTGAATAGCACTTGAGGCAGAGTGTTCTTAATTATGGGAAGTCCAGGTTTTCTATACTCGTGGAGTTATCAATGTTATTTCCTACTGGTGAGTGTTACTTTGGCACTGGGGTCTGATTATAGTCTTAGTAAATGGAGGTATTTTCTGATGGTAGCATAATTATCCCATTAGACTCGACTCTCACTGGGTGGCCGTATTTGTGTTTACACTGTCGCTGTCACTCACTCCACCACTTTGGTATTATCACTGACTTCTATTAGAGGGGTAGTTCACGGTTCCATCTGTATATCCCTTGGTGACAGACACTGAACACTGTAGTTGTTATTCACTCCACCACTTGGGTATTATCACTGACTTCCATTAGAGGGTTAGTTCACAGTTCTGCCTTTATATCACTTTGTCACAAACACTGTACTATTACTGTTTCTCCTGTCGGGTCTGGGTGTCATGGCGGTCAGGTGCAACGGTGGAAGGGTGTCACAGCTCCGCTACTGACGGGGCTAGGCACCACCGGGAGCCTGTATTTCCAGAGGCCACAGGATCACGTACAGGGGTGTCATTTCTTGTCCGGGGTTGTGGGTGGCGAAGGGTCCCATGCTCTCGGGGCTGGGGACAGGAGTGCGGCCTTCAGGGCTGGGGCCTAATAACTGTCTGAACCTGTCGTTCAGGCTGCTGATGGAGGACGAAGATCTCCGATGTCGAGATGTGGGGAGTTCCCGCCCGGGAGTCCTGGGAGCGGTCTGAGGTTCCCGAGGACTGCGGTCCCCAGGGCTTGGTGGCGCCGACAGGAGTGGGCGGCACTGGTCTGTGTTGGGGTCCATCAGGTGGGTCTCCTCCAGATCCGGTAGTAGGGAGCAGAGGCCAGGGGAGACTAAGGGGCCTCTCCAGTACTCCTCTAGGCCCGAGACTCCCTTTGGGTCGTGGGTCAGGGAACAGACATCAGCTTCAGACGGAGGAGCGGCTACTGGCCGTCTCCTGCCATAGGGCCTGGCTACTGGCCGTGGCTTCCTGGAAGCGCGGCTACAGGTCGTCGCCAAGGCCCAGCTACTGGCCATGGCCTGGGGGAGTGAGCAGCTGCCAGCAGACTCAAAGGCACCTTCGGTGCGGCTACAGGCCATCTCCTGGTTCCCCTTAGAGCAGCTACAGGCCATCTCCTCCCCTCAGAGCAGCTACAGGCCATCTCCTGGTTCCCCTCAGAGCAGCTACAGGCCATCTCCTGGTTTCCCTCAGAGCAGCTACAGGCCATCTCCTGGTTCCCCTCAGAGCAGCTACAGGCTGTCTCCTTCAGGAGGGTTGAGCAGCTACAGGCCGTCTCAGGAGGACACTTTCAGTGCGGCTACAGGCCATCTCCTGACGAAGGTGAGAGTGGCTACAGGCCATCTCCTATCATCAGAGCGGCTACAGGCCGTCTTCTTCAGGAGAGGTGAGCGGCTACAGGCCGTCTCGGGGGAAAGCACCTTCGGAACGGCTACAGGCCATCTCCTTCAGGAGGGTTGAGCGGCTACGGGCCGTCTCAGGGAAGGCACCTTCAGAGTGGCTACAGGCCGTCTCCTGACGAAGGCGGGAGTGGCTACAGGCCGTCTCCTTCAGAAGGGGTGAGCGGCTACAGGCCATCTCAGGGAGGACATCTTCGGAGCGGCTACAGGCCGTCTCCTTATTACCCTCAGAGCAGCTACGGGCCGTCTCCTTCAGGAGGGATGAGCGGCTACGGGCCATCTCAGGGAAGGCACCTTTGGAGCAGCTACAGGCCATCTCCTGACGAAGGCAAAAGCTGCTACAGGCCATCTCCTTCAGGAGGGTTGAGTGGCTACAGGCCATCTCAGGAAGGACACCTTCGGAGTGGCTACAGGCCATCTCCTGACGAAGGTGGGAGCGGCTACAGGCCGTCTCCTTAGTGAGGGGCAAGCGGCTACAGGCCATCTCCTTAGCGAGAGGCAAGCAGCTACAGGCCGTCTCCTTAGTGAGGGGCAAGCGGCTACAGGCCATCTCCTTAGCGAGGGACGAGCGGCTACAGGCCGTCTCCTTAGCGAAGGGCAGGCGGCTACAGGCCATCTCAAGGAAGACACCTTCAGAGTGGCTACAGGCCATCTCCTAACGAAGGCAGGAGCGGCTACAGGCCGTCTCCTTATTACCCTCAGAGTGGCTACAGGCCATCTCCTTAGTGAGGGATGAGCGGCTACAGGCCATCTCAGGGGTGCTGGCAGGAGTTGGATAGACAGCTCCACCCCGAATCTGGCTGGGGAAGGGTCACTGGAAGGTAGTCTAGTATTCCTGGTATGGTGGCGGTGGGCGAGTTCCAGGTCATAGGGGCACACGACCCGGGCAGACTTATGCCGTTGTCGCTCCGAGTCCTGCTGCACTGTCGTTGCTCCTCTGTGGGCTCCTTGTGGGGGTTTCTGGGCACTTTTGCGGGCACTATACTGCATTTTACCACAGTCTGCTGGGAAAAAGTCATGTCTCTGTGACTGGAGGTGGTAAACTTTGGTGTCGTAGGTGGTGTAGACTGGCTGTAGGTGTTGGAGGCAGGCGTGCCAGGCTGTGGTGGCGAAGTTTTCATCTTGTTCCTCATCGCATGTGAGGAAGAGGGTGGATGAGGTGGTGGAGGAGCGGAGGAGTTGCAGGAGGTGGTGTGGTCCTCAGACTTGCTGGTTACGTCCAAGAGACGGTGCCCATACAACTCGCCGTATGTTCATGGCGCTGGTTGTTGTCTTTAGTGTGGGGATGTGTTGAATGCTGGAGATGGATGGTGAGTGTGGGGTTTTATGCTGGGGTAATGCGGCATAGCGTCTCTGGGGAGTGTAGATGGCAGGGATTTGTGCTTGGTGTATCATGAGTGTGAGATGATTTAGGGCAGGGGTAGGGGTGTGAATTTGCAGTGAGGCAGGTGGGGTGGGAGAGTGGGTGTATCAGGCAGGCGGGCGGGAGAGGCACCCGAAGCATGTGATGGTTGTTTTGAGGGTGGGTGTGGGTGGTGATGTGGGTGTGCAGGGTTGGCATGTGTGTGAGGTGCGTGGGGCATGCAAGGGCGGCCATGGGGTGGCAGGGGTGTGGGGTGAGTGGGTAGTGGTATCGTGGGGTTGTGGGCAATGCAGGTGGAGGTGGGTGTGTGTGCAGGTGGTGGGCTGGGAGTTGCAGTGGTGGTGGTGGGTGATGGCTGGGGCGAGGGTGCGGTGGGCAGAGGGGGTGCGGGGGTGTGGGCAGTAGCAGGGTTCCGTGCTCCTGGTGTGGGGTGGGCGGTGGGTGCGAAACCAGGGAATGGTGAGGGTGTGGGGGTGGTGGCGGGCGGTGTGCGGTGCTGGAACCGTGGTGGCTTGTTTGGAGTTGGTTGTATTGGCGGCGGTGGTGGGATGGCAGGGGCTGAGTGGGGTGTGGTGGGTGGTGTGCGTCGTCGGAGGCGAGGAAAGGCCGGAAAGGCGGGGTGAGGTGTGGACGGTGAAGGAGCCAGTGGTGGTGGGGAGGTGCAGCCTCGCGGTGTTGTTTGAATGTTCGGTGATGGGGCGGTGTAGGTGGTAGCAGGGGGCTGAGCTCATGATGGAGTGGTGGGTGGTGAGGTGCAGGGTGTGGTGGGCAGCGAGGCATCTGGTGAGGTTATTGGGGACGAGCTGGGGGTCCGTGGGGATGGTGGGGTTGAGGGTGGGGTAGGGGGGTGAACGAAAAAGATGAGGTGGGTGAGGGTAGATCAGAGGAAGAGGAGGGTAAAAGAGAAGGGATAAAGTGAGGAGAGTAAAGGGAAACGTGCCATTTCCCCCTGTCATAGACTGGAGGGGGATGTGAGGTGGCTCCCACTAGGATAGGGGGGTGCAGGGGCGGTGGTAGGCACCTTCTGTGCTTTTTATTCCGTTTTTTTCTGTTTCCTCTAAGCTCGGGGCAATCGGCGTGTGGTGGGGTGGCTTGTAGGTGCCCTCTGGTGGTTCTGCTGCACCAGGCAGCTTTGAGCTGCTTGCGGATATTGTGAATGGGGCATCCGTGGCTGCAAGCAGAAAATTCCCACGGGTCAATCGCGATAATGTCCGTGGGAAACTGATCGATTGCGGCGATGTGTTGAGGGGTGGGGTGGATGGCTAGAAGGTGCCTTATTACTTGGATATCTTTCTCCAGGTCTTTGGTAGGGTCATGTATAATAAAATGTTCTTTGATGAAACTGGGGAGAATCCTGATAAGTGTGTGAAACATGAGTTGTTCCCGGGTTTCATCATATGCCTCCGGGTAGGCAGCAGTGACCAGGCATCTCACCTGGATTAAAATATTGTCTAAGTTGCCATCGAAAGTTAAACTATCCAGTTGGGATAGCACCACCACTTTCCCTAGTGATGAGGTGATGGCTTGGATCACGAGTTTCATGAAATTCTGCCAGGTGAGCCCCAGGACGGTTTTGGGTGCTATATTAGGTGCCGCTTTGCCCAGCAGTGGGAGTGTGACTGCAATTTTCTGCTTGTCATCCTCAAAACCGATATCTAGCAAAGGTTTAATAATTGCCAGGTATGTGTGAACATCAAACTATTCCAAGTCGAACTTAGGTAATTGCACATGCGGTTTGGTTGCCGTTTTTCCAGTATTTCCTGATTACCTCTCTCGTATGCTCAGGTCAAGAACCACCACTGTCCATCAACGTAATGCTAGGTGTTTTAAGTTCGGCTTCCCGTCCCGTAATGCCTAACGTATACCGGGGCTCTCTTTCTAGACTGGGGCTTAGAATAATAGGAGAGAGGTAGGACACAAAAACTCCAGGCAACAACCTTACACGTGTATTACTTAGTTGGACAGGGGAACAAGCAGATGTCACTGATACAAATACACTGGTCAATTACAAACTCTCATGTCTAGATATGGTTATCAGTATTACACAGGATACTGCTCGGGTCACGATGAATAGCACTTGAGGCAGAATGTTCTTAATTATGGGAAGTCCAGGTTTTCTATACTCGTGGAGTTATCAATGTTATTTCCTACTGGTGAGTGTTATTTTGGCACTGGGGTCTGATTATGGTCTTAGTATCGGGAGGTATTTTCTGATGGTAGCGTATTTACCCCATTAGACTCGACTCTCACTGGGTGGCCTTATTTGTGTTTACACTGTCGCTGTCACTCAATCCAACACTTTGGTATTATCACCGACTTCTATTAGAGGGGTGGTTCATGGTTCCATCTTTATATCCCTTGGTCACAGACACTGTACACTGTAGTTGTTATTCACTCCACCACTTGGGTATCACTGACTTCCATTAGAGTGTTGGTTCACTGTTCTGCCTTTATATCACTTGGTCACAAACACTGTACTATTACTGTCACTCCTGTTGGGTCTGGGCGTCGTGGCGGTCAGATGCAATGGCGGAGGGGTGTCCCAGCTCCGCTACTGATGCGGCTAGGCACCACCGGGGGCCTCTATTTCCAGAGGCCACAGGATCGCACACAGGGGCATCATTTCTCGTCTGGGGCTGTGGGTGGCGAAGGGTCCTGTGCTCTAGGGGCTGGGGACATGAGTGCGGCCCTAAGGGCTGGGGCCGAATAACTACCTGAACCTGTTGTTCAGGCTCCTGACGGAGGACGAAGATCTCCGACGTCAAGGCATGAGGAGTTCTCGCCCAGGAGTCCTGCGGGCGGTCAGGGGTTCCCAAGGGCTGCGGTCCCCAGGGCTTGGTGGCGCCGACAGGAAGGGGCTTCGGCACTGGTCTGCGTCGGGGTCCATCAGGTGGGTCTCCTCCAGATCCGGTTGTAGGAAGCAGAGGCCAGGGGAGACTAAGGAGCCTCTCCAGTACTCCTCTAGGCCTGAGACTCCCTCCGGGTTGTGGGTCAGGGAACAGACGTCAGCTTCAGACGGAGGAGCAGCTACAGGCCGTCTCCTGCTGTAGGGCCCAGCTACTGGCCATGGCTTCCTGGGGGCGTGGCTACAGGCCATCACCAGGGCCCGGCTACTGGCCATGGCCTGGGGGAGTGAGCAGCTGCCAGCAGACCCAAAGACACCTTCGGAGTGGCTGCAGGCCGTCTCCTGGTTCCCCTCAGAGCGGCTACAGGCTGTCTCCTTAAGGAGTATTGAACGGCTACAGGCCATCTCAGGGAGGACTCCTTCAGAGCGGCTGGCCATTTCCTGACAAAGGCAGGAGCGGCTACAGGCCGTCTCCTTCTTTGCCTCAGAGTGGCTACAGGCCGTCTCCTTCAGGAGGGGTGAGCAGCTACAGGCCTGACAAAGGCAGGAGCGGCTACAGGCCGTCTCCTTCTTTGCCTCAGAGCGGCTACAGGCCGTCTCCTTCAGGAGGGGTGAGCAGCTACAGGCCATCTCGGGGAAAGCACCTTCAAAGCGGCTACAGGCCGTCTCCTTCAGGAGGGTTGAGCGGCTACAGGCCGTCTCGGGGAAGGCACCTCTGGAGCAGCTACAGGCCGTCTCAGGGAGGACACCTTCAGAGTGGCTACAGGCCATCTACTGACAAAGGCGGGAGCGGCTACAGGCTGTCTCCTTATTACCCTCAGAGTGGCTACAGGCCATCTCCTTCAGGAGGGGTGAGTGGCTACAGGCCGTCTCTGGGAGGACACCTTCAGAACAGCTACAGGCCGTCTCCTGACGAAGGCGGGAACGGCTACAGGCCGTCTCCTTCAGGAGGGGTGAGTGGCTACAGGCCATCTCGAGGAAAGCACCTTCGGAATAGCTACAGGCCGTCTCCTGACGAAGGTGGGAGCAGCTACAGGTCATCTTCTTCAGGAGGGTTGAGCGGCTACAGGCCATCTCGGGGAGGACACCTTCAGAGCGGCTACAGGCCATCTCCTGACGAAGGCGGGAGTGGCTACAGGCCATCTCCTTCAGAAGGGGTGAGCGGCTACAGGCCGTCTCAGGGAGGACACCTTCGGAACGGCTACAGACCGTCTTCTGACAAAGGTGGGAGCGGCTACAGGCTGTCTCCTTATTACCCTCAGAGCAGCTACAGGCCATCTCCTTAGTGAGGGGCTAGCGGCTACAGGCTGTCTCAAGGAGGACACTTTCGGAGAGGCTACAGGCCATCTCCTGACGATGGCAGGAGCAGCTACAGGCTGTCTCCTTATCGAGGGGTGAGCGGCTACAGGCTGTCTCATGGGTGCTGGCAGGAGCTCGATAGACAGCTCCATCCCAAAGCTGGTTGGGGAATGCTCGCCCGGAAGGTAGTCTCGTGTTCCTGCTATGGTGGCGGCGGGCGAGTTCTGGGTCATAGGGGCACGCAGCCCAGGCGGACTGATGCCTTTGTCGCTCCGAGTCCTACTGCGCTGTTGTTGCTCCTCTGTGGCCTCCTTGTGGGGGTGTCTGGGCGCTTTTGGGGGCACTATACTGAATTTTAAAAACTTTTTAAATTTACCTTTGCATATGCCATTGACCTGTTACCAATTCTTCTTGAAGGAAGACATTCACATCAACATCCTGGTTGATACTCATCTCATTCACCAAGTTCAATCCAAATCAGAGCAGAACTGTTTTAGATATGATGTTCATACACAGGCATAAGGGTCGATTTTGACCTTCCTTAGTGACATTGACCTTTGACTGGTTGTTCTAAAAATGTGATCTCTTCGTCCTTGCCTGTTCCTTACCACTTCCAAGTTTGGTCCAAATCAGATAAAATTTAAATTGATTTTGCTTCGTGATGATGTTACATGCCTTTTATCTGTGACCTTGACCTCTGACTAATTCTTCTCAAAATCGTATCGCTTAGTTCTTGCCAAATCTTTACCTTTTCAATAAGTTTGGTCTAAGTCGAATAAAAATATGGCAAAGTTGACTTCCCCACGTGATTCTGACCGATGACTTTTTTTTTTTTTTTTTCAAAAGAATAGGTGTACAACATTGCACCAAATTTGGTTAAAATAATATTTTAATTGCTTGAGTTATTTTCTTAACAGACATACACATAGGTCAAACACTGACCTACCCGGTGACCTTACCCACTGACCAACTGTTCTGGAAACTTAATCACCTCATTTTTGCCTCACCTTCAACCATTTCCCCAAGTTTGGAGTAAACTGGATAAAAATTGTTCAAGTAGATTTAGCTAGGGAAGACTTTGATCTAAGCCTGCCACCTTAACCTTTGAACTACGTTCTCAGTAACAACAGGTTTACTAATTCGTTATGCCTCAACCCCGCCACCATATTTGGCGAAAATTGTATTTCTTCCACACACACACACACACACACACACACACACACACACACACACACACACACACACACACACAGAATTATAAAGTATTAGATAAGCAATCAGGCATACTTGTATCCTAGGTATGTATACTATTAAGCCATACAAGCAGAAGAAAGGCAGGAGCGACATGTGGAAGTAAATATGGCAAGTGTGATATTACACCATTCCAGTGACGTAAGAAAACCCACACCAGATACTGACAAACAACCATGCAGACAAACACAAACACAACTAACACATAACCTCACTGTCTCACACGACAATACGCACACCCGAACAAATGAATTTATAAACACAGATACAAAAACAAAATCACAGAACATAAACAGCGTAATGTCACACAAATAAACATCTTAATCCCACACGCAAAAAACATCTTAATCTCACACGCAAAAAAAGAAACAGACAAATACACAAACACATAGAAGTACGCTATCACAAACAACACATACCTAGACATCAAATATTTCAGCACATATGTATCATATGCATAAACACATACAAACACAAATGCACATAGAACAACACATCCACAAACACAAACGCACGCACACACACAGGAAAAGCAGACCCACAAACACACACGTTCAGAGAGAGAGAGAGAGAGAGAGAGACTCCTCCACTTCTATAGCGTACTATTGCATAATGGCTAATTATCTACATAAATCACGGACTCCCTAAGCTCAGTGTATACACAGTCGCATGATAAATATCGCCCAATGACTAAAGTCAACAAAATTATAAATTGTTGGAAGACTCCACTTCTTAAACCCTGCACAACACCCTACATGTTTATGTAGTATTCTAATGACCTATGCATGACAAAGCATGTACTAGCTTGTGCTAATTACATCTTAGACTATTATGCAACGGAAAGATTTTAACAAGGCATGAAAAGAATTCTCAATAAATAAGATATTCTGTAACAATGCCGTTAAACGATTAATTCTACTGCAATATGCGTCCCTTAAATGCATGTAAACAATTCGCAGCTATAATATAAAGGCAGTTGCGCCTCTTCCTGTGTCTCCGTGCGTGCTTTGTGTGTTCTTACCTAATTGTATCTTTACAGGAATTAGTCAAGCTCGTACTGTCCCGTGTATTAAACCATTTTTATCATACATATCTTTAAATTTATGAATAGTTTTGGTACACACTATTGCATTCGGTAGTGCATTACACTGATTAATTACCCTATTTGGGAAACCGAATTTCCTTAAGTCTTTATCGCCTCCCTTTTTAAGTAGTTTTTTGCAGTGTCCTCTTGCCGATGCTTCCCCATAGGTTATATACGCATTTATGTCTATTTTCTCTTTCTCTGAGATGCATTTTTATTGCATAATCATGTCTCCTCTTTTCCTTCTCTCCTTTAGTGTCGGTAGATTCAGTTTTTCTAGTCTTACTTCGTAGCTTAGATCCCTTAAGCTTGGTTCCCATCTTGTAACGGCCCTTTGTACTTTTTCAGTCTTATCTATTTTTCGAGATGATGATTCCAGACTACTGATGCATACTCCAGGGTTGGTGTGATGAATGATGTTATTATCTTTCTCAACATGTCTTCGTTTATATATGTGAATGTTATTCACATATTAGCAAGCAGTGTAAACATGCTACATACCTTCTCACTGATGTGGTCAGCCGGAGGTAGTCTGTTATTGATAATCACTCCTCGGTCCTTCTCCCCTTCTGATATGTGTCTGGTCTTTTATCACTTTTACCAAACTTAATTACATGACACATGTCCACATTAATTTCCATTTGCCAAATATTGCTCCATTCATGAAGTATATTTAATTCTTGTATCTCTCTGCAAGGCTCCGTTTTTTTAATTCTCCTTTGTATTTTTGCATCATCAGCAAACATATTTATTTAGTTTCCATTTCCAGTGTTATTGTCTATGCCACTCATATATGCTAAAAACATAATTGGTACCATCACTGAGCCCAGTGGAACTCTGCTAGTCGCTTCCCTCTATGATGAGTAATTTCCTCTTAGTACTGTTCGTATTTCCCTTTTTCTGAGAAAATCCTGCATCCAAAAGTATAGGTTGCCTTGGATACCTCCTTGATGGTAAAGTTTCCATAAAAGTCTTTCGTGCAGTACTCTGTCAAATGCTTTCTTGATATCTAAATAGATACTATCCACCCATCCTTCTCCTTTCTGTAATGTTTCTGTAACTCTATCATAGTAGCTTAACAGATTAGTAACACATGATATTCCCTTCCTAAAACAGAACTACCTTTCTGTTATCATACTGTGTCCTTGTAGATGGTTTACCGAGACATAAAATTTCTAGTATCTTACAACACTGGTCAGTGATACTGGTCGATTCTGTCTATTCCCTTTTTTGAATAGGGGAACAATCTTTGCATTCTCTCAAACAGCAGTAGTTTACCTTGACCTAAGGATTCCTTGAATATTAAATATAATGGTCTGCTTAACTCTTCTGCACATTCACGTAGCACCCAGCCTGAAACTTCATCAGGACCATTTGCTTTTCCTTTGTCTAATTTACTTAACTCTTCCTGTACATCTTTCTTTTTATTTTTGTATACCTGGTAATATGTGTGGGCATGCATGTTTCAAATCATCTCTGTCAAAATTATTTCTTCTGTAAAAGCTGATTGGAAATATTTATTTAGTGCTTCACAAATATCTTTCTCTTGTGTATACATGAGCTCCTCATCCATAACGGACTGTATTATATTATGAATTTTGGTTTTGCTTCATATGTAGCTGTAAAATAGCTTGGGTTGATCACTACTTTTATTTATAATGTCTTCCTCAAACTGCCTCTGAGCTTCTCTCCTTATCCTTGTATAATCATTTCTTGCCTGTTTATGGTTGTTACGTGCCCTCTCACTATTGTGTCTTCTGTATCTATTCCAAATCAAATCTCATTTTTCTTTTGATTTTTTACATTCTGTATTATATCACTTCTTTATTTTCATTTCTGTTTCTTTGTGCTGAGGAATGTAATTTTAGACTCCTATTTCATAAAATTCGCTGAATTTTTTTTTTTTCTCTCTCTCTCTCTCTCTCTCTCTCTCTCTCTCTCTCTCTCTCTCTCTCTATTTATATATATATATATATATATATATATATATATATATATATATATATATATATGTATATATCATTTAATTTTTTTCCTCTAAGCTCCCTTTCCTAATCTGTGTCTAAGAAGTACTTCGTTAGGTCATGGTAGTTGCCCTTTTTGTAGTTTAGGCTCTTTTCGTAACTCTAATTATTGTTAACTGTGTCATATGCAATCTTGAAGTTGCAATTTAATACTGCATGATCGCTTTTGCCGAATGGAGGGTGATAGATTATATTGTCAGTATCATTTTATTGCATAGTAAATTTAAGATCTAGTACTGATGGATCATCAAGTCCTCTTTTTCTACTGTTTTCCTTTACATGTTGTGTTAGGAAGAACTCCTGCACAAGATCCAGGAGCTTTTGATCCCAGCAGCTTTCATGGCTTCTTACATCTAAAGTATTCCATTTAAATTTGTATTGAAATCTCCAGTTAATAAAATTCTTTCAGTTTTCTCTTCCATTCTATGTAGTAATGCTCTGAAACTCCGAATTGTGCTTTCTGCCTGGTCTTCATATTCGCCTCTTTCCCAAGTTTTTGTTTTGGGTGGCATGTATAAATTTGCCACAAATACTTTCCTTTCAGATGTGTGTGTGTGTGTGTGTGTGTGTGTGTGTGTGTGTGTGTGTGTGTGTGTGTGTGTGTGTGTGTGTGTGTGTGTGTGTGTGTGTGTGTGTGTGTAAAGTTGCAAGTCATCCTGTGGTCCAAGCTTGGTGGCCGGGTGAGTAGGTTGGTGGGCTGATGGGTGGGATGAGTTGATGGATGGACAGGTTATGTGGGGCGAGTGGGCACGTTGGATGAGGCGAGTGGGTAGTGTAGGTGGGGCGAGTGGCCAGTGTAGGAGGGGCGGGTGGCCAGTGTAGGAGGGGCGGGTGAGCATTATTGTTAGACAAGTGAAGTGGAGTGGGTGAGTGAAATGAGTGAAGTGGGTGAAGTGGGTGGGTGAATGAGTGGGTGGGTGGATGTGCGGTTTCCCAGATGACAAGCCATGAGACGAGCTTATTACCCAGGCCAAATGGAGAGGTACACGGTGGGCTGGTGGATGGGCAGGATGAATGGACTGGTGGAGTGGATGGGATGGATTATTGGAAGTGGGTGGATGCAGGGGGTGAAATGCAAGGAGTGGGTAAAGTGACTGGGGTAGATTGGTGGGTGGATTGAGGAAAATAGGTCCACGGGGCAATACATTTATGGGGTAAATAGGTCCACTGGGGAATATATCTATGGGCTAAATAAGTTCATGGTTGAAATAGGTTCATGTGAAAAAATAGTCCCATGGCTAATGTGTTCTTTTAGGAATGGGCCAAGTTGGAAACACAGGTCCGACAGGCAAAAAAGGTTCAAAGTGGAAACAGATCCGTGAGAAAACAGGTCCTTGTGCAGATTTATTACTCCCAAGGGTAGAAAATGGGGTAAAGTGGGGAAAATCTGCCCATCGAGAAAATACGTCCATGGAGGGATAGTACTTCTATGGGGAACCAGCTCCATAGAGAAAACATTGAAGGTCCATGATAGAAATGTCCATCGGGAAAAAGTAGATTCATAGTGAAAATAAGTCCATGGGTAAAAATAAGTCCCTGGGGTAAAAATAATCATCAATCAAGAAGGACAAACACCGCTGGGCACACAGCCTCACTCACCCTCTGACTCCATCCACACAGGTTCCTTTGTGCAACCTTCCAGACAGCGACTCTTTCCCTTCTAAGTATCTCCTGACAGGAATGATCAACCTGTTCCAGCCATGAGTTAGCTACGTTGTCTGCTCCTTGGGCTCCTCCACCCTGGGTTAACTCATTCGGAGATCACCCTGTGAGCAGGATCAGACTCAGGAAAGCGGACCATGTGCCCACATAGTTGGAGTCGGTGTTTATGTATTAGGTGGGTAATAGGCCTCAATTCAGTCTCATGGAGTAGTCGCTCGCTATGCACCCGATTGTACCAGCGATATCCCATGATCCTGTGAAGACGCTTAGCACCAAAGAAGTCAATTCACCGTTTCAGGTCATTGATTAGCGTCCATATCTCACAGACGTAGTATATGACAATGAGTACCAGTGCCTTGAAGATGCGACCTTTCGTTCTTCTACACAAATAATGACAGTGCCAAATACCTGAATTGAGTGAATCCATAACACCATAGGCCAGACCAGTGCAACAAGATATCTCACTGTCTGGTCTACCATTGTTATGGATCACACTACCAAGATAAGTGCGTTTTTCCAAGACTTTTATATCCTCACCACATGATTGGACAGACTGAACTGCTTCATCCAACAAGCCACCAAACGCCTGGACCTTGGCATGGCCAAGAGACCTTTAATCCCAATGGCTTCGCATTCTCGTGAAATTCCTTGAGGGCACTTTGTAATATCTCCAGCAGCTCCATTAGAATAACTTCATCATCAGCAGAGTCAAGGTCGGTAACCCTGAAATTTCCTTTTTTTTTTTTTTTAAATAACAGAACAGAGGAAGGAAAAACAAATGAACACAAAAAAATCCATGCATCAGATTACTGGTGTCCTCTGTTCATAAAATATCTGTAACAGTTAGACTTGAACAGCTGTAGGTTGAAGTTTGGAGGGAAAGAGCTCTGGGGAAGCGAGTTCCAGAGAGATGCAGTTCGGGGAATGAAAGAAATCTGATAGGCAGAAGTTCTACAGTATGGCTGAGTGACATTCCAGTCATGAGCACTGCCAGATGCCCGTATAGCACGATGGAAGGCATGGAGAGGCGGCACTTTGGACGCAACTTCGTCTGAACATTTGCTATAAAAATAACTGTAAAATAACGCACGCAAGGGAGGCAACATTCCTTCTTACTTGTAGGGGAGGTAGTTTGTTAGTAATAGCAGGGTTATTAATAATTCTAACAGCTTTGCTCTGAATTTTGTCTAGTTGTTTTAATGCAACTTCTCCACATCCATTCCACAAGAGTGAGCAATATTCAAGCTGAGAGCGCACATAACTCTTATATATTATGGCTAACTACTCGTCAGTGAAGAAGTTACGGACTCTGTACAATAATCCAAGTTTCTTTGAGGCAGTTTTAGCAAGTGATCTGACATGAGAGGTCCAGCTGAGGGCACTGTTAAGCGAGACGCCGAGAATTTCAATACTTTTGGAAATGGGAATATTTGTAGCATTGAAGGTAAAATACGATTCTGGCAATACCTGTCTATTTGTAATTGTATGGTATATATTTAGTTTTACTAGCATTAAATGAGACAAGGTTATTTTGTCCCCATTCACTGATCGTGGATGAGTCTTGATTTAAAGAGATGGCTGTACTGAGTTGAGAGTTAGAGATATCAGACTTTGTAAATGGATGTCTGAGTGTGAATGAACTAAGAAGTGTTGAGTCATCTGCATATGAATGGATGGGATTGTGGATGATAGATAAGAGATTAATATGAACGAGGAACAGGGTTGGTGCCAGAACTGATCCCTGCAGCACGCCAGCGTTAATTGAGTGGAAATTGGAATATACATCATCTACTTTTACTCTTATTTTTCTGTTGCTGAGATATGAGGAAATCAAAGGAACACAAGAGTTTAGTCCATGGCAAGGGAGTTTGGACAACAGGGAATGGTGCCATACTCTGTCGAAAGCTTTGAAATATCCAGGGCTACTGCGTGAGTTTCTCCATGTAGGTCAACTGATTGATGGATGGTATGAGTCAGGAGATTGAGTATGTCAATGGTGGATCTTTCTTGGCAGAAACCATATTGTTTATCACTAATTAAGTTGTTGGATTCAAAATGTTTAACTATGTGCTTATTAATTACGGTTTCAAAAACCTTACCAAGAGAAGATGTGACAGCTATTGGTCTGTAATCAGAGGGGTCAGAGGAACTTCCATTCTTTGGAATTGGGTGGATATTGGCTTCTTTCCATGAATTAGGGAATGAAGAAGTACGTATGCATAGTCTGAATAATTCAGCAAGAACAGAGGCAAGTTCTGAGGAACACTTTTTCACAACAATTGGCGGAATTCCATCTGGGCCTGGAGCTTTGTTGGTAAACTGTCTAGGATGGATTTCACGTACCTCGTCAGTATTTTAAGTGGAATAATTTCGGGAGAGTCAAGTTCTAGTGCTGGGACGTTCTCGCTGGCTTCCTCTAAAGTAGAATTTCTGGCAAATGTACTGGCAAAGATATCTGCTTTCCCACGTGGGTCATTTGTAATGTTGCCATCTGGAGATTTTAGTGGGGGAATGGATGATGACTTGTTAAAGTTATTATTGAAAGAACTGAGAGTTGACCAGAATAATCTATTGTCATTAGGGTTGTTCAGTAGTTTTGATGCTTGGTTTTGAAGAAAGTTTGATTTAGAAATATTTATTACAGCTTTTGCATGGTTTCTGGCAATTTAAAATTGAGAGAGTGATTCAGATGTTTTTTATTTTAAGTAATAGTTATATGCTGATGACTTTTGGGCTGTTGCTCTGGCACAGCTGCTATCAAACCATTTTGGAGAGTTCGATCTTTTAGTGAATTGTTGACTTGGTATGAATAAATCTGTACCAGCTAGTATTAAGTCACAAATGTGGGACTGGGTAGAATTGACATCATTAGAGAAGAAAGACTGCCATGGAATGTCAGCAAGTCACCCCACAGTGCCTTTGACTAACAGCCCAGTCCAGTACTCAATCCATACATGTGTTAAAAAAAAGTGGGGGGGCAAGGACACATCCCTGCCGTACACACGACTTACTGGCAAGAAGTCAGTTGTCTCCCTCCCCTCCCACTTGACAGCACTCTCAGTATTTGAGTACAAACCAGCAATCAGTCAGATTATTCACGTGGGAACACCACCGAGTTGCACGAGTTCCCATAGTACCTTCCAATACACTGAGTCAAACGCCTTCTTGAGATCCACATAGGCTGCCAGAAGACCTTGCTAAAACTTCAGGCGGTGTTCATCAGGAACTTGAAGAGCTAATATACGGTCAACAGTTGACTTCTTGGGCGTGAATCCGGATTGTTTAGGCCTCTGAAACTTAAGCAAATGGTCCTAAATACCCAACAGGAGAATGTGAGCAAGAACTTTGCCTGGCACACTGAGCACTGCAGTACCACGATAGTTACTACTGTCACGCTGGTCTGCTTTTCCCTTCCAGATAGGGGTGACCAAACTCTTTGTCCAGTCAGGAGGAATGATACCAGTCTGCCAAAAGGCTTCTATGATTGCATGTAACCCTTTGATCATAGCTTCACCCCTGGCTTTTATCAATTATGCTGGGATGCCACAACTGCTATATTGGATTATTTTTCCTGTGTAAAGTACAGGCTTCTCTCTTCATTCTGACTTGCTGTAAGTGCCTGGGATAGATTAAAAGCATCTATCTACTTGCCTGAGTGCCAGGGGCTTATCTCAGCCTCTTCATGCCCACAGTGGGGGCAGAGGGACATTGGTTATAAGACTGTGGCAATGTGGGATAAATTTTACCTGGTCGTGGCATAGTGGACTGCTACTTGGCTCTCACCTGGGAGTCCTGGGTTCGACGCCAGGCATAATGGTATTATATCTTGCTCAATATATATATTGATGGGATGATGAGAGAAGTAAAAACACGAGTACTGGAGAGAGGGATGGCGTTGGTAATGAATGGTGATGGATAGAATACCTTTAATTTGTTGTATGCTGATGATGCAATACTGCTTGCAAGTACCGGACAAGAACTTGGTAGGCTAGTGCAGAGTTTTGCTGATGTCTGTGAGCGTCGTGCCTTGAAAGTAAATGTAGAAAAGAGTAAAGTGATGGTTATTGAGAGAGAAGGTGACTCCCAGTGCGATGTTACAGAGAATGGAAAGAGACTGGAATTGGTGAGAGTTCAAGTACCTGGGTACAGTGAAAGGAAAGAGAGGAAAATGTGCAAAAGAAGTTGAAAGTAGAGTGACACAAGGAAGAAAGGTAGCTGGTGCAATGAAGGGCCTTGCTAAGAAACAGAGGCTTGAGTGTTGCAGCTGCATGAGGCTTACATGAAAGACTGTAGTGCCAACTTTAACATATGGATGTGAGACTATGGTGTGGCATGAAAATTAAAAGTCAATAGTAAGAGCAATAGAGATGGGACTGCTGAGGAATGTATGTGGAGTACAGAGGGTGGATAGGATACGAAACTATGTGATTCGTGAAAGATGTGGAGTGAGGAAGTCGGTGGGCACCAGAATCGAGGAGAGTGTACTGATATGGTATGGTCATGTGGACAGAATGCATAACAATAAAGTGGTGAAAAGGGTATATCTTAGCAATTTGAAGAAGGGAGGAGGCAAGATAGGCCAAGAAGAAGGTGGAGAGATATGGTGGACGAGCGTGGGAGGAAGAGAGGTTTGGAAGTCGGTGAGGCTAGGGATCTGACAAGAGATCGAGCTGGCTGGATGAATGGTGTGAGAAGTGCATGATCAGGGATTTGGCACCCCTTTTTAACGTGGCAGCTTCCGGATTGACTCAGTCGGATACGTTTATGTGAAGCTACAGAACGTTGTGAATGTTTTTGACGTATCCTATAGAGCCAGGATTCTGGGGGCTTGAACGATGAGTGAATGGAAGCGTGGCCTATTGGACTGGGCAACTTTGGACTGTCTGGACATTGCTACTCCTCACCCTGACATAGGGTGGGGAAGGAGGTCCGGATGATGATGATTATTATTATAATTTTTCTTGTTTAAAGTAAAGGTGTCTCTCTTCATCCTCAACAGTACTGAGCACTTCATACCGATTTGAGACTGCCCTGCATACTCACACGCACACTCCTCATCTCTGAATTTCTCAAGATGGAACCTTTTTTGGTGGCATCATGAGAATGACTAAGTTTTGACTTGTACCCTTAGGGTAGCAAGAACAGTCTGTGATCAGTTGCAAATAACTCTGCACTCCTGAAAATCCTGCAGTTTTGAAGGATCCTTTGGTAAGTACTAACAAGACTGTTATCAATTTCCTTAGCAACCTCTCCGGTATTGGGATACCAAGTTGAGCAGTGAAGATTTAGCCACTGGAACCAGGATCTAACAATTCTTTACTTACGGGTTTTTGTGAAATCCAGAAGCTAAGAACTACTGGAATTCCTGGTTCCAGAGCCATGGGAACCTACACTATCCCTGAAGCCCTCCCTGTCAGTGCCAGTAACTGCATTGATGTCACCCAGGACCAGGTGTGTATCCCACAAGGGGCCCTGTTCCACAACAAAGTAAAGTTTGGTGTAGAATACAGTAGCTCTTTCTCTTCAAGATCACTCATCTCAGTTGAAGCGTACAATGAAATTGCAGCATCCACTCCAACTGAGATTTTACAGGTGTGTAGTGGGGATGAAAGTCTCCTACGAGTATTGTTTTCAGTTTGTTTGTCTGTGTTTGTGTGTCTGTTAGCATAATAACCCTGCAATCGCTCAAGATATCACAGAATTTTACAGGTGTGTTGTAGGGATGAAAATCTCCTATGAGCTTGAAAATGGTAAAAATGGGTCAAGGTCTGTGTGACTGTTACCACGATCATTTCGCAATTACTCAAGCTATCATCATAAAGTTTTACAGGTGTGTAGTAGGGATGAAAATCTTCTATGACTTCGAAATTGATGAAACTATGTCAAGGTCAAGGTCATATTCAGAGCCGCAGTAGATATATTTCGGCTCGCGGCTAGGTTGATTCCCTCCTTGGAGAGCGTCTAGTTTCACCGTTCCTTGACACTACCCTCTTCACCAAGTGTGGTTCACATCAGATCAAAAGTATTCAGTTCAGCTTGCCCTGAGACCATGACTTTTGGCCTATTCTCACACTTAGTCTTCCTTGGCTGACGTTAAACCGTCCACCAAGTTTGGTCCTAACTGATTCAAAACTGAATTCAAGGAGTGAACATCTAACCGTGCCCTGTGACCTTTGCTTTTCACATTTGTTCTCAGAAATTATTAACCTTATCCTTTCCTGCCCCTCAAACTTTACTCCGAGTTTGGAATAAAACGTATCAAAACTGGGCTGGCCTTGCTCAAGACCTCCAAACCTATGACTTTTCTTGGACAATGCCTATGGATCATACACGCTTGAGGATGAAACCTCACTGCAGGAAAATCAGGATAATTGGTTAAGCTATTATCAAGCCAGGCCATTTTAAGAAAGATCTATCTATCTATCTATATACCTAGGCTGCTTCCCCCAAGAAAAGGGAGGTAGCCGAGACAGGACGACTCACTCTCCATTTACTCATCCATTCAAACACATTCATTCGCATCTTAGCTCCAAAGGACAGAACGGACAGATCCTCACCGCATCACACCGCACAAGGGTCAACTGGGCAATGCAATCAGTGACATCCGCAGCAGGGCCCGACAGCAGAACTGGTTTACCCCTGCCACATCATAACAGATCCATCCC
Organism: Coenobita brevimanus; assembly: GCF_032717465.1. Lineage (NCBI taxonomy): Eukaryota > Metazoa > Arthropoda > Malacostraca > Decapoda > Coenobitidae > Coenobita > Coenobita brevimanus. The sequence goes on along the minus strand of NC_137053.1, from coordinate 33,901,062 downwards.
CTTACCCGCACCTGACCTGACTAGCTGATCAGACCAAATGCGGGAGAATATCCCCTCAGGGCTGCGTCATCACTTATTCATTCACAATTTCTCTCCATTTATTTCTGTCACGCACAGCCACTCTTCCTTGCTCAACAGACATCCCTCTCGCATCCAGCGCTCTCTTCACACTGTCCATCCATCCTATTCGTGGTCTTCCTCTCAGCCTTACACCTCTCACATCAGATCTAGTTATCTTTTTCACCAATCGCTCATTATCCATTCTCTCCATATGCCCAAACCATTGCAACACCCTCTGCTCAACTCTACCAGCCATCTCCCGAACAACTCCAGTTCTCCTTCGCACTTCATCATTTCGCACTCGATCCATACGCGTCACTCCACACATACTCCTCAGACATCTCATCTCCATTACATTCAAACTTTTCCTCTCTGCTACACCCATATTCCATGTTTCAGCCCCATATAATGCAGTCGGTACCACGACACCCTCATACAGCCTTCTCTTTACATCCATTCTAAGCGAACGACATTTAAACACTTTTTTCATTCCTCCCAGCACCTTTCCTACTTCATTTATTCTAAACTTCACTTCTGCATCTAAGAAAGATAAAAGATAAAAAAAAAAAAAAGTCCCATCTCTCTCTCTCTCTCTCTCTCTCTCTCTCTCTCTCTCTCTCTCTCTCTCTCTCTCCCTGGTAGTGACATTAGTTTATGATTTAGGTACTTTGTGACTATGAATAGTGTTGGGTAAATAAAAGCTTAAAGACCAAGGCTAGAACCCGATAATGGCTTAAAATTCTTGTGTCTGAGAGTTATAAATAATTTTGTTGCTATGATTAATGAGCAAAATTATGCCTACTTATGTTCTCGGGTTGGTTTAAACGATGCTCCGCATTTCCTTACGGCTATATTTGCCAGAATAGGCCATCTTCATACGCTCATATTTCAACAAGCATACCACCTAGTACAATCAGTTACCTACGAAAATCCTAACCAGTCCTCCTTTCTAACCCAAGTTTCCCCAGGTAGCTAGGTGCTGTCACTGAGAAGCAAGGAGGAGAAATGATGTAACTTTTGGCCATGCTCAGAGGTTACATTCCAATGTGCATGGTGGCTGCAGCCTACGCAGGCTGTCAAATGCTGCTCCCTCACACAGCCACACTGCCTCCCGACACATTGCCGCAACAGTGAAGCATGCTTCATTTTCCTGCACAACTGCTACATACTATTTCACCCATTTTTCAGACATTCCAGAGTGAAACCGTGCCCAATGGTGTGCAGGGAGTTATAAATCTTATGAAAAATAATCCGTGAACGAAAATCACACTTCTTTTTTTTTTACACTATTGTAACTTAGTGCGTTTGTCACTTACTGTGAGAAACACTTATTTTTCTATTATTCGCTTATTCTCATTTCTTACTCTATGGAAATACCATGTGAACAGGCACTTATTTACCAACCACGCTTTAATTATTATTGATAAAAGCACTTACTTTCTAGAGGCACATATCCAAGCCATATTTTCTATACATAAGTATTTACGATTTCTTTACGCACACGTCACTGTTGTCTAATACATACACGTCACTGCCGCAAACAATAACACTTTTTCTTAAATCAAAATTTTACCTTATTTCTCTAATATGGGTTTATCGTTTGCTGTGCGAAAAAGCTTATATTTTTTCTAAATTTCACATATTCTAATTGTATTCTTATTTCCTCCTCTATGAAAATAACGTATCAACAGGCACTTATTTTCTATCTGCGCTAACGCTGTGGAAAGAGAATATAAAAGAGTATGGAACAGTGGGTGAAAGGACTGTATGGGTGAGGATGAAAATAGGTATACAAGCGTGGGCGATTGTATGTGCGTATGCGCCGACAGAGGACCGAGTGGCAAGAGTGAAAGATGAGTTTTGGGCAAGTTTAGAAACATGTATGAACAAGTTTGAGAGGAGCGAAAGAGTGTTTTTGATTGGAGACAAGAATGGCAAAGTTGGGAATGTACGAGTGGATGGAGTGGTTAGTATGTGGGGTGTGCCAGCTGAAGTAGATGGGAATGGTAGTGCTTTGGTGAACATCTGTGCTGGTAAGGGGTTGGCAATAGCCAACACCTACTTTCAGCATAAGATGATCCACAGGTATACATGGAGAGCCATGAGGAGGATGGACGGTGACTTGTTGAACGAAAGGCAATGATAGATTACGTGTGTGTGTGGATGAGCAAATGAGAAGACAAGTGTTGGATGCAAGTGTGTGGAGAGGGTGCGGGAATGGAATCTCGGACCATCATTTAGTGATGGCCAAGGTAAGGCTGCAAAGAAAATGGGTGAAGAGACGAAGGGGATGACAGGAGGAAACAGCTCCTGTGAGAAGAGTGGAGAAGTTGCAAGACTGAGAAAATGGCAGAGTATAAGAGCATAATAGAAGAAAGATTGGGAAGGTATGAGTTAGTGCAGATGGAAGGGGTGGAAGACGTATGTAAGATATTCACGGAAGAGATAGGCGCAGCGTGTGAGGTGGTTTGTGGGGTGAGGAGGAGATGCAGGGGTGTGCACGAGACAGCATGGTGGAATGATGAGGTGAAACGAGCTGTGGAACAGAAGAAGAAGGCACATAGTGAATGGCTAGCGAGTGGAGATAGGGGAGAAGATGAGAGAGAGAAGAGAGAGGTATATGCGAGCAGGAGAAGGGAGGTGATGAGATTGATGAGGGAGAGTAAGAAGAAAGTGGATGAAGAGTTTGGGAGGAATCTGAGTGTGAGGTGGAGGGAGAGTAAGAAACTGTTTGGAAGGACGTAAAGACAGTAAGGCAGTGTGAAAGGGGAAATAGTAGGGAAGAGAAAATAGGAATAACAGATTGTTGGTGGAGAAGAGAGAGAAACTGAGAAGATGGAAGGAGCACTTTGAGGATTTGTTGAATGTAGAGATTGAGAGCAGTGCGAGTATAAGTGGTTGGGGAATGGCTGGGAGAAGAGATGAGAGGAGGGAGGAAGAGATTAGTATGGCGGAAGTAGTGAAGCAATAAAGATCAAGATGGGAAAGGCTCCAGGAATTGATGGAGTGTGTGGTGAAATGCTGAAGTATGGGGGTGAGATTGTAGTGGAGTGGATATGGAAGTTGTGTAGACTGGCTTGGGAAGAGAGAAGGGTTCCAGGGGACTGGAAATCAGGTATAACTGTTCCTTTATACAAAGGAAAAGGGGAGAGAGAAGTATGTGGTAACCATAAGGGTATTTGCCTTCTTACAGTGACTAGAAAAATATATGATAGAATACTCATTGATAGGGTTAGGCATATAACAGAGGAGCTAGTTGGAGAAGAACAAGGGGGATTTAGGAAGGGAAAAGGATGTGTAGATCGGATATTTGTTCTAAGATGTTTAGTGGAAAAGTATCTAGAGAAGGGTAAGAAAGTGTATGCTGCCTTCATGGACTTGGAGAAAGCTTATGACAGAATCGATAGGCAAGGTATGTGGAAAGTGTTAAGAATATATGGAGTGGAGGGGAAATTGTTGAGTGCCGTGAAGAGTATGTACGAAGGAGCTAGGGCTACGGTGCGAGTGGATGGTGAGCTGAGTGAGTTCTTTGATCTCAGTGTGGGACTGAAACAGGGTTGTGTGATGTCTCCATGGCTGTTTAATATATACATGGATGGGGTTGTAAAGGAGGTGCAAGATAGGGCAGTGGATGTGGGGGTGGCTCTAATGAATGAGGGTGAGATGTGGAAGATTCCTGTGTTGCTGTTTGCTGATGATGCGGTATTGTTAAGTGAAGATGAATGGGAGTTGCAAGGTTTGGTGAATGAATTTGGTACAGCGTGTAGGAAGAGGAATTTGTAAGTTAATGTAAACAAGAGTAAAGTTATGGTGTTTAAGAGGAATGAAGTCACAGAATGCACGGTGAGGTTGGATGGTGAGGATATGGAGAATGTGAGTGCATTCAAGTACTTGGATGGTGTGATGAGTAAAGATGGAACTTTGGGGGATGAAGTGCGTGAAAGGGTACAGCAGGGAAGGAAGGTTGTTGGTTCACTGATAACAGTGATGAGAAACAGGGAGGTGAGTATGAAAGTTAAGAAGTCACTGCATGATAGTATTGTGATCCCTACCCTGACGTATGGAAGCAAGGCATGGACCTTGCAAGAGGGGAACAAGTCAAGAGTGAGAGCAGTGGAAATGAGTTACTTGAGAGGAGCATGTGGTGTGACATGGAGGGACAGGTTGACGAATGAAGAAGTGAAAGAACGTTGTGGTGTGGATGTGGATGTGGTTGAGATTAGGAGAAATACACTGAGGTGGTTTGGACATGTGGAGAGAATGGAGAATGAAAGACTGACTAAGAGGGTGTATGTAGGTGAGGTGGAGGGAGGGAGAGGGAGGGGAAGACCGAGGACGAGGTGGAGGGATGGACTTGAGAGGTATATGAGGGAGGGGGGAGTGAGTTGGGGGGAAGGTAGTCAAATGGTGGGTGATAGAGCGACTTGGAGACTTTTTGTCTGCGGCCACCCCTTGCGGGATTAGGGAGTCGGGCTATAGATAGATAGATAGTGTAGGAAGAGGAATCTGAAAGTTAATGTAAACATGAGTAACGTTATGGTATTTGAGAGGAATGAAGTCACAGGATGAACAGTGAGGTTGGATGGTGAGGATATGGAGAATGTGAGTGCATTCACGTACTTGGGTAGTGTGATGAGTAAGGATGGAACTTTTGGGGATGGAATGCTTGAAAGGGTACAGCAGGGAAGGAAGGTTGTTGGTTCACTGAAAGCAGTGATGAGAAATAAGGAGGTGAGTATGGAAAGAAGTCACTGCATGATAGTACAGTACTGTGATCCCCACCCTGACGTGTGGAAGCGAGGCATGGACCTTGCTAGAGGGGAACAAGACAAGACTGAGACAGTGGAAATGAGTTATTTGAGAGGAGCATGTGGAGTGACATGGAGGGACAGGTTGACGAATGAAGTGAAGGAACGTTATGGAGTGGATGTGGATGTGGTTGAGAAGATTAGGAGAAATACACTGAGGTGGTTTGGACATGTGGAGAGAATGGAGAATGAAAGACTGACTAAGAGGGTGTATGTAGGTGAGGTGGAGGGAGGGAGAGGGAGGGGAAGACCGAGGATGAGGTGGAGGGATGGAGTTGAGAGGTATATGAGGGAAGGGGGAGTGAGCTGGAGGGAGGGTAGCGACTTGGAGGCGTTTTGTCTGCGGCCATCCTTTGCGGGATCAGGGCGTCGGGCTATAGATAGATAGATGGCTAACGCTTTTACGGATGAAAGCACATGTTTTTCTACTGGCACTTATGTAAAACTTGGTTTTCTAGAAATAACTATTTACAGCTACTATATACACACATGTCACTGTCGAAAAATATACACACGACACTGTTGCGCACTGTCTTTGCACGCCACCTTCATTACATGTCACATGTCCACAACATTTTCCAAAATCACTGTTGTAAACTATTTACATACGTCACTGTCTACACTGTTTACACAGCGGGAGCGAAAGCGAAGAAACACACACACACACACACACACACACACACACACACACACACACACACACACACACACACACACACACTGACTAGCGGAGTTCCGCAGGGCTCAATGCCGGCACCAGTTATGTTTTTAGTATATATAAATGACATAGACAGTAACACTGAAAATGAAAGCTATGTAAATACAGTATGTTTCCTGATGATGCAAAAATACAAAGGAAAATCACTAACACAGATTCTTGCAGAAACCTACAAGGAGAATTAAATAAGCTTCATGAAAGGAGCAATAAATGGCAAATAGAATTTAATGTGGACAAGTGTCATTTAATTAAGTTTGGTAAAAGTGAAAACAGACCAGATTGGGATTATAAGGTACGAAGTTCAATCCTACACATATCAGAAAGAGGGAAGGACTTGGAGTGATTATCAATAACGGACTATCTCCGGCTGACAAAATCAGTGAGAAAATACGTAATATGTATCCACTGCTTGCAAATATGAGAATGGCATTCACATATATAAATGAAGACATGCTGAGAATGAAAAAAAAAAAAAATCATTCATCAGACCAACCCTGGAGTCTGGAATCCTCATCACAAAAAACACATAGATAAATTGAAAAAGCACAAACGGCAGCTACAAGATGGGTACCAAACTTAAGGGATCTAAGCTACAAAGAAAGACTAGAAAAACTGAATCTACCAACACTACATGAGAGACGGAAAAGAGGAGACATGATTATGCGGTATAAATGCATCTCAAGGAATGAGAAAATATACATAAATGAATACATAACATATTGGGAAACATCGGCAAGAGGACACTACAAAAAAATATATAAAAAGATAGGTGATAGGACGTAAGGACATTCAGTTTCCAAAACAGGGTAATTGATCAGTGGAATGCACTACCGAACTAAATAGTGTGTGCCAAAACTATTTGTAAATTTAAAGATATGTATGATAAAATTGGTTTTATACACGGGACAGTACGAGCTTGACTGATTCCTGTAAAGATACAATTAGGTAAGAACAATTAGGTAAGAACATCACTTTCTCTCTGGAAAGGCATCATAGGAGAGGATGGGAGTCATGATGTCTCCATGTTTTCCATGTGACACCTCTCTTCTGATGCTGACGACTTATGGTGTGACAGAGAGGAGACTAACATGTCCAATTCACGCCTTATGGCACTATCACTAAGCCCCTTCCTTGGGCTTTTTGGTGAGGGTGGGAGGTGGAGATGGTAGTACATATTATGGAACGACGCGAATATCTATGATGATATTATCTCCTCGGTGATAAGTGTGTGACAAGTGAAGCGGTTAATGCTCTCAACTGACTCAGATGAGATGCCAGAGGTCAACTGAGATATAATTTATCAGCACGCTCTTCAAACTATGACGTAACCATGGCTAAGTTTAGTCGTGACCAAAAGGAACTAGAATCCCTCCGGCAACCTGAAGAATTAGGGTTTAAGTTTTATCAACGCTCTGATGTAGTAATAATTATACTTAATGGTAGTTACTAACTTAAAGTAAACGCTATGCCCTGAGGTACTCACAGTGTGGCGTCCTTGTTCATAGCCACGTTGGTAAGGGGAAGAATGTGTGCCCTGAGAATACGGTGGCGACTGAGGCTGAGTGTAGTGGAGGCTTGGAGAGCATGAATGAGCCGCCCCACTAGTCGCCCTAGCCGTGCCCTCTGTCCCCCTGCACACTTCTCCTGCCTCACCACCACCTCCACCACATCATCTACCTTAGACCTGTTGGGGGAGGAGTTACATTTTACTGTAATATTATAGAATGCTACTAATACCTTACTTCCATAAAAGTCTCAAAGTTTCTTCCACTTTCTCCTCAAACTAGAGGGCTCAAGAAGCTTGCCGTTGCTGTTGCTGTTGATGTCCCCGTCTGTCTGCCTGAGCAGACCCAAACCACAGGCAAGCTACATCCCATGCAGAGCTGTCCCATGCAGTGAACCAAGCTTCCCTTGCGGCTGACAGTGCATCACCAAAACAAGGTGTGGGAAATTGTGTGGAGGTTTTGTTCGTGGATGGACGCTGCATTTGCGTCTCGCCACCAAATTAACAAGGATACTATAGCAGCTTCCACTTCACACCATAAACTGGTAATATGGTTACCATGCAGCACTGTAAATGGTTTCCTGGGTAACAGGAAACCATTAGGTTTGTCACTTTGTGCCGAGGCACCTGAAGAAAGAAGGGTAATAAAAAGTGACAGTAAAGAAAAGATGAGAGGAGAGTAGACACAGAATAAGAAAAGGGAAAGAAGACACGGGTAGCACTATATCAAGTGAGTGGATGATGGTCGCCACCACCAACCATGAGCTTGCTGTATCCAAGTGAAATAAAATGAAGACTATATTTAAACAAGCGGTCATAATGATCATCATTATAGTTTGCACATAACTGATGATCAGGAAAAGCAGCAAAGGGCATCTAGAAAGAGATGGAATCATTAAGGGATTACAAGAGAGAGAGAGAGAGAGAGAGAGAGAGAGAGAGAGATCCAGCAGCACTGCACTACCTCCCTTTGCGTGACCCTCCAATGACGGAACTCAGTTCGAGAGACAAGCCAACCAAGAAGTATCTTGCTTAGTATTTTGGTTTTATGATCATAATTTGTTAGAAAGATAGTGGTGCGCAAAAGGCATAGGAATCGATTGCTGTCAGGTAACGGGAAGGTAAAGAACGTACTCAAGCAAGCGGAACATGTTCGCCAAGTAGCTTTTGATGAAAATGATTTTACAACAGACATTCAATTTCACCACATTCCACTGTATTTCACCCACTCCTCTGGCTGAAATGAGTTTTGTTTGCTCTTCACAAAAATCAAATAGCTCATTCCAACTTGTGACTCACGTATGCTTTGCCGAGACCACAGAGAAGGCCTGTTCACTATGACATCACGGAGTCGTGATGTCGGCAGCGGTAGGAGTTATGACAATTCAGGACGACCACAGATGCTTGCTGGGGTTCAGAGTGAGTCATGTTTGTTTTGGGTCACAGTATTTGCACGATAATTGGGAATTTTTTGTAAACTTCCGATATACAATGCATTAACATACGATGCCGTACATTTGTGTTGTGCTAAACCGCAAAGGAAATTACAAAACAGGGCCCAAAGTTCACACATTTTCCTTCCCTAAAGGTGACCGTTTGGCCAAAGTGTGGATCAACGCCATTAAAAGAGACAGTTTTACTCCGAACCAGAACAGCAGAGTAAAAAACAAAAACTTTTTTACTTCTTGTGGCAAGGTTACGAAGGTTGTAAAAGCTGGTTCTGTGTACTGTACAGTGTACGATTTACACCACACAGATTTACCGTTGAGAAAGGTTATGCAGTACTAAAAAGTCACCACTTATAATAATTTTACAGTCAGTAAGGATAATTTGTTGGAAAAGACCTGATAAATTGCCCTATATTATCATCAGAAATAAGTTATTTTTTAAGTAAATTAGTGTCAGTGTTTATAGCCTGATGAGGAAGTATACTATGTGGGTATGTCGTTATGTCAGAGTTGATACACACAAACATAACGTCATAGGGAAATGAGAGTAAGGAAGCAAAGTTTAATCATTTTCCTTTAGTTTAGCTGCATGGCCCTCAGTTAAGTATTTTTCTCTCAGACAAGGGGAGTATGTTTTCACCCGTTTGTTCATGAGTATGTTTGTCTGCTGGCAAGATTACTCAAAAACTAAAACAAAGATCTGGACCAAATATGGTGGGTTGATAGCCCATGTCCAAGGGAACAATCGATTACCTTTTGGGACCGATCCGGATCGTATTACCGATTCTGGATCCGGAAAATGCTTTTTGTGAAACCCTAATCAATGATGAGAAACCCTGACCTATTATATGAGGAGTAGAAATTACGTTGCCCTTGTTGGAGAGATGCGCTCCACTGACTGCCCATCTTTGTAAAAAATAGAAAATACAGTAACGCAGCGAATAGAGCTGTTTTCTTGTAGGCCTACACTCTCAGTTATAATAATTATAGTATCAGATACATCCCAGGTGATTAACACGATTTTCGAAAAATAAAAATGTGGAAAACAAACGTAATATACGTACTTTGCGATATTACTGAAAGCCGCCTGAACGCCCCCGATAGCGTGTTTACTGCCGATCCAACTGACTGGACATCAGCACACCAAACAAACTCAAATGCTTACAATATAAAACTATAAATTGCAGGGGAAGCCTTACTTGAGTCGTTAGACGCCAATTGATAGGGGCTTCATCCTCCAGACCTCCCAGTGATTATAACCTACCTCACAGCATCCAAATTAAAAGGTGCTTTAGGTAAATTTTGCATCAAAACAGTATCGTGCGTCAAGAGCGTTCGGTGATCTACATGCTTTCGGCCATCTATGCGTTCGGCATTCGTCGCTTGCCCATGCAATGGCGAAGGTAGGTGCGATCATAAAGCAAATCTGTACAGACATCACAGAGGAGATATCCACTGAAATATGATAAAAGTTAGCAAAGCAGCATTTGTGATTAAATCAGAACTCTTCATATTTCGTAAAATTTAAGATACACGCAGTATGAAGTGCGATGGCCCAAACAAGTGGTCTCGCTTTCTTTATGTTTCGGACTAAACTCGCTGGGTCTGGTACGTTCACTTGACTGGGAGTTAGGAGACGGAAACAGTCTTTGCCTGCCCTGCAAACATACTTTATGGTGTGAAGAAAACGAATCTTGCAAAAATATTACTCAATTTTACCGTTTTTATTTGTCAGTATTTTTTTTTTTTTTTTTACGCCAGGTATTCCCGAAGGGCTAAGGCGTTGCCCCTGGGTAGAGGGCTTTGGATTGGAGCGCGTAGCATTTTATGACCGGATGCCCTTCCTGATGTCTACCAATGACTCTTGGGTGGATTCGATCCTCCGACCCTTAGGTCAGAGTGGAGCGCTCCAACCCACCGAGCCACGGCTGCTACATTTAGGTCAGTAACAATACTTACATAAAAAGCAATATCTGGCACGTTATGAATTTCGTTATGACTCATGCCAGCAGTGTTACCAATGTAGCATTTTTCCTGCTAAATTTAATTTTAAAAGCAATCTAGCTGGTAAAAATTTAAATACTTTGTATATATCTGGCAATTTTTTTAAAGTCCTGTCCAGCCTTTTTGTGTGTGTGTGTGTGTGTGTGTGTGTGTGTGTGTGTGTGTGTGTAAGTTACCCTCAGTGTGGTAGAATCTTACCACCTCTGAGACCAATCTAGTGGATTTCTAAAATTTCCCTTTGGCAACAATGCAAGCCAGCCCTTTCTTCTGCTTACGTCAGTCAGTCATAATCATGCCGTGGGTGTTGTAGGATGTGTGTTGACCTTTGTCACGATCCCCCCCCCCCTGCCCTATTTTTTTTTTTTTTTATTATTATATATATAATCCTTTTCGCCATTAGTTCTCTTCATTGTCGCACTCTTGCTTTTGACTGTCATCCTGTCACTCTTTAGTTCCTTCATGAAACTGCCCTACATATTTCAGTACATGCTGCATTTTCTTCGTGTGCATAAAATGTCCAATTTACCCAAATAAATGCACTGGTTTCACTACCTTAACCCATCGTTAGTCCTGTGGGGTATTCAAACATGGTGGCTGAACATGGAGCTGTAGACAGAGGCGTTAATGAACAGTACAGAGCCCTCAAGAACAATTTCTTGAGAGTTACTGATGTAACATGCGGTTGGACAAGAGGACCACCAAGGCATAAAGTAACTTGGTGGTGGGATGAGGGTGTAAAAGCTGCAGTTAAGGAGAAAAGAAGGCTTTTCCGGGAGTGGAAGAAGGGTGGTAGCAAAGAGGAATATTTGGCTGCCAAGCGTAGGGCTAGAAGAGAGGTATACAGGGCAAAGTCTGAGTCACAGAGACAATTACTTGATAACCTAAATCATGGGGAAAGGAAAAATATATTTAGGGTGGCAGGTCAGGTGAAGAGGGATAATCGGGATATTATAGGTGAGCAGTGTGTGAAGAATGATGAAGGAAGGGTAGTGGTGAACAGTGAGGATATTAAAGATGCATGGAGAGAGATCATTATAACCGGTTGTTGAATGAGGAGTTTGACTGGGACAGGGAAGGTTTGGAGCCAGCAGATCCAGTGCCTGGCCCTTGGCCTTTGATTGATACTGCTACTGTGAGTGAGGCGATAGGCAGGATGAGGGTGGGGAAGGCAGCAGGTGTGTCTGGGTTGACTGCCGAAATGTTGAAGGCCTCAGGCGATATAGGGGTGAGTTTAGTCACTGACCTGATAAATAGGATTATTTATGAGTGTGTTGTCCCAGATGATTGGCTGAAGAGTGTAATTGTAAATGTGTATAAAGGGAAGGGTGATGCCCTGGAAAGAGGAAATTATAGAGGCATAAAGCTTTTAGATCAGATAATGAAGGTAATGGAGAGAGTTTTAGAAGGTATGATTAGAGAAAGAGTGAATATTAATGAGATGCAGTTTGGGTTTATCCCAGGTAGGGGGACCACTGATGCCATATTCATTGTTCGACAGCTTCAGGAAAAATATGTTGGTAGGAGAAGGGATCTTTATTTTATTTTTGTTGATTTGGAAAAGGCCTTTGACAGAGTCCCTAGAGAGGTAGTGAAGTGGGCAATGAGAAAGCTTGGCTTGGAGGAGTGGCTGGTTAGGGTGGTTATGGCCATGTATGTGGGTGCTCACACCCAGGTGAGAGTGAATGGAGATTTGAGTGATGAGTTTTCCGTGAATGTTGGTGTGCATCAGGGGTCAGTCTTGAGTCCCATGTTGTTTATCATGGTAATTGAAGCCCTTTCACGTGACTTTAGAAACGGACTCCCGTGGGAGTTGTTGTATGCTGATGATTTGGTGTTGATTGCAGAGAACGAAAGGGAAGCGGAGGATAGGTTTAGGAAGTGAAGAGATGGTATGGGGCAAAAGGGTTTAAGAGTAAATGTAGATAAAACAAAAGTGATGATATCTAGGGTTGGTGGTGGTACTGTCAAAGACGAGGGAAAGTGACCATGTGCAGTTTGCCACACGGGCGTGGGAAGTAATTCCATCTTGTGCGGTGTGTGTGATAAATGGGTGCATAAGAGATGTAGTGGTATCAGAGGTAGACTGCGAGATAATGCTGATTTTATGTGTACGGCTTGCCGGGGTGAGCAGGTGGAGATTGTCAGACGTGAAAGGATTGAACCTGCTGGTGAATCTCTTGAGTGTGTGGAAGAGTTTTGTTATTTGGGAGACATGTTGTGTGCTGGAGGTGGGGCTGGAGCTAGCTCTGTGGCTAGGGTGAGAAGTGGTTGGAAGAAGTTCAGGGAGCTCTTGCCTCTCCTGACATTGAGAGGGCTCTCCCTACGTGCTAAGGGGTCTTTGTATGCAGCATGTGTTAGGAGTGTAATGCTGTATGGTAGTGAGACCTGGGCAGTGAAGGAGGAAGATATTCGCCAGCTCAGACGTACAGAAATGACAATGATTAGGTGGATGTGCAGTGCGTCCCTGCATCCAAGGCCTGGAGGGGCTGGGTTTACGATGGAAGAGTTGAGAGGTAGGATGGAACTGGAGTGTATTGGTGTTGTGATGAGGAGAGGTAGACTGAGGTGGTTTGGACATGTGGAGAGGATGGGGGATGATAATTGGGTGAGGAAGGTCAGCAGTGTTAATACTGGGGGTGGGGTTATGAGGGGTAGACCGAGAAAGACATGGGACGAGGTCATTAAGTGTGACCTTAGGGTTAAGGCAGGGGTTCTCAAACTTTTTTGGCTGCGATCCCTACAAATTACTTCGATAGATTCGCGACCCACTCCCCCAGCAACAAAGCATTTCTGACAATCATTATAACACATTTCCCTGTCTCCGTGTATCTGCTTGCCTGTCTATGTATGTATGTATGTACGTACGTACGTATGTATGTATGTATGCATGTACGTATGTAAGCTTGTATGGATCTCTCTCTCTCTCTCTCTCTCTCTCTCTCTCTCACACACACACACACACACACACACACACACACACACACATACACACACACACACAGTCTTTAAAGGCTGAACAACTTACCATTATTAATGGGAAGAATGGGCTTGCTTCTTGGAGCACATCGTCTCCAGCCTTGGGGGGATGCTGGAAACTGCAACACGGAGATCACCCTCGACACTAAGTCGTGATCGGTACTTGTTTTTTATGTATGTTAGTGCGGAAAATGTAACTTCACAAAGGTAGGTCGATCCGAAAGGCGTCAGTACATTCATTGCGGTCTTGGATAATCCTGGATATTCTTCTGCCACTGATATCCAAAACTTATCCAGTGGTGTCGACTCAAACTTCATCCGTAAGGTTCGATCACTAGAGAGTTCAAGCAGTGTATCCTCCAGATCAGATGGTAAGTGACTCCCGGTAGCAGTGAACGGTTGTTGTATCCAATCATGTTGTTGTAGAGTTGTCTCTTCCGTTAAGTACTTTTTGAAGTGGTCAAAGAGGCTTCGAAGGTGAGTGGCTATGGCTCCTCTCATGTTATCCAAACATGCGTGCAGTTCATTCTCTTCAACGAATTCTTCCAGCAAGGGAAACATTTCAACATTTCCCTCTTCAGACCTCACAGCCCATAGTTCCAGCTTCCTATTGAATGCATTTACTTTGTTGGACATTGTCAAAATGTTTGTGTTTGGGCCTTGTATTGACAAGTTCAGCTCATTCAGTTTTTCATAAATCCTTGCAAGATATGCAAGTTTTGCTAGCCATGTGGAGTCACACAAATGAACACTGAGTGTGGACCCACATTCAAGAAGAAAGAGGCGAACTTCATCCCTCACCTGATACAGGCGTGTGAGAACCTTGCCTCGGGAGAGCCATCTGGCCTCTGTGTGGAGCAATAAAGCCTCATGGTCCGAACCCATGTCCCTACAAAGTGTGGCAAACAATCTGGCGTTCAGTGGCCGTGACTTTACGAAATTCACTATTTTAATTGCAGTTTCAAGAACACTGTTTAGCTCTGGAACAAGAGGCTTACTAGCAAGAGCTTCCCGATGAATAATACAATGAGTGAAATTAACATTAGGAGCCACCTGCAAGATTTTTCCTCTTAATCCTTTCCTTTTACCCAGCATTGCCCCAGCCCCGTCTGTGCATACACCGACACACTGGTCCCAAGGCAATCCCATCGCACGTAGCTTGCTGTCTAACTCTGTGAAAATAGCATCCCCTGTGCATGTTCCTTCCAAAGTAGAGCAAAATAACATGTCCTCATTAAGTCTTCCATCAAAACTATATCTTATGAATATGAATAACTGAGCAGAATTTGAAATGTCAGTCGACTCATCAACCTGCAAAGCATACCTCACATTCATCACTCTTTCAATCAGTTGACACCGAATGTCATCTGCAATGTCATGAATACGCCGCCTTACGGTGTCGTTTGACAGAGGGATAGTGTCAAGGTCACGGGCCACATTTTCTCCGTGCATAGCTCGACACATTGTCACTGCAGCAGGTTTTATGAGGTCTTCACCAATTGTGTGTGCCTTTTTCTTCTGTGCAATTAGGTATGCAACCGCATATGATGCCATTTGGGCTTCGGGAGGAGTTGTAGTTTTCGGTGTTATCACCTGTTTTTGTCCCTGTAGCTCTTTTTCCTTTCGTTGGAAAAAGTCTATTGTCTTTTTAGCATGATCTGGATGTTTGGTTTGCAAGTGTCTTTTCATTTTCGCTGGTTTCAGGCTTTCGTGTGCAAGAACTTCAAAACACAGAACACACTGAGGATGATGAATATCATTAACTGTACAGCAAGTAAATCCATATTGTATGAATTCTTCCTGATATTTTCGGTGCTTGGATGGTCGATCACACTGGTTTGTTTGTGCGTTATGTCCGTCATGGCCCTTATTCCCACTTGACGTGCTTGGTTGCTCGAAATTAACATCATCGGATGCTTCAGTGATGTCTGTTGATGTGTCCTTGCTTGTAGCCTTGCGAATTAGCCACCGTTCCATGGCGCGGGTTAAATAGCAACGATGTCACGAGAGTAGAGTTGCACGAGCCTTACGAACCGATACTGCGGCCTTCTCACAAAATACACGCCTTTACTGAGTGCATATGCCACGTGTAACAACACGAATAACTCTAAAATAAATCGTTCTGAAGTGAGGACACACATTACAAAGTAGTAACTATTATCAATATTACAAGACTATTAGTGTGGAGTACTTTATACAGCAAAGAAAGCATGCATACATAAGAAAGCATGCATACATAACGTTGCTTTATGATGCATTATCGAGCATCGGGCAGGTCGACCACCGCTGACAAGTACTAGACGCGTTAGGATGGGTAGTGGGAGGAAGAGGAGAAGGAGGAGGAAGGAGGAGGGGTTGCAGGATCTCGCGACCCCTCAAAATTATTTTGCGACCCCTCTGGGGGTCGGGACCCCCACTTTGAGAACCTTTGGGTTAAGGGACTGAACAGGGAGGCTGCAATGGATCGTGCAGCGTGAAGAGCCGCCATTAGGTGACCAAGGCCAACACATGCAAGCATGTTGGAGCCTTTAAAAACGAAACGAAACGACGTTAGTCCAGTGGGATGTTACAACACACCGATACAAAAATATATGTAGTGTTACTAACATGTAAAGTATATTCATACTGCCGCTTCAGCATATCTCAGCAGTCACTAATGAAAAGATTGAATGCCTTGTAGGTGGTGTTTATTAATTTATAATAATAAAATACAATAAATTATATCAGTAAAAAAATAACAAATGGACAAATATCTCATTTGTCAGGTAAACACTCACAGGAAAATACATTTTGTGATTTTTAAAATCAGTATAATGATATACAATGTACACACAGGAAAAAAACTATCGTTACAGAGGGGTCCGATGTGTTTCATACTGAACAACCTGGCTGTCTCGTTAGGGTTGGTAAGCCTGACAGTGGGTGAGTTGCCAAATAGGACGAGGTAGAAATATGCATGGGAGAAGCAATGGATATAGCTTATAATAAATATGCAACAAACACACGCAGGGATACCAATGGAGGAGGCTGTTATCAAAAACCTTCATTCGTGTGTCATTTTATATCGCGCAGAAGGTGTAACGATTGTTTTTTTGTTGTGTGTACAAAAATAAGATAAAAAAAAACAAAACAATCTATATCACAATACAATCTAAATGGTTAGTTCGATGGGGTGACTGGACACCCCAGGGAGGGGGGGGGGGGAATGCACCTCTCTCTCACTACAGCAAAGGCAGGACGTATCCACAATTCCACATGCTTCCTCCCTTCACTGAATCAGGAGAGTACTGGAACCTACGTCTAGTAATACCAAGTCAGTTCACTTTCCCTCAGTGCGCAGGGAGGCGTGGCTTGTGTGTGACGTCAGTCGGATTAAGTAACAGAAAATGTATAAAAGGGCAGACTCAAATTAAACATTTATAATAAGGGAAAATGAAGAAGGGGAAGAAGTGTGGACTCATTTGACCGTATAACATTGTAGTAGGTTGCCTCACACCCCTACGCCTTCCTTCACACATTTCAGTCCCTTCCCTCAATTCGGACTGAATATTTGTCATGATCTGGAGAGTGCAGCATACATCCACTCACCACCACGGTCAGGCGTCAACTGAACTTGGGTTTCGTGCAAGCTGACGTCACTCCGATGCTCCGCCCCCTCCGCCAGCTTGGACCCGTTTTAGATGGAAGTGATCCGACTTGGTATTAGTAGACTTAGACTGGAATGGTGAGAAATATTCGAATTACCGGCTTGGAAATATGAGCTTTTAAAAAAAAATTGGGTGCCAAAACACCCCACCTGACTAACGAAAGGTTAACTGAATGCGGGCAGATTAATTTGTTTCTTGATAGTAACACAGGTGGTTAGGGGTTGTTCTTGGGCGCATGCAATAATTTGTCTACCGGTCCAGTCTGTGCTACAAGGGGCTCCATATGGCGAATTTTCTGTTCTACCCTAATTCCCTATATCGCTTATCCATCCGTTAATTGTCCTCTTCTTGATGTTAAGCTGCTGGATTATTTGTCTTGCTGGAATATGTGGTAAATGAAGAGCAATAATCCGCTTGCACTGACAGGCTGTAGTGTCGTGTTGACAATCCATCTTGTTCAGCAGCTAGCACTCACGAGTTTTTCCCGCGTAAATATAATCCTGCATAGAGAACTAAATATGGATAGTAATATATGTTTAGAGATTTACTTTTCTGATTTGATGGCACTCGTGACTTCGGAATTACCATTATCTGTGGGTTTTATTTTATAGGACATTTTCCCTTCAGGACTGATGATTTAGGATGTGAATTACGTACAGTATTACGAGAGTTTCTCCCCATTTTAACTCTGAAACCGTTGAGCGATAGGGCGTGCGTTTCACATTCTTTCGTACGGTTAAGCCTCAACTTTAGTATATTATGGTTTCCCCTTCCGTAATGCGAGATATACACGTAAAAACTCACATATATTGCTTTTTGGAGCTGTTTACCTAAATACTGCTCTTTCCGGTGTGCATTATTCAAAATATAAGTAGGCTGTGCCAGTTGACAGATACCACTTTCTGAGCAAAAGGTACTGGGAATCAAGTCATCACTTGTTTGGGCGTTTGTACCGAAGTCTACTAATACCAGGTCGGATCACTTCCTTCTAAAACGGCTCCAAGCTGGCGCAGGGGGCAGAGCATCAGAGTGACGTCGACTGGAATGCAGTGTTGCCACATGTACGATAATTATCGTACCTGTACGATAATATTGGCTCTGGTACGTGTACGATACAATTTTCTATTATCGTATGGTTTGTACGATAATTTTGGGTTAAGAGCTGGCATGGCAGTAAATTTTGTGGCATGCATAGCTAAGCATGCACAGGTGTTCCACAATTTGACAGATGAGTAATCTTAGGGGCTAATATAATAGTGATCACCGAAAATACTTATTTTATGGTCTTGCTGAGTTATCATCTGCAAGAGGAAGCACATTTCTAAGAGTTATCCATTAAAGTTCTATGGACTGCATTCTGCTGCTAGTCAGACTGATTTTCTACTGTAGATTGGCACAAAGAGTATTTCATGTAACATTTTTGTAATGAATGATATGATCATATTATTAAAATATTATCATGAGATTTTCACGGTATACCCTAATTCTGATACAAAATAAAGTGATAAAATATACACCAAAGTAAACATCAGTACCTTAAAAAATTCGGGGCTGATGAAGATAATTGTAATGGGTAAGTTTTCAGTAAATACACCAAGGTATTGGCGACGGTTTTAAAATGCTTCAGATTAGTGAGTGAATGGTTTGGCCATGTGGAGAGGATGGAGAGTGAGAGACTAACGAGGAGAGTGTGAGTGAGGTGGAGAAGGGGTAGAGGGAGGGGGAGGCCAAGGATGAGATGGAGGGATGGAGTGGAGTGGTATATGAGAGAGGGAGGTATGAGCTGGGAGCAGGGCAGTGAAATGGCAGGAGACGGCGACATGGAGGCGATTTGTTTGTGGCCACCCCTTATGGGATTAAGGCATCTGGCAATAGATAGATAAACAGAAAAATGAATTTAATAGTGTACGATAATTCTAGCGAAAAAACAATAATTTTGAAGAGCCGGTACGATAATTCCCATCTAAAAGTGTGGCACACTGCTGGAACGAAACCCCAGTTCGGTTGACTCCTGATTATGGTGGTGGGTGATCATGACACATTTTCAGTCCCGAGAAGTGAGGGAAGGGATTGAAATGTGTGAGGGAGGATATGAGGGTGTGAGGGAGGATATGGGGGTGTGAAGGAAGATGTGGGGGTGTGAGGGAGGATACATTTTCTGTCACTTAAGACAAATGACGTCACACAAAAGCCATGCCTCCCTGATGGAAAGTGATCCGACTTGGTATTAGTAAACTCAGGTTTGTAAAATAAATGAACCTTCTATTTTCGAACATATTAAAAACCAACATATTAAAAAAGCCTAGTATATACGCTGATAAGTAAAAAATAACAAAGGATCCTGTCAACACATGATTCCAATAGGAAATTCAGAAACTTCGCATCAATATACATATCTATCTATCTATCTATCTATCTATATATATATATATATATATATATATATATATATATATATATATATATATATATATATATATATATCGTGAGGGAAATATTTCCACCCACAGCGGTATTTGTGCTCTTTCCTTTTTAAATAGTTGTCCCTGTTGAAAACAGAGGAAAATCCCAGAGAACGTTTGGTACTAATTCAAGCGGTTTATTAACCCAGAGATTTAGCTCTAGTTCTCATTAATAATTCTTATTACTAAATTAAATGCTTGAAAGAGTACAAGGAAGAAAGGTTGCTGGTTCCTTGAAAGCAGTGATGAAAAACAGGGAAGTGAGCATGGACGTGAAAATACTGTATGACAGTATTGTGATACCAATGTGGCGTATATTACACCACAAAGTATTGTACTTCGCATTTCACCTACACACATGGTTTCCTTCCCTCGTGGCTTTTTCGCATTTCACCTACACACGTGGTTTCCTTCTCTCGTGGCTTTCCCCCACCTTGTTCTCGTACTTAGCATCGTTAGTAGTGCCACTACCAATAGTATTCAATTTCTCATTCCTCCTCATCTGTACTAGTGCCACTACCAATAATATTCAATTTCTCATCCCTCCTCATCTGTACTAGTGCCGTTTCCAGTTATATTCAGTTTCTCTTCCCTCCTCACCTGTACCAGTGCCGCTACCAATAATCAATTTCTCTTCCCTCTTCACCTGTAGTGGTACCTAAACTAATCAAATTTGCCTATTCAGGTGACTTAGGCGTACCGGTGCTCCACCTACCTCATTAAGGGGCTTAAAACCGAGCAGGCGACCTAGCTCGCTCTCCTCTTCTCTCTCAACTTCACCCGGCTGACTACCTGCCTTGCTCTCCATCTTTCCTGGTAAATCTGGCCACACGGTAGGACTTTACATATACAATACACGTAAACACATCAGCTCAGCACTCCCGCTCTGCACTAAATTCATTGCCCATGTTTTAGTCTAACTATTTATCCATTTAATTGATCTACACATGCTGTAAATGTAATTGCCTTGTACCACTTTGAAGTCATCCAATAACTCTGTATTGTTTCAAGCCTATAAACACTGCCCCATCTATTTCTTCCCAGCACATTTGTATTTATCCTTACCATTTGCCTTGGTGTAGCCCTTAGTAAAGTATCCCCATAACTAAAACTCTACAGTGGTGACTTCCCAGAGTGTTTAAAGAACATGGATACATTAATACATATCCGTCTACCCCTTCTTACATTCAAGTACGACATTAACACGTGGTTTACACAAGGTGATGCCGTGTGGCCTAAAGATACCAGTGATGACAAATTCAGAGCAATTGTTCGCACTCTCCCAACTCAAGTAGCTGCCCTTGTGCAGGATGTACTCCTGACACCACCTACAGAACACAAATACAGAACCCTGAAGGAGAGTCTGCTGTGGGCCCTGGGCAAATCAAAGCAAGCACTGTTAATGGAGCTAGATGCAATTCACTCCCAACAGCAACACCCCTCGGCCCTCCTTGCCCACATTCAAGCCACTCTCACGGTAGCTGGGGTCACCTTATCAGATGACGTCTTCCAACACCGACTCCTCCAGCTCGTGCCACCAGACTTCCGACTCCACCTAGCAGCCCTGGTTCCTGGCATGTCCCTTGCTGAGTTCATCAAGAGGGCGGACACTCTTTATGAAACTCAACAGCATTACGCTAACCATCCATTAAGTGCTCACACCTCTTTTCCCCCTGTCATAGCCCCCAGTGCTACCCCTAGTGAAACAGTGGTGTCAGTAAACAGTGTTGCGAACAAAAATGGTTCCATGTCAGAGCTGTGTACTTTATTAGCAAATTTAATAAACAGAATAGACAAGCTGGAAAGTAAAATAAGTGGCTTCACCACTCAGACCCCCCATGTTGCAAATCATTCGCCAGCCCCTCATTGTTCCAACAATGCTCCCCCAGTGAACCGTGGACGTAACGCTAATCCCCAAGCAGCAAGGCACGATTTCGTGTTGTGTACCTATCACAAGCGCTTTGGCATGGAAGCCAGACAATGAGCACTACCCTCATTATTCACGGGAAATGCATATGGCCGGAGACAGTCCCAGTAGTGTTTCCTGCCACATACACCAAACGTCCCCTCAAGCTCAGCACACCCAAAGCCACAACACGTTCCACTGGCTCCAGGGAACTACTATGGGTTAAAGATGCCATCTCCGGCACAAAATACCTTATTGACACTGGAGCCGCATTCAGTATAGTCCCTCCTACCTCTGACCACAAAACGGCTCAGCAGCCTGCATTTGACCTGCTAGCAGCAAACGGTGCCCCCATAGCCACATACAGCACGGAATTCCAGCACGTGGCTCTCGCCCAATCAGTGTCATTTACTTGGCCGTTCCTCATCGCAGACGTTAATCAACCCATTATTGGCGTCAATTTCCTGGACTTGCTACTGGATACCAGAGGACGGAATCTATATCACAGACCCTCAAACTCGTCCATCAAAGTAACCGGGTGTGCTGGTAATCCTCCACTCATTACACACCTTCGCCAGGAGTCCTCATATGATTCCATACTACGCCAGTTTCCATTCTTGACCTCTCAGATGCCCAACAATGGCCATACAGACCATGGCGTAGAGCATTGCATCATCACTTCCAGACTGCCCTGTTTTGCCCATCCCAGATGTCTTCCTCAAGAATGTCATCAGGCAGTGGAAAATGAGTTTTAGGCAATGCTCGACAAGGGCACCATTCGGCCATCATCAAGCTGCTGGGTATCCCCTCTACACATGGTTCCGGTGGCACAGCAGGGTGAGTGGAGAGCATGTGGGGACTACAGGGCACTGAATGTGATGACAGTTCCCGAAAGATACCCCATTCCCCACATTCAGGATTTCCACCACCAACTGCATGGCCATCGTGTATTTTCCAAGATCGATTTAGTCAGGACGTTCCACCAAATCCCTGTGGCAGAGAAGGACATCCCCAAGATGGCAGTAACCACCCCCTTTGGCCTTTTTGAATACACAAAGATGAATTTCAGCCTCAGAAATGCCGCACAAACATTTCAGAGATTTGTGGACCAGGTTGTTAGGGGGCTAGATTTCGTCATGGTATACATCAATGACATCCTCATCACTTCTGATTCCCATGAGCAGCACAAATCACATCACCAAATGCTGTTCCAATGCCTGCAGGACTACAGGCTGTGTATGCACCCGGCGAAGTGTATCCTCGGTGCAGACAAACTGGATTTCTTGAGCCACAGGTATCATGCCCATCCCACAGAAGGTGGATGCCATTAAGGACTTTCCACGCCCACCTACACCATGCAGGCTCAGGGAGTTCTTGGGGATGGTCAGTTATTATCAAAGGTTCCTGAGAAATGCCGCATCAACACTAGACCCCCTTAACGATCTCCTGAAGGGGACGAAAAAGACATCCTCCAAGCCTCTTCAGTGGACCACACAGTCAGACCATGCCTTCACCACCCTCAAAAACCACACCCCGCCGAGCATATCTATCACCAGATGCCCCCATCACACTCACCACAGACGCCTCTGCCGAAGCTGTGGGTGCAGTCCTACAACAACAAATCAATGGTGCAAATGTGCCTGTCACGTTCTCCAGCCAGTGCTTTAACCCTACCCAGAGCAAATACACTGCCTTCAACAGGGAGTTGCTGGCTGTATATGAGGCAGTCAGACATTTCAGGCACCTTCTGGAAGGTAGAGAATTCATCATCCTCACAGACCATAAACCCCTTATTTATGCCATAGCTCAGAAAGGGGAAAATTGGTCTCCTTGGGTAGCAAGACAGTTAGCCTTCGTATCAGAGTTTTCCACTAACATCCAGCATATCAGTGGGGACCTGAACAAGGTTGCAGATGCCCTGTCCCATGGAGTCTCAGCTGTAGGCCCTAGACTACCCCCGCTTGACCATGCAGCCTTGGTCCGGGAGCATGAGGACGATCAGGAACTCCAAGCATTGCTTCAGTCAGCAACCTCACTTCAACTGCAACTGTCTGATGTCACTGGCACACCCCAGAAACTTTGGTGTGACATCCTGCGGGACAGCATGGCCCTATATTCCCCAATGATTCCTAAGGCAAGTCTTTAGTCATACCACGAGATGGTACACCCAGGCATTATTGGTACGCACAACGTACGTAGCTGGTGAGTGGTATGGCCAGGTATGAGGCGTGACACCACCAATTGGGTCTGAGCATGCGTGGCTTGTCAGTCAGCAAAAGTGCATTGCCACACCAAGACACCACTGCAACCACAGCCCACACCAACTCAACGTTTCCATACGGTCCACACTGACATCCTCGGCCCCTTCCCCGAATCTAGGGGTAACTGCTACATTTTAATGTGCATAGATAGAGCAACAAGGTGGGTCAAGCCCACGCCCATGCTGGATGCTATGACTAACTGTGTGGCATATCACTTCCAGGCATCCTGGGTCGCTCGTTCTGGTGCCCTGCAGGTGATCATCACAGACCAAGGCCCCCTATTCGAATCTCGAGCCTGGCAAGACCTAATGGACTTCTTGGGTGCTAAACACCACAGAACCTTTGCATATCGCTCACAAGCAAACGGGATGATTGAGCTCTGCCATCTTCACCTGAAGGAAGCACTGAGGGCACTTCCCCCACCCAGTGAATTGGGTGGCTGTACTACCAATCCTCCTCCTAAGCTTGAGGGTTACGAAGAAGGAGGACATCGGTAATTCCCCGGTGGAGCTAACGTACGGGGAAGACTTGAGGCTGCTGGGGCAGTTCGCCCTGCAACCAGGCACACTGGCCCTGGTTTTCCTCCCAGAGTTCCAGCAGGCAATGCAGGCACTACAACCAGTCCCTCCTCGTTCTTGACAGCACCACACACCGTTCATCCCTCACTCCCTACCAGACGTCAAACAGGTCTTCGTGAGGAGGGGTCACTTCACCACTCCAAACCCCATACAAAGGCCCATACCCTGTGATCACAAACTCAGACTAAAGTCACAATATACAATCACGGGACATCATCCACAATCTCTGCAGACAGAATCAAACCGGCCACACCACAAACCACGTCACAGCCAACACCCCACACGTCATCTCCCAACCTTGCCAGCCCACTGACCACACGCACACCCTACATCTCATACCCCGGCACCAACACCTACATGCACCACTCATACACACACACCTCCCATCCCCTTTGTCAATTCGTACCCTCCACTCCCTGTCACCACCACACACCGACTCAGTCGTCATACAGTATGGCAAACCACTACCACTGACGCAAACAATCCCTCACTACCATCCACACTACCGTCCACAAACCCCATCTTAAGCACTGACCCTACAACCACTAATCCACCCTCTCCGAACTCACACGACCCTACCTCTCACCTTACTCCCCCACCCACCACCCTTCACCCAGTCCTTACACCTAATCCACCCTCTCTGTCAACCTCAGTTGGTCCTACCTCCCATCTTACTCCCCCAGCTCCCACCCCTTACCCAGTCCTTACCCCTAACCCACCCTCTCCGTCAACCTCAGGCGATCCTACCCCACACTCTTTCCCCCCCTCCTCCAGTCAATACCCCTCATCCCTCAACACCCGCCATTCCCGTCATCCCTCCACCACTCACCACAACCCTACAAACTACATTAACAACTACCACATTTACCTACACACAGTCAGGCTGTCTCAGCAAACCACCACAGTTTTACACTCCATCATAATCTGTTACCAAAAACCGCAGACACTCCATGTCATCACACACCTACATTTCATTTGTACTGTACAGAATAGTTTTTGTGTGTGTTCTCCCTCACACAATGGCTCAATTGTAAAGGCGGGCATAACTCCCCCATTCATTTGCACGTAATAGCTAAGCACCAGTCAAATTCTCATACAGAATGTTGTGCCTAGCTACTATTTCTTAGTTTATAGTCATGCCTCCCCCCCCATTTAATACCTTACTCCATCACACATAGCCATGCAATGGATTTGTTATTAAAATTCCCCTGTCTACCACAACTGCTATTTCTAATTACCACATTCAAATCACATTCAAATGTTCGCTCACTTTGAAAACTGTATATAGATTTTTTTTTTACCTTGTGTCCTAATATTTTTTTTCTTCCTTTTTTTTGCCAAAAAATGGAGGGGGGGAGGGGGAGTGCTGTGGCTTATGTTACACCACAAAGTACTGTACTTTGCATTTCACCTACACACATGGTTTCATTCCCTCGTGGCTTTTCCGCATTTCACCTACACACGTGGTTTCCTTCCCTCGTGGCTTTTCCCCACCTTGTTCTCGTACTTAGCATTGCTACTAGTACCGCCACCAATGGTATTCAATTTCTCATTCCTCCTCATCTGTACTAGTGTCACTACCAACAATATTCAATTTCTCATCCCTCCTCATCTGTAGTAGTGCTGTTTCCAATAATATTCAATTTCTCTTCCCTCCTCATCTATACTAGTGCCGCATGCAATAATATTCAATTTCTCTTCCCTCCTCACCTGAACCAGTGCCACTACCAATAATATTCAATTTCTCTTCCCTCCTCACCTGTAGTGGTACATAAACCAATCAAATTTGCTTATTCAGGTGACTTAGGTGTACTGGTGCTCCACCTACCTCATTAAGGGGCTTAAAACCGAGCAGGCGACCTAGCTCACTCTCCTCTTCTCTCTCAACTTCACCCGGCTGACTACCTGCCTTGCTCTCCATCTCTCCTGGTAAATCTGGCCACACGGTAGGACTTTACATACACAATACACGTAAACACATCATCTCAGCACTCCCGCTCTGCACTAAATTCATTGCCCATGTTTTAGTCTAACTATTTATCCATTTAATTGATCTACACATGCTGTAAATGTAATTGCCTTGTCCTACTTTGAAGTCATCCAGTAAGTCTGTATTGTTTTAAGCCTATAATCACTGTCCTGTCTATTTCTTCCCAGCACATTTGTGTTTATCTATCCTTACCATTTGCCTTGGCGTAGCCCCTAGTAAAATATCCCCATAACTAAAACGCTACACCAACGCTAACATTATGGAAGTGAAACTTGGATCTTGCTGGAGGGACACTCGTCAAGAGTGAGAGCAATTGAAATGAGTTATTTGAGAGGAGCATGTGGAGACACATGGAGAGACAAACTGAAAAATAAGGAAGTGAAGGAGTGTTGTGGTGTGGATGTGGATGTGATAGGAAGCATTAGGAGTAACACACTGAGGTGGTCTTGCCATGTGGAGAGGATAGATAGCGAGAGACTGACGAGGAGAGTGTATGTCAGTGAGGTGGAGGGGGGGGGAGAGGGAGGGGGAGGCCAAGGATGGGATGGAGGGATGGAATGGAGAGGTATATGAGTGAGGGGGTGTGTGAGCTGGGAGCAGGACAGTGAAATGGTGGAGCACAGGGCAACATGGAGGCGATTTGTTTGTGGCCACCCCTTACGGGATTAAGGAGTCTGGCAATGGGCAGATACAGTAGATAGCTACTGCATTTACCCCGTCATGTCCCGACCGATTTCCTCACTCCTATACCACCCAATCCCAAGCCATTTTGGAAAAAAAAAAAAATGGCTAAAACCTCCGCTTTTGTTGAGAAACAAAGGAACCTCACCAAAAAAGGGTTTACCGGGGTCCATAAGTGGTCAGAACAAGTGAGGCACCTCGTGTCAAGTATCGTATTCTGTCACTGACATGTCAGGCTCTCACGTTTTCTATGGTAGGTAATTTTGGGAGAAACAACAAAGAACACATCTACATTTATTGATTTGGAACTAATAAACAAACAACAACAATATAATGGTTTTCAATGATACATATAGGAAAAATAAGCATTGTTCCATTGTGCGAGCATAGCGAATTTGGTCATATTGGTTACACACTAGTTGCTAAGTTTCTTGTTTCAGGAAACATATCACTTTCTCTACTTGTATAATACTGTTTCAATTACATTTTACCATTTTTGACTTTACGTAAATGTTTTCAGCTGTTTACATTCATTACGATGATATTTAGCATAACTATTGCGCACATCTTCTTACTCAGCGCACTCGCTATGACTCTTCTCTCAACATACATTACATTTTTTTTTATTTTCATATTATTGTTTTCATGACATTGAACCATTCTTCAACCAATGTAAATGTTTTCACTTATTTAAATTCCTTATGAGGATATTTAGCGAAATGCTAGAGCATATTCACGTAGCAAGCACACTCGTTACCACTCGTGTTTCAACTTATATTTTTTATTTCTTCACTTCCAATATACTTCCCCACTTACATTACACCTGTTTCCACCTTACACTACTACTTACATATTTACGGGTCTTATTTATTCCTCTGAGCGTCTGAATATCGCATCTATATACCCCTTCCTAGGAATGTTTCGACTTAAATTATACTTATGCACTTACATAATAATTTTCCACTTACATTACACCCGTTTCCACTTTATACAACTATTTACATATTTACGGACCTTATTTATTCCACTGAGCGTCTGAATATCGCATCTATATACACTTGCTAGGAATGTTTTGACTTAGAATATATTTATGCACTTACATAATAATTTTCCACTTACATTACACCAGTTTCCACTTTTATACAATTATTTACATATTTACGGGACTTATAATTACACTGAGCGTCTGTATGTCGCATTTCTTCCTGATTATGAACGTCATATCGCATTCAAACCATATTAGAACTGCATCAAGGTGTGATATTCACTGAAACACGGGTGAATGCAGAGACCCACGTTACACTCAATGCACTCATAGCGGGTGTCTTTTCTCTAAGTGGTGGGTCTCACACACCTGCGTTGGGGCCTAGATCTATTTGGCTGGGGAGGTATAGGAGTGGGAAAATGGTGGGCGGATATTCTCAGGGGAGTTTGGCCGGTAGGGGCAGTGCTTGTGCGTTGTTGGGGCCTCTCGACCGCATACCTGGCAAAAATCTCACGTGCAAGATCCCTCACAAACCATTTAAAGGTTTCCTGCACTCCTGTTGTCATGGCGTGCAGATGGTGGCAATTGAGGGCAGTTATATTGAGCAGGCGAAAGAAGAGTTTCTTGTATTGTACCACTTCATCGTGGTCCTGGCTCACTCGACAGTGGATATCATGGTGTCTGACTGGTCCACCAGCCGCATGTTGATGTTATAATCCAGCACACATTCAGGTTTCCAGATGTGGCGCCTCCTCTCACTGCAGTAATCCACGGACTCTGTACGGTGCATCAATAGGCGGTGAACCGTGGACAAGAGGCTGACTTCTCTG
Organism: Coenobita brevimanus; assembly: GCF_032717465.1. NCBI lineage: Eukaryota > Metazoa > Arthropoda > Malacostraca > Decapoda > Coenobitidae > Coenobita > Coenobita brevimanus. The sequence continues at coordinate 33,872,204 of NC_137053.1, read as the reverse complement.
TTGTGGTTCCACACTGTAGCTAGGATGATGTTAGCCTTGAAGATGACCACCTCACTTTTTTCTAGTTTCCGCCCCACCTTGACCATGTGACGCCGGTTCACCTTGACGGTACCACAGAGTCTCATGTCATGCAGTTGTAGATAACGAGCGAGAAGAGGGCTAGTGTACCAGTTATCCAGGTAAAGGACGTGACCACGATGAAGGTAGTCTTCAATCATTGTCTTTACCACTGCTCCAGACAGTCCAATACTTCGATCTTCTGTTATGTCTGTCTGTGCACCGGTGTACAAGACTGTCTTGCACATAACCAGTCCGTCCTACAGTCACATATAACAAAGATCTTGAACCCAAAACGGTGCCTTTTGCTGGGTATGTACTGGCGAAAGGAAATATTGTCTCTCCACAACACGAGACTCTCGTCTATGACAAGGTCTCTATAGGGATAAAATGAGGAATGGAATGTTTGCCGTAGGTGATCAAAAAACAACCTAATTCGCCTCATCTTATCAGTGTCATTTGCATTGGCAGGATCATCAGCATCGTAAAAGTGGAGGTGCCTTAAAATTTGCTGAAATCGATTATGGCTCATGATCTGCCAAATATAGGTGTCTGCATGATAGGGTCCGTTTTCCAGTATGACGGAATTCTGTTTTTACGTACAATACCCATCAAAAGTCCCGGGGCAAAAAATAAAAACATTTCTGTGAGGGAGACAGGGTAATCATAAATGATCGAATGTCTGCTCCTTGTGCCCATTCATTCACTCTCACGGTGCTGGCTGCTAGCAAAATGGTTTGTTTGTTCCACTAACTGCTCCACAAAACCCTCACTGAAGAACAGGTGGAAAACATCCAGCCTGGTGGAGCAACGGTGAATCCCTGGAACCATGCAGCCAGCGCGCCCCTGCTCAGTGAAGGGGTGAATGATGGGAGAAAAGTCACAGCCATCTTCCCAATTTCAACTCACATTACCCTCACCCCCATCGTCCCCATCGTCGCCTTCATCAGGGTGGGGAGGAGATGATGGTGGGGGAGGTTGGGGAGGAGGAGTGCAGAGGGCTTCTCCACCTGCACTCCTCTTCCCTCAGCCTTTACCCTTCCCCTTTCCTTTACCCTTACAGCCTTGGGGAACATCAAAGGGCTGTGGGGAGGAGGTCCTGGAATATTGAGGAGCATAAGACGTGCTGGGGAGTTGCTCCTCCTCACCTCCCTGCTCCATCACCACACCATGTGATTCACCATGCACCCTCACTGCCCCACGTGATACGCTCTGCCACCTCACACCACCATGGGAGAGCGATGACTCACTCCCACAACTCTCACTTTCAATGATCACCCCAACACTTTCGATTTCATTCCCCACTCCCTCCACGCCATTTCCGCCCTCCCCAAACAAAACACTAGGCCCATACATGCAAGTACGACGTGCTGCGCGCTCAAGGCCATGATGCATGATTATCTCGCGGCCGTACCACGTGCCAGCATGTCCCATGGCTCTGTCCTCGTCCTTGATTTCAGGCTCCACATCACATAGGGGCTGCAGAGAGGTTATTGCACGATGTCTTGGTGCAGGCTGGCCCTCTCTAGTGGCACGATAGGTGACGTAGCACCGCTTCCTCGGGAACGGGACCTCCTCATCACTGCTGCTACTTTCCTCCTCCTTTGGTTGGACATAATCCTTGTCTCCCACCTCATCATCAAGGGGCAAATCACTGTCGCCTGTGAAGGCGTCCAGGGTGGCTTGAATTTCCTCCTCCGAGAGACCTCTGTGCACCATGTCTGACCTAGGTCACTGCTAACAGGTGAGTGACCGTGCCGAGGGTGAGCACGGGTTGCGCGGGGTCACCGAGTGTCCCCGCCTGGTGGCAGGTAGGGGAAGGTCTCCCGACTCTAAGTACCCAAAATCAAGAGCGAGACTTGAAATTTGTGCAAATTATGAACCTTGCAATTGCGCAAAGTACCAGTACGTTGATGGGACTGGCAGCGACATAACATTGTGACATATCCATACGTCAATGGGATGCCTCGGGTTAACCTTCCTGGACAACTATATTGTAAAAATGTGTAAATACTTAGGAAGTTTCCATTGTCATGACTGCGCCTGCATGGTAGGATGACATGGTATCCTGCGGGAAAACAGAGGAAGGTCTAACATATCTTGTCATAAATAAAGTGAATATTTGGCTTTAGTTTTATTTAAACTAAGATTAACCAGTGGATTTCGCCATTACCTTTTCTTTTTTTAGCCCACCTTGTGGTGCGCAAAAAAAAATAAGGGAACAAAGTTTTTCTTTCGTTTTTGTTTATTATAAACTTGAAGTTAAACATCCAGGGCATCATCTGGTGAAAAAATAACAATTTCTCTCTCTGTCTTTGCGTAGGACCATGCGTAAGTTTACGTAGGGGAGTAGCGAAAAAATTGAAAAAAAAAAATTGTTTAGTTTTTGTTAATCATAAACTTGAAGATAAACATCCAGGGCATCATCTGGTGAAAAGAAAAAAAATCTCTTTCCGTCTTTGCGTAAGTTTGCTAATGGGTGGAGCAGTTAGCAGTGATGTATGGCCAGCACAGCCTGAGATGTGGCTCGCAACACAACACTATGCAGCCTGAGCTGTGGCTCGCAACACAACACTATGCAGCCTGAGCTGTGGCTCGCAACACAACACTATGCAGCCTGAGCTGTGGCTCGCAACACAACACTATGCAGCCTGAGCTGTGGCTCGCAACACAACACTATGCAGCCTGAGCTGTGGCTCACAATCCACAAGTAAACTTGTTACTTTGGATGTTCGTTGTAAATTTCATGAAGTAATTCACTGTAATTAGGTAACTGAAAATAAATAATATTTAGCATCTCTGACTCCTATGAGGGGAGACAGACTCGCCATTTTTCATTCTGTTCCTCAAACTCACTCGAGCCATACATAAAAAGTAGCACTAAGGATGCTTGGAAAGGCCCAGGCAAACTGACCGGGACTTCAAGCCTGTCATCATCTCTTATTCTGACTCTATCTAGTGAAGTAACCTTTACAATTTGGCCAAATCAGAAGGACTTGCTAGCCCTCCCGCACACGATAAGTTTCGGTAAGTTTTCTGGCGCACGATTTTATTCCACTCAACCCCCCCATGCACCTATGAAAACATGTATTCTCACCTTATTTTCGCCACCCAAACATATATATATTGCCATAAGAACTACATAATCTTATTCACCGATGTTTGTTCTAGCCGATAAGCAAAAAAAAAAAAAAAAAAACTAAAAGCATGAATAGAAGTAGATTAGGGCAGTGTAAATAAACGTTTCAGAACATTAGTCTCACTTCCCAACATCATAGCTCGAATGTTTTCCATCATACAAAAAATTATTAGATGTTTAGAAAGAGAATTTAATTAGCTTTCTAATAAAGGTTGCGGCTTTTTTATTCGATTTTTGGATTTCGTGAAAATAGCTAAAAACTAAACGTCATTTCCTACAGGGAACTAATTTTTTATTAAGGGCGCTCTAGCGCAAAAGTTTTCTTGCAGAGCTTACGTTTTTATTTCATCAGCTTGTGTAGAATTTCATGGGCTTTCTCATGGTATCTGTAGATTTTTCATGCACCTCATAGTTTCCAAGTAAATCACATAAAACTACTGGGTACCCATGCACGTGCTGCACTTTCATCATGCGTGCACAGCAACTGTTATATTCCTGCCTATATAACAACGAATTTTGGTCAAAGATGTTACGTTGTTATTTCATGAACGTATGTAGAATTTTATGCACTTTATCATGGTTCTTTCAGGAAATCGATACATCCAATACTTTTTGAGTAAATGGACGATAAAGAACAATGTAACTCCTAGCGCGCTGTCAATTTTTCCTGCCTCACCCACACCAACATATTTCGCCTCGTGAGTTTATTTTGTTTAATTCAAAGTATACATGTAAAATATCATAAGCTTTTTTATAGTGCTCTCAGAAACTTGACATGAACACTAGTCTTTTTGTTAAATACTGATACTAAAGCTTTACTTATCTCCATCTCAGATGTGTATATGTAAAAAACAATACTTATTTGTATAAAATATAGAAATAGGTCAATATACAAATCAACCAAATATGGATAACTCACTTTCTCCAGAGATGTTGAACTGCTGGTAGGACCTTGAGGGGTTTGAAGATGAGGAGTTATGTAGTGTGTGTGTGTGTGTGTGTGTGTGTGTGTGTGTGTGTGTGTGTGTGTGTGTGTGTGTGTGTGTGTTACCTAATTGTTCTTACCTAATTGTGTGTGTGTGTGTGTGTGTGTGTGTGTGTGTGTGTGTGTGTGTGCTCTTGCCAAATTATTCTTACCTAATTGTATCTTTACAGGAATGAGTTAAGCTCGTACTGTCCAGTGTCTTAAGACATTTTTATCGTATATATCCTTAAATTTATGAATTGTTTCGGCACACACTGTTTCATTCGGTTGTGCATTCCACTGATCAATTGCCCTGTTTGGGAAACTAAATTTCCTCTTTATCACCTATCTTTTTATGCAGTTTTTTGCAGTGTCCTTTTGCTGATGCATCCCCATAGGTTATGTAGTCATTATGTCTATTTTCTCCTTACCTGATATGCATTTATATAGCATAATCATGTCTCCTCTTTTCCTTCTCTCCTGTAGTGTAGGTAGCCTACATTCAGTTTTACTAGTCTTTCTTCGTAGCTTAGATCCCTTAAGCTTGGTACCCATCTTGTAGTGGCCCTTTGAACTTTTTCAATCTTATGTATGTGTTTTTTGAGATAAGGACTCCAGACTACTGATGCATACTCCAGGGTTGGTCTGATGAATGATGTTATTATCTTTCTTAGCATGTCTTCATTTATGTATTTGAATGCTATTCTCATATTTGCAAGCAATGTATACATGTTCCGTACCTTCTCACTGATGTGGTCAGCCGGAGATAGTCTGTTACTGATAATCACACCTAGCTCCTTCTCTTTTTCTGATGTGTGTAGAGTTTTACTTCCTAACTTATAATCCCAATCAGGTCTTTTTCCACTTTTATCAAACTTGATCGCATGACACTTGTCCACATTGAATTCCATTTGCCAGGTATTGCTCCATTCATGATGTTTATTTAATTCTTCTTGTAGCTCTTTACAAGAGTCTGTGTTAGTAATTCTCCTTTGTATTTTTGCATCATCAGCAAACATATTTAGATAGCTTTAATTTCCAGTGTTACTGTTTATATCATTTATATACACTAAGAACATAATTGGTACCAGCACTGAGCCCTGTAGAACTCTGCCAGTCACTTCCCTCCCTGATGAGTAATTTCCCCTTAGTACTGTTCTCATTCCTCTTTTTTTGAGAAAATCTTGCATCCAACAGTACAGTTTGCCTCGGATTCTTCCTTGATGGTACAGTTTCCATAAAAGTCTTTGGTGCAGTACTCTATCAAATGCTTTCTTGAAATGTAAATAGATACTGTCCACCCATCCTTCTCTGTTCTATTATGTTTCTATTACTCTATCATAGTAGCTCAACAAATTAGTAACACATGATTTTCCCTTTCGGAAACCAAACTGTCTTTATGTTATCATATTGTGTTCTACATGATTTACCTAAACTTTTCTTATCAACTTCTCTAATACCTTGCTTACAACACTGGTTAGTGATACTGGTCGGTAGTTGAGTGGATTTTGTCTATTCCCTTTCTTGAATAAGTGAACAATGTTTGCTTTCTTCCAAATATCAGGTCGTTTACCTTGTCTCAAGGATTCCTTGAAAATTAAAGATAATAATTTACTTAACTCCTTTGCACATTCATGAAGCACCCAACATGAAATTTCATCAGGACCATTTGTTTTTCCTTTGTCTGATTTACTTAACTCCTCCTGTATTTCCTTTTCTGATATTTGTATATCTGGTAGTATGTGTGGGCATGTATGTTCCATATAATCCCTCTCCAAATTATTTTCTTCTGCAAAAACTGATTGGAAATTCTTATTTAGTGCTTCACAAATATCCTTCTCTTGTATGTAGGTGATCCCCTCACATGTAATGGATTGTATTTTATCTTTTACTTTCGTTTTACTTCGGATGTTGCTGTAAAATAGCTTCGGTTGATCACTACTTTTATTTATGATGTCCTCCTCAAACTGTTTTTGGACTTCCCTCTTTATTCTTGTATAATCGTTTCTTGCCTGTTTATAGTTATTATATGCCCTTTCACTATTGTGTCTTCTGTATCTGTTCCACAACAAATCTCTTTTTTCTTTTGATTTTTTACATTCTGTATTAAACCATTAAATTATTTTCTTTTCTGCTTCTTTGTGCTGTGGAATGTACAGTACTTCTGGACTCCTATTTCATGAAGTTCACAGAATTTTCTATATATAACATTTAAATCTTGTCCTTTAAGCTCTTTTTCCCAATGTATGTCTACGATGTATTTCTTTAGGCCATGATGTTAGCCCTTTTTGTACTTAAGGCTCTTTTTGTAACTTTCATTACTATTAACTATGTCATATCCAGTCCTGAAGTTGTCATACTGCGTGGTCACTTATGCCTAATGAAGGGTGATACATTATATTGTCAATACCATTTTCTTGCCTAGTAAATATAAGATCTAGTACTGATGGTGTGTCAAGTCCTCTTTTTCAGGTGCTTTCTTTTATCTGTTGTGTTAGGAAAAACTCCTCCACAAAGTCCAGGAGGTTTTGGTCCTAACAGCTTTCCTGGCTTTTTCTATCTAGAGTATTCCAATTTATATTTGTATTGAATTCTCCAGTTTGTATAATTCTTTCAGATTTCTCCATTCTATGTAGTAATGTTGTTAAACTTTGAATTGTTTTCTCTGCCAGGTCTTTCGCTCTGTTGAGCACCACCTCTCCTCCTCTAAACCTCACCTTCTTTTTCTAACTGAGACTCAGCTGTCTGAGGCAACTGACAGCAAACCCTTTTCTGTATCCTCCTACTTTCTCTATACTCATTTCAAAGCCAAAGGTGGCTGTTGTGTATATATACACAACGACTTCCCTTGCTCTCGTGTTCCTGAACTCGATTCTTCTGAATTCTCTACACTCTGGCTTCGGCTTTCCTGTCATTCTCTGACTAAATATATCTCTGCTGTTTACTTATCCCCTAATTCTACTGACTATCAAAAATTCTTCGACTATCTTACTTCTACAATGGAACACATTCTATCCATTTCTCCTTTCTCTGAAATCTCCATTCTAGGAGATTTCAATGTTCACCACCACCTTTGGCTCTCCTCTCCTTTCACTGATCCACCTGGTGAACAAGCCTACATCTTTTCATCCTTAATGACCTAGAGCAGCTTGTACAGCACCCTACCCGTATCCCTGACCGCCTTGGAGAGAGCTCCAATATACTTGACCTCTTCCTCACAACTAATCCTTCTTCTTACTCTGTTAATCTTTTCTCTCCATTGGGCTCCTCTGATCATAACCTTATCACCTTAACCTGTCCTATCACTCCAGTATGGCCTGTGGACCCTCCAGGGAAACGTCTTCTGTGGCATTTTGGAGCCGCGGACTGGGAGGCCCTCAGGCAGTACTTCTTTGATTTTCCCTGGAATGATTATTGCTTCCATCTGAGTGTGCCTTGCACATTACGGAGGTTATTATCTCGGGCATGGAAGGATACATTCCTTTCTCATATCCTTTGACTAACGCAAGAAAGCCTTGGTTTAATCACGCTTGTTCTAATGCTGTCCGCAACAAAGAGAGGGCCTACAAAAGGTACCGGAGCCAACCCACCCCTAAATCACATCATCTTTATGTTTCTGCCCGGAATCGTGCTAAGTCTGTTCTTTGCTCTGCTAAAAATAATTTCTTCCGTACTAAATGCTCTCAACTCTCCAACTCGAATTCTTCCTGCTCCTTCTGGTACCTTGCCAAAAACCTTTCTAACAACTTTACCTCATCATCCTTCCCTCCTCTTTTCTACTCTGATGGTTCTGTAGCTATTTCTTCTACTGATAAAGCAGATCTCTTCGCACAGACTTTCTCCTCCAATTCCACCTTAGACGATTCCGGTGCTGTTCCTCCATCACTTCCCCCCTCTGACTTCCTCATGGCTGACATTAAAATTTCCTCAGCTGATGTATTTTCTGCCATCATTAGCCTCAGTACTAACAAGGCATATGGGCCTGATGGGGTCCCTCCTGTTGTTCTCAAGAACTGTGCTTCTGTGCTTACACCCTGCCTAGGCAAAGTCTTTCGCCTTTGTCTGTCAACTTGTACCTTTCCTTCTTGCTGGAAGTTTGCTCTCATTTAGTCGGTCCCAAAGAAGGGTGACCACTCCCAACCCTCCAACTATCGTCCAGTTGCTTTAACGTCCTTTATTTCAAAAGTTTTCGAGTCAATTCTCAAAAAAAATTTTAAGGCATCTTTCCTATCACAAACTTCTTTCCGATCGTTAGTACGGGTTCCGTCAGGGACGCTCCACTGGCGATCTTCTCACTTACCTTTCAGACTCCTGATCATCCTTCTTTCGGGACTTTGGCAAAAGCTTTGCCATTGCACTTGACATCTCAAAGGTTTTCGATCGAGTCTGGTATAAATCTTTAATTTCCAAACTGCCCTCCTACGGTTTCTATCCTTCTATCTTTGCCTTCATCGCTAGCTTCCTTTCTGGTCGTTCTATAGCCGCTGTTGTAGACGGACATCGTTCTTCTCCTAGATCTATCAACAGTGGTGTTCCTCAGGGCTTTGTCCTATCACCAACTCTCTTCCTTTTATTCATCAATGATCTTCTAAGCTGTTCATCTAACCCTATCCACTCATACGCTGATGACTCCACTCTTCACCTTTCCATTCGGTTCCTGCAATGCCCATCTCAACAGTTACTTCAACAAACAAGGGATGAGGCTATGGCACACCTAATGTCTGACTTGGCTCGTATCTCTGACTGGGGTAAAAATAATCTGGTTGTTTTTAATGCATCGAAGACTCAGTTCTTACACCTATCAACCCTACAAAATCTTCCACAGGTATACCCACTAATGTTTAATAATATTCAGCTTAATCCTGCATCATCCTTGAACATACTTGGGGTTTCATTTACTCGGGACTTTTCTTGGAAAGATCATATTACATCTCTTATAAAATCAGCTTCCAAGAGATTGGGTGTGCTAAGGCGACTCCACTCTTTCTTTACCCCTGCACAATTGTTAACTCAATACAGGGGTTTTATCCGCCCCTGTGTGGAGTATAACTCTCATGTGTGGGGAGGCTCCCCACATACAGCTCCTCTCAATAGGGTGGAGTCAAAGGCTTTTCGTCTCATTAACTCTCCTCCTCTTACTAACTCCCTTCAACCTCTGTCTCTTCGCCACACTGTTGCATCTTTATCTCTTTTCTATCGCTACTTTAATGGTCACTGCTCCTCTGAACTGTGTGCTTGCATTCCTCCACCTCTAAGACGGGCGCGTAGCACCCGCCTGGCAGCAAACTCTCATCCCTTTTCTGTCCAACTCTCTAATGCAAGAGTTAATCGTTACTCCCAGTCTTTTATTTATGCAACAGGTCAACTCTGGAACTGTCTCCCTCTGTCCGTATTTCCTGCTGCCTATGATCTCCAGTCTTTCAAACGCAGTGTGTCCAGGCATCTCAAAATGATCGGATCTTGAATTTGGCTCTCTATTGTATTTTGTTTTTCTCTTGGAGGGAACTGTTACTGCGGGCTCATGGCCTTTGGTTCCTTCTTCCTCGCATAAAAAAAAATGTTCGCCTTTTTCCGAAATGTTTGATCTGGGTGACATGTATATATTTGCCACAATTACTTTCCCTTCAGACGTACTAATCTCTACTGCAATCAGTTCTGCCTGTGAGGATATATCTAGTTTTTTTCCCTCAACTTCCTGATTTTTCTTTGCTAATATTATATTTCCTCCTCCTTTTTTTAAGTTACTATCTCTTCTTCATATTTTGTATTCATCTAGGTTTAGTGTATCGTTTGATATCCTTGGTGTTACTTTTGTTTCAATTAGGCAAACAATATGTGAGTCCTTTTCTTTGATATAATCATTTATCTCTAGTAATTTAGATACCAGTCCATCTACATTAGAGTACATCAACTTAATCATCTTGTTTACATTCTTGTCATGACTTGGGTCTACTACCTTTCTCCTTTTTATTCCCTCCTGTTTATGTACCACTTTCGAACTTGCAGTCCAACTACTTTGTAAAAAAAAAATGTATTCTTCTCTTCCTCTGATCTCCCCTCATTCTTTGTTCTTGCCTCCTCCCTCTTCTCTTTTAGTAATCCAAGTTCCTCTTGAGTTAGGCATCTTTTTATCCATACATTTTTGAAGTCCTCTTTTTCCAAAAGTTTGTTTGCATTTTTCAGTATTTCCTCCACAGTGTTTACACTCTGGAAGGTTACTTTCAGGGGCTTTGATTTATTTCTCTCATATTTCCCTAGCCCTTTGTGTTCCTCTATGTCTTTACTACAGATTTCCTCTGACACTTCCTTCAATATGTTCATTTTATTTGCTATCTTTTTGTCTCTCGAAATCTTGTATTTTTATTTCTTCTTCCTCTATACCAGTGATTACTATAGATTTGTTGATGTTTGCTGAATCTTTGACCAATTTTGGATTGTTCTGGATTATTTTCTTCACTTCCTTTTTAATGCTCTTTTCTTCAACTCTTGTTTCTTTCTTTACTTTCACCATTTCAGCATATATGGTTTCCATATCATTTTTGTAGCTTTGCATCACTTCATTTACCTGGGTTATCTTCTCCTCAGTATCACTGCTATGATCTATCAGAGTGCTTGCCTGCCTTATTGTCACTGTATCATTTCTGAACTATTCAATAAAAGAGACTTCTAATATTTAAATTTAACATTTGTTGTTAGACTAACACGTGCCAGAAAAGAATGCAAAATTTCTGACATTTTTGTGCCCCGAGTGAGGAAACAGATCTGTGCTGAGGAGTTCAAGGTCAGATTTGTGGGAGCACAATCATCCTTTTCCTGGGAGGAAATGACACTTACGAAGAGGTAGAAGCCAATGAAATTGTTGAAAAATGTTTTGGCTGTGGTAGGAGCAACTGAAGGTTCATGTGGGAAATATTTTCCCCCAGAGCAGTTGCACTTTCTACTTTTTATAATAGTCATCCCTGGTTAGAAGCAGAGGAAAACTAGAGACCGTTGTCACCTGTTCAAGTGGTTTTTATAACCCAGAAATTACGTTCTCTTTAATAATTCTTATTATTAATAAAGGAAATGCTACTGTGTTTAACCCTCGTGGACAACTATATTGTAAATACATGTAATTATACGGAAATTTCCACGGACCTAAACTGCGTCTGCACATTAGATGACGTGTCGAGGATCAAAAGGTCTTCATGCAAAGCAGATGTGGATTTAAGATATTCACATAGTTAAAGGGAATATTTGGTTCAAGTTTAGTTTAATCAAAACTAAGATTTATTTGTTAGATTTGCCCTGTATATATCATGATGTAATCTAACTGTATTTAGTACTGTAATTTATTAATAGATGGACCCCTACAATCCTATGAGGAACTAGGGCCTGCCACGTTCAAGCACTTTGCTCCTAGACCTCATCGAGCACGTATCAGTCCCTCATCACAAGCTAAGTAACCTTTACGAATTGGCCAATTTCAGGGGGGATTAGCTAAGAGACAGAAGAGAAATAGTTACTGTAGGTGAGTTAAGGTTAAGTTACGGTTCACCTAACTTTATGAGACTTGTTTGAAATTACTTTAGGACAATTCAAGGAACGAGTAAGGACCTACGAGTTGTTTATTAGAAAATACTAGAAATTTCTTACATTGTGGTGCCCAAGTGAGGAGCCCCGATTTGTTTACCAGAACCTCCATATATTTCTCACATTGTTGGTGCCCGACTGTGGATACCGACTTGTATACATTAAATATTTTTCACATTTTGGTGTCCCCAGTGAGTGAGGAGAGTCGATGTGTGCCAGAGCGCTGAATGTATTTAAGATTGCTTTTAATGAGCATTGCTACTACCACGTTCGGTTGCAGTGGATGATGTGGAAGTACACACATACCGAGTTCAGGGAAAATGGATGTTTTGGATATTGAGTGTGGGAATGAAATATAACCCTAGAGGTTTAATAACCCTGGGGGATAGGTTGAAATTATGGACCTAATCCATACACTCCTGAAAATTAAATGAATAATTAGCTGAGCTGTAATGGATATTTGGAAATTGGGAGGGGGGGATAAATACAACCCTAGACGTTTAACAACCCTGGGGATAGGTTGATATAGACCTAATCCCTACCCTCTTCAAAATTTAAAATAATCAGATAATTATTAAGCTGGGGTAAATTTGTGGTTGCATTCCATAATTAAATTATTAAATTAGAAACTAGTCAACATGTCTGTTTCTATACTGCAAAGATCTTCTAGTAGTAAAGCAGGATGGGTAAGTAGAGCCATAAATGATTGTGAACAGTGGTTGGATGAAATATCTCTGTCCAAGGAGAAATTAAATGGTCTCCTAAATATCCTGAAAGACCGATGGAACAAGTATGAAGAAAGTTATATAACTCTAGAAGCGGCTATAGTAAAGGCTGATGATAAGGAACTCTTAGAGTCAGAAACTACGAAGTTTGAAAGTAAATTAGAAGAATACCTAACTGTAGTAAAGACACTAGAGTCAAAATTAGCTGAGACTGCCGCGGAAACACAAGTTGTGGAACAGCAGAGTAGAGCTGTGTTACCACAAATAACGCTTCCAGAGTTTGATGGGGAACAGAACTGGAAATCCTTCTGGGACCAGTTCAAATATTTAGTACATGATAGAGCAGATTTCCCTAAGGTCAGTAAACTTACATATCTGTTAAGTCAGGTCAAAGGAACACCATATCAACTAATAAAATAATTACCAGTAGAAGAAAATAATTATGAGGTGGCCTTGACCATCCTTAGACAAAACTACGAAGACAGGGAGCAAGTTATTACTCAATTGTTGAAGGCTCTAACTGAATTACCCATACCTAGACACGATTTTGATTCCTTGCAAAAATTTAGACTTGCAATAAGTTGTAACTTAATGGCCTTAGGTACTCACGAAGATATTAAGACATCAGATTGGGTGCTTTCAAGAATTGTGTCCTTAAAGCTTCCCCAGAAAACCAAGGATGCTTTGTATGGTAGGTATCAAAAGGATAATTTCTCCTGCGAAGAGATTGAGGAAAGCTTGATGAAACTCTGTAAACATTTGCAAGGAACAGTAAAACCTACTGAGGTCAAACAGAAGACTGAAATAAAGAAAAAACCTAATAACCAACTGGTTGGGAAAGCTAAGTCAGAGACGACTAAGTATGTGCCTAAAGAAGAGATAGGTACTTTCCTTAGCTCCTTAAAGGCTGAGGATAAAGTATTAAAGACAAGGAACAGACAAGCTGAGGATATTATGTAAAATCTTCCATGGTAAATGACAGGAAAGTTTGTGTATTTCGTGGTGAGCAACATTCCAGTGCATCTTGTCAACAGTATCCTGATTATGCTTCTAGAGTAGGAAAGCTTCAGGAACTGGGATGTTGTATGATCTGTATGAACTCCGAGCATACATCCGCGGACTGTAAGACGAAATTAAATCTTTGTTTTAAATGCAAAATGGATCATCATCATAGTGCTTTATGCCCAAGGATCAAAATTGAGTTTCCTAAACCTGCAAGCGTCAATATGACAATTGCAAAAGGGAATGCTCCATTAGTAATGCCAGCTGCCGTTCCCATACCCGATGTGAAGGTATTGTTTGAGAATAGAAACCTATTAGTATGTACCCTGTTTGATACAGGTGCTCAGAAAACCTTCATTTCTGCAGACATTGTGAAGAAATTAAAGTTACCTATTATTGGCAAGATTAATCTAGCCATTACAGGATTCTTAACAATGAAGGAAGCTCAGTCTTTTGATTTAGTTAGACCTGTAATACAATTAGGCAGATATAAATGCCGTATAACAGCAGCTGTGCTTCATAATATGGAGACAAGTATATATATAAAAGGACTGAAAGAAACCTCTGATCATCTACAAAGCTCAGGGATAAGGTTGGCTAAACTGAATGTGGAATCAGATACCGTGGGTCCCATAAAAATGATAATTAGTTCTGATTAGTGTGGAAGATTTCTACATAGGACCTTCAAAAGGAATAAGGTACAGTTGTTCGAGAGTCTAGGAGGTAACCTTATTATGGGTCAGTTGCCTTTTACCAAACAAGTTAAAAGAGAGGCCAAAGTAGTAGACTCAGTCCTTGTTACCCCCACACAGTCATTGATGGTAGCTAGACTAGGTGCAGAATTAGAACCTACTCAGATAAATGACTTGTTGGATGAAAATATTGAACCTGTACACAAATTGTGGGACCTAGACAGTGTAGGAATACACTCTGAGGAACCAACCCCTGAAGATAAAATAACCTTGGATTTGTATAACCAGTCTGTGGAATTTAAGGATGGACAGTATTGGGTAGGATTACCATGGAAACTAAACCATTCAGAGTTACCAACAAATTTCCAAGCAGCTAAGGCTCAGTTAAATTCTTTTCTAAGGAAGTTGAGAGATAAACCAGAACATCTGACCATATATGATAATATTATAAAGGATCAATTGAAGAATAAATTTATAGAAGAGGTAGAATTCCCTGTTAACCACAACGAAGGATTCAGTAACTACTCCCATAAGGATCGTATTCAATTGTAGCAGTAAAGCGTCCAAGGGATCAGCTAGCTTGAACGATTGCATATACTCTGGACCTATTAATAGAGAAGCTAGGGAATGTGTTACTAAGATTTAGAGAGAAACCTTATGCTTATACAGCAGACATTAGTAAGGCTTTTCTTAGAACAGGACTGAGAGAGAAGGATAGGAAATATACAAAATTCCTCTGGCCTCATGATCCTCAAAATGAGGATAGTCCATTGAAGTCTTATTGTTTCCGATCTGTGCTCTTTGGCTCTTGTGTTAGTCTTTTCCTACTTTGCAACACTTTAAAGCATCATTTTGAAAATGACAAATGCCCAGAAATAGGGCAGGCTTTTTATATGGATAATTTGCAAGGTGTTGCTGATACAGAGTCGGAAGCATGCTTATGAAGTAGCCAATTCCGAATGTGGGAGGGCAAATTTGCCGTTACAGAGCTGGAATACAAATTCACCGCTTTTGAGAAATAAAGTACAAGGGGACTATCCAAATTCTGACATTCCCAAAATTCAAAATGTGTTGGGTCTTAACTAGGATGCAACAGCTGATGTAATAAGTGTGAAACCAATTAAGTTCTCTGATGTCACTCTCACCAAGAGGTCCTTGTTAAGTCATGTCTCCATGTTATTTGACCCATTAGGATTGGTCAGTCCTATAGTTATTAGGGGCAAATGTTTAGTACAGGAGGCTTGGCAGGAAAAGTTAGTCTGGGACACTGAATTGGGTGAGACATATGTGGAACAATGGGAAAAGATTAGAAAGAAGTTTGAAATCACATGAAGCATATGTATTCCCAGGAAAATAAACAGTAATGAGAAGTCACATTTACACGTATTTTGTGATGCTTCTCAAAGGGCCTATGGAGCAGTAGCCTATTGCACAACAGGAAAGGATAGTAAGAATATAATGTCCAAAGCCAGAGTTGCGCCAATTAATGGAAGGACCCTACCACAAGTGGAATTGGTTTCCATAGAAGTAGGAACTAAATTGGCCAGGTATATAACCACTACTCTTGATACTCAGTTTGAGAATATTTACATATGGACTGACAGTGAGATTTGTCTTTACTGGATAGGAGAAGAAAACAGTAAAATTCCTTTCATCCATAATAGAGTGAAGACTATTAAAGAGCTGTCTTCCAGATTTAATTTCATGCATGTATCCTCCAAACATCCAGCTGATCTGCTCTCGAGAGGTTCGACCGTAAAGAGACTGATCAAAGATAACTTGTGGTTTAAAGGTCCTAAATGGTTACTCACTAAGGGTTGGCCTGAGCAGGAACAGTACAGTACTGCTGAGGTTAGTGTAGTGAACTTGGATCCTGTAGTACCTGAGCCAGAAGTAATTGACATCAGTCGATTCTCATCAATAAGACAACTTATAAACACTACTAAATTGGTTGTTAAATTTTTGAATAAGAAAGTGGGGTTTCAGAAGTTAGATCCCCTAGAATATTAGCTGAAAAGAATACAAAAGAGCTATTACGGGGAAATTTGTAACCTTTTAGGCCAAGGCACTGGGAACAAGAATAAGCTGATAAAGGATTTAGGCTTGTTCTTAGACAGAAAAGGTCTGATAAGGTGTCGGGGCCGATTAGTAAAGGCTGGTTTGCCTCTCCAAACCAAACACCCTATTTTATTACCCAAGAGCGGATACTTTGTACAACTAATTATAAAGGAAGCCCATGATTCCACTCTCCATGGAGGTGTGCCGCAGACCTTGGCCCAAATTCGGGAAAGGGATTGGATTCCTAAGGGTAGACAAGTCATACAATAATATCTCAAAAACTGTATCATTTGTAGGAGGTATGAACAACGACCATATGACTATCCAGGACCACTGGCCCTCCCAAGCGATAGGGTAAATGTAAGTCGGCCCTTCCAAGTAACAGGAGTGGACTATACAGGGGGCTATAACTGTTACGAGTGAGGGAACTCCCCATAAAGCTTACATTTGTCTACTTGTGCCTACACAAGGGCAGTCCATCTAGAACTAGCGAAAGATCTGAGCTCAGAGACATTCCTCAATGTCTTTCGAAGATTTGCCGCTAGAAGGTCTTGTCCTGGCAAGTTAATAAGCAACAACGGAACTAATTTCGTTGGAGCAGCAACCTTACTGTTGAACATAATGAATGACCCAAAGGTTAAGTCGGCACTGGGAATCCGAAATTGTATTTGGCAGTTCACAGCTCCAAGAGCTCCATGGCAAAATGGATTTACCGAACGAATGATTGGTATCGTCAAGAACTGCCTGAGGAAAACATTACACAGAACTAAGATCACGAGAGAAGAATTAAGAACAGTACTAACTGAAATTGAAATCAGGATTAATAATAGACCTCTGGCTTATGTAGATGACACTAGCGTCTTGCTAGAGCCTTAACACCGGCTCATATGTTATATGCAGGAAACTCCATCCTGTGCCTTGTATGGATATCCAGGAAGAAGTAGATGATCCTACCATAGAAAATAATGATTTAGAACACCTGCGGGAGGGATATCAACGTCTGAAAAGGGTATTAGATACTTGGAATAGACACTGCAGCAAAGAATATCTCTTAAGCCTACAAGAAAGATTTTATGGGGCTCAGGCTGCCAACAACAAATCTGTTATAAACATAGGGGATGTGGTCTTAGTGAAAAACGAACAACCAAGATCCCAGTGGCCATTAGCTAAAGTGATCTCCACGCACTCAGATTCAGAGGAGGTGCTGAGACTCGTAAAAATAAAATGTAGGGGACATGCCTGTATAAAAACTATTGATAAATTGGTACCCCTTGAGTTAGTGGCTACTCCGGATACAGGGGATGGTGAAGATCAAACGGGTCAGGATGCGCGACCCAGAAGGGCCGCAGCACGGGGTTCTCAAGATCTATGAAGGGAACTCCTGGCTAAGGGTCACATTACATGATACAGCGTATCATTTTACACCCGGCCCCAAAACTGTGGGAAATATTTCCCCCCAGAGCAGTTGCACGCTCTACTTTTTATAACAGTCGTCCCTGGTTAGAAGCTGAGGAAAACTAGAGACCGTTGTCACTTGTTCAAGCGGTTTTTATAACCCAGAAATTACGTTCTCTTTAATAATTCTTATTATTAATAAAGAAAATGCTACTGCGTTTAACCCTTGTGGACAACTATATTGTAAATACATGTAATTATATGCAAATTTCCACGGACCTAAACTGCGTCTGCGCGTTAGATGACGTGTCGAGGATCAAAAGGTCTTCGTGTAAAGCAGATGTGGATTTAAGATATTCACATAGTTAAAGGGAATATTTGGTTCAACTTTAGTTTAATCAAAACTAAGATTCATTTGTTAGATTCGCCCTGTATATATCATGATGTAATCTAACTGTATTTAGTACTGTAATTTATTAATAGATGGCACCCCAACAATTCTATGAGGAACTAGGGCCTGCCACATTCACGCACTTTGCTCCTAGACCTCATCGAGCACGTTGTACATATGCACCTTAAGGACGCTTGCTTGCTCAAGCAACTACAGAAAAGCAGCCTCATCGTCATCGGTTGTCCAACACTCCCTCTTCACTACCTAAGTAACCTTTCCGAATTGGCCAATTCAAGGGGGGATTAGCTAAGAGACAGAAGAGAAATAAATTACTGTAGGTGAGTTAAGGTTAAGTTACGGTTCACCTAACTCTATGAGACTTGTTTGAATTTACTTAAGGACAATTCTAGGAATGAGTAAGGACCTACGAGTTGTTTATTAGAAAATGCTAGAAATTTCTTACATTGTGGTGCCCAAGTGAGGAGCCTCGATTTCTTTACCAGAACCTCCAAATATTTTTCATATTGTTAGTGCCCGACTGAGGATACGGACTTGTACACATTAAATATTTTTCACACTTCATGTAAATCCTCGATAACCATGACCCTCCTTGAGCCTAGAAACCTGCCTTATGGTGCAGCTTGTTACGGCACATATAAATTACTTAGCAGGGCCGAAAAAAGGAAGTTGCAGGCAATATGTAAAGGAAGGGACTTTACCCACTTTGATGTTAAACCCTTCCAGGGCAACCCTTAAGGCCGACGGTATACTCTGGAATATCCAAGGCAGAGAGGCGGTTGTGGCGAAATGTACAAACTATATAGAACAAAAGAAGGGAGACTTTTATCCTGTACAGGCCGTGAGTGGTCCAATGTTATATTAAAATACAAATAGGTTCTAAGCTCCGGGCAATTTAGTTTATTTAGAAATATGATTGTAGGGACGAAGGCATCACCCAAGTGGTTTAACAACCCAAGGAAATAGGTATAAAAGGAAAAACCCTTCCTTACAATCTTTAGAATTTAGTACATTCAACTGCTCCAGGGCTCAATTAAATTTGTTTTATACTTCAGAAATTAATTTCAAAATGCAATTATAGGAATTTAAAGTGTAAATTAGAAATTAGCCAAAATGTCTACTTTCTTGTTAAACTAGTTAACGAAAGGCAGGATGGGTAATGAGAGCTATAAATGATTGTAAGAAAGTATTAGAGGAAATACCTCTGTCAAGGGAGAAACTAAGTAGTCTTTTGAACATATTAAAGGACAGGTGGACCAAGTGTGAAGAAATCTACATTAATTTTGAAGCAGCTATAGTGAAAGAAGAGAATAAAAATCTGTTGGAGTCGGAGACTACCATACTACCTTATATGAAAGTAACTTTGAGGAATATATATAACAACCGTGAAGCTGCTTGAATCAAAATTAGCTTATACCACCGCAGAAACTCGAGTGATGAAACTACGGAGTAAAGCTGTACTACCAGAAATTACACTCCCACAGTTTGACGGGGCGCAAAATTAGAAATCCTCTTGGGATCAATATAAATACTTAGTTCATGGTAGAACAGACCTCTCCAATGTAAGTAAACTCTCCTATCTGTTAGGACAGGTCAAGGACACGCCTTACAAGTTGATAAGGGAACTACCTGTTGCAGAAAATAATCATGAGGCAGCTTTTAATATCCTTAGTCAGAATTATGAAGATAGGGAGCAGGTCATTACCCAGTTACTGAAGGATCCAACTGAATTACCCATACCTAAACATGAATTCGATTACTTGCAAATAAGTTTTAATTGAAAAGCGTTTTGTACTTGTGAAAATGTAAGAGCTGCAGATTGGGTGCTTTCTAAAATTGTATCCTTAACCCGCTGCGTCCCGGAGACGTGAATTCACGTCCTCACATGATGTGCACTCATACCTCGGAGACGTGAATTAACGCGGCAACATTGCAAGGTCCCTAATTTGCACAATTTTCAATTTTCGTGAGTGATTTTTGGCACGTATACACGG
Source organism: Coenobita brevimanus (assembly GCF_032717465.1). NCBI lineage: Eukaryota > Metazoa > Arthropoda > Malacostraca > Decapoda > Coenobitidae > Coenobita > Coenobita brevimanus. Next base: position 33,852,197 of record NC_137053.1, on the reverse strand, counting down.
GACACCTTCCTCTATTCCTCTACAAGATGCCAAGCAGGGACAATGCCTTACATCGCATAACCTCTCCCCCCCCCTTGCACGCCATTGTCTCAGCAATTCACCTGTTATCAGTGACATGGCCAATAAAGACATTCAGGGCCAGAGTGATTCCCCAATCGATGACAATGTGGAGGACAAAGTTTACATAGCATTAGAGGAAGAAACAGTCAGAAATGATGATCAGGTAATGTGGGAAAAAAAGGTCATGAATGGTGATGAGTTAGTGAGTGAAACAATGCTTATAATGCCTCTATTACTGTTTGAAAACCAATATACTCTTGTACTACATATAAATTCGTACCAAGTAAATAAATAAATACTGTTTATGAGTGGATAAAATAGTTACCCTCCCATAGAACTCGTTTTCTTTGGTGCCAGCCTCTTAGAAAACCCAGTCAGGTAAGGAGGTACTCGTACCTAGATCGAGTATTTTAAACTTCAGGTGAGCGATTTCTCTATGAATTTTCGATGTTTCTCACCAAAAGCGGATGTTTGAGCCAAAAAAAAAAAAAATCCAAAAATGTCGGGACTGGGGCGTACCACTGCCCAGAAAACGTCGGGATGGGGCGGGTTAAAGATGCCACTTAGAACCAAGGATACCTTGTATGGTAGATACCAAAATGACCATTTCTACTGTAAGAAGATTGAGGAGGGCTTAATGCAACTCTGTAAACGTTAGCGAGGAACAATAAAGCCTGCTGACAGTAAGCATAAGGCTGAAATAATAAGTCAGGGACGGCTAAGCCTGTAAATAAAGAAGAGGTTGGTACTTTTCATAGCTCCTTAAAATTTGAGGAATGAGTATAAAAGACAAGGAATGGACAAGCTGATGGAAATAAGGAGGTAAAAACTTCCATGGTAAACGTCAGGAAGGTTTGCTTGTTTTGTAGTGAACAACATTTCAATGAATCGTATTAGCGTTATCCTGTTTATGCTTCTAAAATAGTGAGGCTGAAGGAATTGGGATGTTGAATGATTTGCTTGAATTCAGGACACACTTCCAAGGACTGAAAAAGCAAAATAAATCTTTGTTTCAAGTGCAAAAGAGATAATCATAACAGTGCTTTGTGCCCAAGGATGATCAAGTATGAGGTTCCTAAACCCATAAGCGTCGATATGACAGTTGCGAAAGCAAATACTCAGCAACTATGCCAGCTGCAGTTCCAAACGCAGATGTGAAAGTAATGATAGAAAATAGAAGTATGTCAGCATGTACTCTTTTTGATACGGGTGCACAGAAAACCTTCGTTTCTGCAGATATTGAGGAGAAATTAAAGTCATCTATTATCGGCAAGTAAATTTAGCCATTACAGGGTTTTTAACTACTAAGGAGGCACAATTCTTTGATTTAGTTAGACCTTTAATACAACTTGGCAGATATAAATGCCATATTTCAGCAGCTGTACTAGATACGATAGAAACAAGTATATTTATAAAACGACTGAAGGAAACCTCTGATCATCTACAGAGCTCAGGGATCAGGTTGGCAAAACAGGATGTGAACTCTGATATTGTGGGTCCCATAACAATGATCAATGGGTCAGATTACCGTGAAAGATTCCTATACTGGACTTTCAAGAATAATAAAGTACAGGTGTTCAAGAGTCCAGGAGGTAGCCTTATTATGGGTCAGTTTCCTTTTCCAAAGCAAGAAAGAGGAGAGGGCAAATTGTTAGACACAGTCTTTGTAACCCCAACATAATCATTGATGGTAGCTAGAACAGGTGCAAAATTAGAACCTACTCAGATAAATGACTTGCTGAATGAAAACAGTGAACATGTACACAAATTGTGGGACCTAGATAGTGTAGGAATACACTCTGAAGCATCAACCACTGAAGATATAATAACTTTGGATTTGTATAACCAGTCTGTGGAATTTTTAGATGAACGGTATTGGGCTGGATTTCCATGGAAAATAAACTATTCGGAGTTACCAACTAATTACCAGGCAGCTAAGGCTCAGTTAAATTCTCTTCTAAGAAAGTTGACAGACAAACCAGAACATCTAACAATATATGATAATATTACAAAAGATCAGTTGAAGAATAAATTTACAGAAGAGGTAAAGTTCCCTGTTAACCATAAAGATGGACTTATTTATCACATCACGCTGTAAGCAAGGATTCAGTAACAACTCTCATAGGGACAGTTTTTAATTGTAGTAGTAAAGCGTCCAAAGGACCAGCTAGCTTGAACGACTGCCTATACTGTGGACCTACACAAACAGAGAAGTTGGGAAATATGTTACTAAGATTTAGAGTGACTCTTGATGCTTATACAGCAGACATTAGTAAGACTTTTCTCAGAATATAATTGAGAGAAGTGGATAAGAAATTGACAAAATTCCTCTGGCCTAATGATCCTCAAAATGAGGATAGTCCATTGAAGACTTACTGTTTCCGATCTGTGCTCTTTGGCTCTTGTGTTAGTCCTTTCCCACTATGCAACACTCTGAAGCATCATTTTGAAAATACTAAATGCCCAGAAATAGGGCAGGCTTTCTATATGGATAATTTTATAAGGTGTTGCTGATACAGAGATGGAAGCATTGAAGGCTTATGAAGTAGCTAAATCCAAATGTGGGAAGGCAAATTTGCCGTTACAGAACTGGAATACTAATTCACCTCTTTTAAGGAATAGAATTCAAGAGGACTATCCAAATACTGACATTCCCAAAACTCATAATGTGTTGGGTTTTAATTGGGACACAAGGGTTGATGAAATCATTCTGAAACCAATCAAGTTTTCTAATGTCACTCTCACTAAGAAGTCCCTGTTAGGTCAGGTCTCCATGTTATTTGACCCATTAGGATTGGTCAGTCCTATAGTTATTAGGGGCAGATGTTTAGTGAAAGAGGTTTGGCGAGAAAATTTGGAATGGGACACTGAATTAGGTGAGACATATGTTGAACAAGGGGAACAGATTAGAAAGGAATTTGAAAAATCATCAAGCATATTATTCCCAGACAGAAAAACAGAAACGAGCAGTCACATTTGCATATATTTTGTGATGCCTCTCAAAAGGCATATGGTGAAGTAGCTTTTTGTGCAACAGGAGATAATACCACTATAAGATTATGTCCAAAGCCAGAGTTGCACCAATTAAAGGAAGAACCCTACCTCAAATGGAATTGGCTTCCATGGAAGTAGGAACTAAATTGGCCAGGAATTTAACCACCACTTTTGACAGTTTGAGGATATTTATATATGGATCGACAGTGAGATTTGTCCTTACTGGATTGGAAAGGAAGACAGTAAAATTCCTTTCGTTCGCAACAGAGTCAAGACTATAAAAGAACTGTCTTCCAGATTTAAATTTATGCATGTATCCTCCAGGCAAACCACAGCTGATCTGCCCTAGAGAGGCTCGACAGTAAAAAGACTGATCAAAGATGACTTGTGGTTTAAGGGTCCTGAATGGTTACTTACTAAAGAATGGCCTGAGCACAGTATAGTATTGCTGAGGTTAGTGTTGTAAACTTGGATCCTGTAGTAACTGTGCCAGATGTGACAGACATCAGTACATTTTCATCACTAAGACAACTCCATAACACAACTAAATTTGTTGTAAAATTTTTGAATAAGAAAATGGGGTTTGACGAGTTTGGTCCCATAGAATACTGGCTGTAAAAGATTCAAAGAAAATATTATGGAGAGATTTCTGATCTTTTATGCCAAGGCACAAGCAGCAATAATAAGCTGATAAGAGACTTAGGATGATTCGTGACGGAAAGGGTCTAATTAGATGCCGTGGCGGAACAGTAAAGTATGATTTGCCTCTCCAAACTAGGTATCCTACATTTTTACCCAAGAATGATTATTTTGTGCAATTAATTGTTATGGAAGCCCATGAATTAACATTTCATGGAGGTTTGCCGCAGACTTTGGCCCGAGTCCAAAAAAGATATTGGATTCGTGAGGGTAGACTGGTTGTAAAGAATTATCTGAAGAGTTACCCGCTTTACCAGAGGATAGGGTAAGTATAAATCGGCCCTTCGAGGTAACTGGATTTGATTACACAGGGAAAATTACTGTTACGAGTGAGAGAACTCCCTATAAGTGTATATATGTTTGTTTACTTGCACCTACACAAGGGCGGTCCATCTAGAAATGGCAGAAGATTTAAGTTCAGAGACATTCCTAAACGTGTTCAGCAGATTTGCAGCTAGAAGGTCTTGTCCTAGTACATTAATAAGCAATACCGGAACCAGTTTTGCTGGAGCATCACCTCTAATTTTAAACATAATGAATGATGCTCAGAATCCGAGTTGTACCTGGCAGTCCATAGGTCCTAGAGCACCATGGCAAAATTGGGTCATGGAACGAATGATTGGAATTGTGAAGAACTGCCTTTTGAAAAGCTTACACAGAATTAAGATCACTAGAAGGAGCTGAGAACAGTAGTAACTGAAATTGGGGCTAGAATCAACGATAGACCTTTATTCGATCTAGATACTAGTGTATCAATTGAAGCCTTGACACCAGCTCATTTGTTGTATGGCAGAAAGCTCCATCCGATTCCTGGGGTTTATATCCAGGAGGAAGTAGATGATCCCACGATAGAAAATTATGAACTAGGACAACATCTGCGTGAAGAATATCAACGCTTGCAAAAAGTATTGGACACCTGGAATAGACAATGGGGCAAAGATTATCTTTTGTGCCTAAGAGAAAGGTTTTATTGGGCTCAGACTGCCAGCAACAAGTTAATCATAAACATAGGAGATGTGGTCTTAGTAAAAACAGACCAACCAAAATCCCAGGGGCCATTGGCTAATGTTATCTCCACACATCCAGAATCGGAGGGGGTGCTGGGACTTGTAAAAATTAAATGTAGGGGACATATCAACATAAAAACCATTTATAAACGGGTGCCCATTGAGTTAACAGCTACCCCAGAGACTGTGAATGGCGGAGAACAATTGGGTCAAGATGCGCGACCTAGAAGGGCCGCAGCAAAGGGTTCTCGATATTTGTGTTGAGGTCTCCTAGCTAGAGGTCATATTACGTGATATAGTGTATCATTTTTCTCCCAGCACCAAAACTGTGGGAAATATTTCCCCCGGGGTGGTATATGCAATCTTTCCTTTTTAAGTTAGTTATCCCTGTTGAAAGCAGCAGAAAATCCCAGAGAACGTTTATTACTAATTCTTGCAGTTTACAAGCCCAGAGATTTATCTTTAGTTCTCATTAATAATGCTTATTATTAATGAATCAAATACTAATGCATTTACCTTTTGTGGACCACTATATCGTAAATATGTGTAAATAATTAGGAAGTTTCCATTGTCATGACTGCACCTGTGTGGTAGGAAGACGTGGTATCCTAAACGGAATACGGAGGAAGGTCTAACATACCTTGACATAGATAAAGTGAATATTTGGCTTTAGTTTTATTTAAGCTAAGATTAACTTGCTGAGTTGGATTTTCCTTGTAAACTTCATAAAGTGATTCGCTGTATTTAGGTAACTGTAATTAAATAATATTTGACATCTCTGCTTCCTATGAGGGGAGACAGACTCGTCATTTTTCATTCTGTTCCTCAAGCTCGTTCGAGCCACATGTTGTAAAACCTAGCACCAATGATGCTTGGAAAAGACTAGGCAAACTGACCCAAGGTAAAGAGAATATAAGGTAGTTTCACACCGGGGGGGCGGGGAGCAAAAAAGTGTCTCGGTCAGCGCATGACATCACAGATGATCCAGACTGAGGGTCTCCGCTTGATAGTGGGGCCAGTTGCTCACCTGCCTGCCCTGTGATATGAGATCCCTGGCCTATATGGATTACTTTTATTTGCATCCTAAACTGCATGCAGAGCAATGAAAAGGTTAATGCTATGTTTCTGAGATATTATGAAATATGTCTTCATGAAGAACTGTTTTCAGATAATATAGGAATGTCATATAAAGGGTCATACAGACACAGATCCGACGGCACAGATGCCTGTAAGCCAGCTGATTATGAGAAAACTGAAAATATTGACAGAGATCACTGGCTGAGAGTATAGCAATACTAAACACCTACCAATTGATTCGGAAATCGTCAGTTTACATTGGTATATTATTACATTAGTTTTCTTTCACGCTCCCATTCTCTCTCTTTCTGTCTTATTATCCTTGACGTCACACCCTGCGCGAGCCGGGGAAGGTGAATCTACCTCTCATTATTCTCTTTACCTTGAACTGACCGAGACTTCAAGCCCGTCATCATCTGAAATTCCGCCTATATATAGCTAAGTAACCTTTATGAGTTGGCCAAATCTGAGGGACTAGCTAGGATATAAGGAGATGATTACTGGCGAGTTAGATTATTAATTATACCCTAATTTCCTAAGATAATTCTAGTATTTATATTTGTTGTTGTTAGACCAACACTCGTCAGAAAAATGCAAAATGTGTGTGTGTGTGTGTGTGTGTGTGTGTGTGTGTGTGTGTGTGTGTGTGTGTGTGTGTGTGTGTGTGTGTGTGTGTGTGTGTAGTACCGGTGTGAATATAGGCACTGTTTTGATAAAAATGAAAAAAGTGGTCAAGTAATAAAACTATAAAAAAAATCCTCCATTTTCCCATCCATCCGTTTTCCTTACATGGACATATTTAGACATCTCAGTTTTGCATAGAATATGCTGAAATATAAAGTATAAAGTATCTTTCCGTAATGATTATCCATTTCTGTTCATTTGATAAGCAAAATCTAAGGTTCTTCAAGTGAATCCACATCTAGTGATTAATAATGAAATACTTGAAATACTCTATATGACAACACCAACATCTCCTATGGAAATTTTGTTACTGGGAATTGTAAGTATGCATAAAAATTTATGCAATATAATTCTCTGTTTAACGCGGAATTATCAACTAGTGCATAGTAATATTACAACAGTAGCTATATTCGCACCGTTATAGTCCCAGGCGATCAGTATATCATATCAGTACGGCAAGTTTGAATGTGAAAAGAAAATCAGAATGATGTCGGTACTATGATTACCATCCCACAACAAGAATGTAGATTTAGTGAACTTTAATTAATCAAACTGGGATAAAAGAAAAATAAATGTACGTTAGAAATGGTTAAATTTAGATGTTACACCTGATGATACTGAAACCTGTGAAGATTTTTTTCCCATGTATCACTCAGTAGGTTGCTGCTGCTATGCAGTCTTCAAGAAAATGAAATGTAGTTTTTGTAAGGATTTAGTGACTTGTATTGATAGTAATGACAGTTTGCCAGACAATATCACGTACATTAAGGGCATTACCAGAGGTTCCTTTTTATACACCAGTAAAACTGCAACGAACTTTTTTTTTTATGTATCCATCCATCCATCCATCATCCAATCCTATGTAGACCCACTGAGGAGAGTAGGAACCCGGGGCTAGGCAAGTTGGTCCTGACATTTAAGATGTATTATTATAAAATTACTAGGAAATTAACACAAAAAACAGATTTTGCTAATTCAGTAAACCAGATAAATTTGGCGATGGACATTATGATAAATGCCCTAATAGATGATGATGCACTGATTCCCAGTGATTTTTGTCATGGTGGACATGCGACAGAAAAGGTTGAAAAAATGTTGGTATGGGCATCGTCTACTGCCTTACTGAATAAGTATTGTGCCAGAGAAAATAACTCAATAGCAGCTACACCTTTAACTAAGCAGATGTGTCATAAGTAATCCATGCAAGATCTAATATATAAATAAATGTTTGTAACAATTGTTACTACGTTGTTTTGTTAACGACCTTAAATTATGGCAGTTATGATTTGCATGAATAAGAATGGCAGTACGAAAGCTGAATATATGTAAAAAAAAAAAAAAAAATGCACGAGTGTTGAGGTGTGTGTGCTGTGGATGTTAGCGGCGAGGTATCTCTGCTGGTGATGTTACGGACGAACGAACAAGCCTTCTCTTGGTGGTCTCCGCTTTGCGCATGGCGACAGTGGTACCAGACATCACCAAACAAAATCAGTCACATATAATCTCTTCATATGATAAGTGCCAGAACCCATATTTCCAAGGATGCTCAATTAAATGAACAACTATACATAATCATAACTTCAATAAATGTAGCGGTTTGACAATAGTAAAGATAACTGGCATTTTTTTTTTTCGTTAAAACTTGGTGATTTTGAGAGTGTTTCATATTGTCAGATTACTTTTTTTACAAGGATTAATATCTTTATATTTAAAAAAGCAGCACGGTTTGTTTCTTTGTATATTTCTTTGTCCTTCTATCACGTCCAAACCAAGGGCCAGAGACCCCCAGACCGATATATATTCTGAATCAGGGTGACCGTAGGATGGTTTGAGGGGGTTAAAATTCAGATGTGGGTCATTTGAGGCCACTGGTATAGAGTTCGCCTTTTTGGCCCGGGCAAAGCCGGGTACCCCTGCAGCCCAATATTTGGCATGGAGACGCACGTGACCTCCAGTTCAGACATAGGCTATGTGAGTTTGACCTTCGAAGTCATTTGAGGTCACCGGTAATACACGCTCGAACATATGGACCCAGCGACCCAATTTTTGGGATGGAGACTCACATGACCTCCGGTTACTACATAGGATATGTGAGACTGACCTCCGACGTCATTTCAGGTCACCAGTCGGAGGTCATTTGAGGTCACCGGCAACAATAAACAAGTGTGCAAAATACTGTGCATTACTCTGTGAAAGCTGAAAAAGAAAATTCCTGGACCTCTTATAATCCCTCATCAAAAGCCTAAGAGGTACAAGGTCGTTCTGGAATAGAAAGACTGAACTTAGAACAAACAGGATTAGAGTGTTCGCCTTTTTGGACCGCCAACGCCGGGTACCGCTGCTATTATATATATAATGGAGCCTCTGTGGTACAGTGGTAAAGTGTGCATTTTCGAACACTGAAGAACGAGGGATCGCACCCCACCAGGGTAATAAACTTTGGGAACGTTCTGCTGGCCACGTACTGCGTTCGCGGACACATGGGGCGCTGTGGTTGAACCAGTGTCGCTTACTTTAAAGTATGCTTGCACCCAGTCGGCTTGCGCGGGCCGATTACACTTGGTTCACAGACTACACACACATCCAAAGCCACTACAACACTACAGTTACACTTACAAGCACTTCCCACCCTACATACAGTCTCTACCAGACAGCCTAAGCCACTTGGTAGAGATACATTGGCTGTATCGTCCCCACTTCGGTCGGGATAGGCCGGTCCTGCAGTGGACACTCAAACGGCTGATGAGATGATATATATATATATATATATATATATAGATAGATAGATAGATATCGATATAGATAGATAGATATACTGTATATATATATAGATAGATAGATCGATAGATAGATAGATATACTGTATATATATATATATATATATATATATATATATATATATATATATACAGGGGAAGGAAAAACAAATGAATTAAAAAAAATTCATACACCAGATTACTGGTGTCCTGTATAAAAAAAAAAAAAAAATCTGTAACAGTTGGACTTGAACAGCTGTAGGTTGAAGTTTGGGGGGAAACAACTCTGGGGAAGAGAGTTCCAAAGTGATGCAGTTCGGGGAATAAAAGATTTCTGATAGACGGAGGTTCTGCAATATGGCAGTGTGACATTCCAGTCATGAACGCTACCAGATGCCCGGGTAGCACAGGGGAAGGCATGGAAAGGTGGCACAACGGATGCAACTTCGTCTGAGCATTTGTCATAAAAGTATCTGTAAAATAATGCAAGAGATGCAACATTTCTTCTTACCTGTAGGGAAGGTAGTTTATTTGTAATAGCAGGGTTATTAATAATTCTAACAGCTTTGTTCTGAATTTTGTCCAGTTGTTTTAATGCAACCTCTCCACATCCATTCCACAAGGGTGAGCAATATCCCAGCTGAGAGCGCACTAACTCATAAACTATAGCTAACTGCTCGTCAGTGAAGAAGCTACGAACTCTGTACAATAATCCAAGTTTCTTTGAGGCGGTTTTAGCAAGCGATGTAACAACAGAGGTCCGACTGAGGGTACTGTAAGTGAAACACGGAGAATTTCAGTGCTTTTGGAGAAAGGAATATTAGTAACACTGAAGGAAATATAGGAATCTGGCAATATCTGTCTACTAGTATATTGCATATATTTGGTTTTATTAGCATTAAATTAGACAGGGCTATTTTGTTCCCATTCAGTGATCAAATAAGTCTTGATTTATGGAGATGGCTTTACTGAATTGTGAGTCAGAGATATTAATCTCTGTGAATGGTTGTTAAAGTGTGATTGAACTGTGAAGTATCATCTGCATATGAATTCATGGGACTGTGGGTGATGGATAAGAGATCATTAATATGAATCAGGAAAAAGGTTGGAGCCAAAACTGATCCCTGTGGCACACCGGCGTTAACTGAGTGGAAATTGGAATATACATCATTTCTTTTATTCTTATCTTTCTGTCGCTGAGATATGAGGAAATCAGAGATTTGAGAAAATCGAGGAATGTGTGTGGAGAGCTTAGAGTGGCTTGGATATAATGTTACTGGCGAAAGACTCAAAGCATGGAAATCGGTTTATAAACGGGGTGAGAGTGTACTTAGACGTTATGGTCATATGGAGAGAATGGGGATAGATAGGATGGTGAAAAGGACAAATGTGACTGAGCGTGAAGTTGGGAAAAGACGTGCTGGGGCACGGAGAAAGTAGATGATTATGGTAGTTAAGTGTGAAAGATAAAAAGGTATGGAAACTGATGAGGTGTCATGGAACTGAGTTGGCTGGAGCAACTATGTCGGGAGGAGTACGTGACAAGCGTTTGGCCTTTTTTATTCTTTTTTTTTTTTTCGTTTTTACATTACTCATTGATAGGGTTAGGCATATGACAGAGGAGCTAGTTGGAGAAGAACAAGGGGGATTTAGGAAGGGAAAAGGGTGTGTAGATCGGATATTTGTTTTAAGATGTTTAGTGGAAAAGTATCTAGAGAAGGGAAAGAAAGTGTATGCTGCCTTCATGGACTTGGAGAAAGCTTATGACAGAATAGATAGGCAAGGTTTGTGGAAGGTATTAAGAGTATATGGAGTGGATGGGAAATTAATGAATGCTGTGAAGAGTATGTACGAAGGAGCTAGGGCTACGGTGCGAGTGGATGGTGAGCTGAGTTCCTTGATCTCAATGTGGGACTGAAACAGGGGTGTGTGATGTCTCCATGGCTGTTTAATATACATATGGATGCGGTTGTAAAGGAGGTGCAGGGTAGGGCAGTGGATGTGGGGATGGCTCTAATGAATGAGGGTGAGATTTGGAAGATTCCGGTGTTGCTGTTTGCTGATGATACAGTATTGTTGAGTGAAGATGAATGGGAGTTGCAAGGTTTGGTGAATGAATTTGGGACAGTATGTAGGAAGAGGAAGCTGAAAGTTAATGTAAACAAGAGTAATGTTATGGTGTTTGAGAGGAATGAAGTCACAGAATGTACAGTGAGGTTGGATGGTGAGGATATGGAGAGTGTGAGTGCATTCAAGTACTTGGGTAGTGTGATGAGTAAGGATGGAACTTTGGGGGATGAAGTGCGTGAAAGGGTACAGCAGGGAAGGAAGGTTTTTGCTTCACTGAAAGCAATGATGAGAAATAGGGAGGTGAGTATGCAAGTTAAGAAGTCACTGCATGATAGTATTGTGATCTCTACCCTGACGTATGGAAGCGAGGCGTGGACCTTGCAAGAGGGGAACAAGTCAAGAGTGAGGGCAGTGGAAATGAGTTACTTGAGAGGAGCATGTGGAGTGACATGGAGGGAAAGGTTGACGAACGAAGAAGTGAATGAACGTTGTGGGGTGGATGTGGATGTGGTTGAGAGGATTAGGAGAAATACACTGAGGTGGTTTGGACATGTGGAGAGAATGGAGAATGAAAGACTGACTAAGAGGGTGTATGTAGGTGAGGTGGAGGGAGTGAGAGGGAGGGGTAGACCGAGGATGAGGTGGAGGGATGGAGTTGAGAGGTATATGAGGGAGGAGGGGTGAGATAGGGGGAGGGTAGTCAAATGGTGGGTGACAGAGCGATTTGGAGGCGTTTTGTCTGCGGCCACCCTTTGCGGGATTAGGGCGTCGGGCTATAGATAGATAGATAGACATTATAGGTGACGGACTTTGCCTAGCAGATGTATGTGACGCGCATCTATGCAGAAAAAAGTACCTACAAAAATTAATGCATATACCTCAAAATGCATATAACTAAAAATGCATACATCTAAAAATGCAGCATATGCTTGTGTTTAGGCCTATGAGGTGGGGTCAAGATGCCGGGAGCTTGAATGTTGTGTGGCAGATTGTCCGGTTCAATTCACTGGGCATGCTTCTGATAGTTTTCCCATTGGATCCTACTTCACTTTGTCCTCTGGTGGGTATAAAATTCATGATGATGATGATTATTATGATGACTCGCTTAAAGGCCGCCTTCGTCGGCCTCTGCTCGATGTCAAGTCACTTCCTGCCTTCAGTCAGAAATGAGTCATAACTCATGAATCGGTGGCCCGACTGGACTGGAAATTGTTTTATTCTTCAAGTTAAAGCATTTTTAACGGTACCTTGCACTGACAAAAACTGCGTTACATGCTCCGGTTTTTGCTGTGTTACCGTAACAAACAAACATACAAAGTTGGATCATTATAATATACAGTAGATAGATACATGACGATGATGATCATATAAAATGCTTTGCTTTTTATAAATTACTTACTAAAGATAAGAAAATTGTCGTGTTACTTATTCTCATTAATATATTTCCCCGACTGGTAATTATCATGTGAGAATGAAAGCCCCCCTACACTATTAACTCTAGAGATAGCTTGATAAGAAGGCGAAAGCTCGGTACTCCAGTTCACTCCAGCTTGGTCTTATATTGCCATCTCTTCATCTTGAATGATCGTTGTAACAATATATTAAGCGTAGAATGTGTTGCCAATGATATAGAAGGAGTGTAGAGCCTTAGCATTGTCCTTTTCTATTTAGCCACATAAAGTAAGCTGCAAGAGGACCTAAATCAAAAAATTAAGCTAAAAACAATATAGCAAGAACTAGCATTTTATAAACCCTATCAAACACCGATTTCATGCTGAAATTACAGTTGCCAGCTTTATGTAAATCCTACTCACTCTGGTGTAAGATCCAGCAGCTCCACCTCCCGTCGCGTCGACCCTCCGTGGCCATCATTCAGCTCGAAGGTCAGCCCTGCCGAGAAGTGTTTGGTTAGTGACATATCTGCAGAGAGATGTGTAGTTTATCGATAGATATTTGGCAGGGATACAGTGTAACTACTTTCCATGTTTTCTTAGAGGTGTTTGGTTGCTAATGGTCAAGGCTAGTTAAAGAGGTGTCTGGTCAGTAAGTGTGCAACTTTAATTAAATTCACTGACAGAGGGGATAGTCTTTTTGTGCTGTTATTGATATTTCTTGAGTTCAGAATTGATGAAGCGAGATCCCAATCCATTTTTTTTTTTTTTTTTTTTTTTTTTTTTTTTTTAAGCCTTCGAGTACCTGGTATGGCCTTGTCGTGGGCTCGAGGAAGATTGAAGCAGCTATATACAGTATAGGCTGTAACTTGTAGACATCTAGGAAAGGGAGTGATTGCTTGCTTTGCTGAATGTGTATGCTAACAACAGGTAAATAACGGCTACGAGAAACTTATTTGAGAATTTTTTATATGATCTCAGCATTTTTGATGGATTTTTACCCTTCCATCAAAATTTCTAACATACAGGCATGACTATCACCATGAACAAAATATTCTCAGCCTACTGCAGAGTAAAAAAGAAAATGGAAGCCACATTTTACGTATTTAACTTTTATCCCAATAACAAACTGAAATCTCCAACCATGCATGTTTATAAAGAGGACTTGGCACATCTTGTGTTGGTTCTTTCGGTATCTCCTCTCGCTTTCTTGACATTGCCCCCTTATGTGCCATATTCTCTCTCTCTCTCTCTCTCTCTCTCTCTCTCTCTCTCTCTCTCTCTCTCTCTCTCTCTCTCTCCCAGAAACTATACTAAAAGACCCTTTATCACAAATAGCTGGAGACCATCAAGAGGTGTGTACGCTGTAGCCCAAGAGCATTAAGGATATACCCGAGGAAAAAATCGAGAAGGCTGATTTTTTCAGGTACGCTACATAGAAGCCTCCTAAGTCAAAATCAACAAACATTCTAAACATTCCACATAAGCTAACCGTGTGGGACGAAAAATTAAAGATGGCCACCATAGGCTTGGGCCATGTATATAGCTTTGTGACAGAAATTCACACTCGGTCATGTAATTCCATCTTCTATGGGTTTTAAGGAGTGATAAATCCATTTCTGATATTATTATAAGACTTCTGTCTCTGATCTACACAGAGAACGTGCGCCAGACACAAAAAAATCTGAAATCTGAATTGGTGATTTTGCTATGAATTTGCAAACTTGATTATATTTCATCAGCTGTTTTTCAGGTTGGATATGGATTGAAGTGTAGAGGCAGAAGTACATAGATGGATAGAAGACAGTGTGAATGGAACGGGATGACAGCACAAGAACTGTGTGATATTTGTGATTTTTGTGATAAGCCAATCACCTCTGACCGAAGCACTGTCATCGAAAGAGGCCTACCTAGCATACTGAGCATTAGTGCTAATCTGAGGGACGGACTTGATGAAAAACTGTTATCTAAATTGTTGCCAGTTCTGGCTCATAAATGGTACAAAGAACATCATGCCATTATACGCAAAAAAGCGAAAAAGGGAGTCAGAAGAATCGGAGAGCCAAATGCATAAGAAAATCAGACAAGACTGTCTGCACTGTGGAAAATATGTGGACTATAGTAAGATCGCCAAACAACCAAAGGACCAACGTGAGGCGACTTATGATGCAGCAACAACTGAACTATTATCATCTGTTGCAGCCAAGGTTCCAAAGCTGGGGAGAGTCTGTATATACACACATTCAAAATGTTGGTGATCTTGTGGCAGCTGAGACTAAGTACAACCATTTTCATGATGGGCGAGGGCTTCAGAGGAAACCAAGAGGGAGGCCTTCAGAGTCACTCGACACCAGAAAACACACAGACCTCTGGGAGTCCACAATTGCGTGTGACAGCAGACATCTTCTCACCTTTCGGCTTTACCTATTACACCATTTGCCATTTGCCTACACAGGTGAATACCGCGAGACTGGTGTGCATTGATATCGGAGTCGTGGCATCTGTTTGAGCTAATACACATTTTGCAGTCAAATCAGGTAAGGAGGCAGCTGCGCGTATCACTGGCCTGAACTAAGCTGATTTTAAGCTCAAAAGGAGTCACAAGGCTATATTTATTGGTGCTGCAACCTGTACTGCCCTCTG
This sequence comes from Coenobita brevimanus, assembly GCF_032717465.1. Taxonomy (NCBI): domain Eukaryota; kingdom Metazoa; phylum Arthropoda; class Malacostraca; order Decapoda; family Coenobitidae; genus Coenobita; species Coenobita brevimanus. The sequence goes on along the minus strand of NC_137053.1, from coordinate 33,836,816 downwards.
TCCGTGGCAAAGGCTTTCAGGTCGACCCAACACTACTCTTCATCCGGGTCTGTGTGATAAAGAACCATTCAGATATGGAGAATCACATTAAACATGAGTTTAGCAAACAGCCACCAGCATAATTTGGCAAAGGTACAATGGGCAAAAGCAACAACAGTGGTCTTTCCAAGGTGCTGGAAGTTCCAGTAGTCCCATTATCCAATGAAGCCCTTAAGAACCCATATTATGTGGTGGGTGGAGGACATTTGCTGCAAAATGTGGCATGGCTTGTGGACTGCATGTATGGTGATGTGTGTGACAGCTATTTGAATCACATTATCAATAACTATGGCAAAGAATACACTGTCTGCTTTGATAGCTACACAAATTTTACTCTGTCAACCAAGGAAGCTGAACAGAACCGCCGCACTGATCCAAATGCCGCTGCAGACATGGTGTTTGATTTCAACACATCAGTCAAGGGCAACCAACACTCCATTTTAGCAAATCGTAACAAGTCACGGTTAACCAGTCACGTCCTGACCGATTTCGCACCTCCGATACTCCCAATCCCGAACTATTTTGGAAAAAAAAAAAAATTTTGACTAAAACCTCCGCTATTCGTGAGAAACATCGAAAATTCATAGAGAAATCGCTCACCTGAGGTTTAAAATACTCGATACAGGTAGCAGTACATCCTTACCTTACTGGGTTTTCTATCAGGCTGGCTCCAAAGAAAACGAGCTCTATGGGAGGGTAACTATTCCACACCACTCATAAACGGTATTTATTTATTTATTTGGTACGAATTTATATGTAGTACGAGAGTACATTGGTTTTCAAACAGTAATATAGGTATTATAAGCATTGTTTCACTCACTAACTCATCAACATACCTGATCTATTTTGGAGACATTACCTGATCATCATTTCTGACTGTTTCTTCCTCTAATGCTATGTAAACTTTATCCTCCACGTTGTCATCGACTGGGGAATCACTCTGGCCGTGAATGTCTTTATTGGCCAGGTCACTGGTAACAGGTGAATTGCCGAGATATGTGGTGTAAGGCATTATCCCTGCCTGGCATCTTGTAGAGGCATAGAGGAAGGTGTCCCGTGTATATGTACCAAAAATCGCGTGAGAAAATTGAAAATTGTGCAAATTATGAACCTTGCAATTGCACCGGGACTGGCAGTTACATAATGTTGCAATGTACCCATACGTCAACGGGACGCCTCGGGTTAATCAGTAGGCTGATGGACCGGCTTACACCTGAAAGTTGTCAAAGTTAGGCTGATGCTGACTACTTAAGAAGAAGCACAACATTGGCATTTGCTGGGAGTACCGCACGACCTGCTGTACTTGTGGCAAAGGATATAGATCTGCTTGTCATGTTGGATGATAGGGCCACAACAGACAATATCTACATGCAGTATTTTTTTTTATGCGAAGAAGAAGGTACCAAAGGCCACGAGCCCGCAAGTGTTGTTCCTTCTAAGAGAAAAACAAAATACAAGAGAGAGCCAAATTCAAGATCTGATCATTTCGAGATGCCTGGACACACTGCGTTTGAAAGACTGGAGATCATAGGAAATACAGACAGAGGGAGACAGTTCCAGAGTTGACATGTTGCATAAATGAAGTACTGGGAGTAACAGTTAACTCTTGCATTAGTGAGTTGGACAGAAAAAGGGTGAGAGTTTGCTGCTAGATGGGTGCTACGCGAATGTTGTAGAGGTGGAGGAATGTATGCAGATAGTTCAGAGGAGCAGTGACCATTGAAGTAGCAACAGAAAAGAGATAAAGAGGCAACAGTGGGACGAAGAGACAGAGGTTGAAGGGAGTCAGTAAGAGGAGGAAAGTTAATGAGATGAAAAGCCTTTGACTCCACCGTATTGAGAAGAGCTTTATGTGGGGAGCCTCCCCACACATGAGAGTTGTACTCCACACAGGGGTGGATAAAACCCCTGTATAGATTCAACAATTGTGCAGGGGTAAAGAAGGAATGGAGTCGGCTTAGCACACTAATCTCTTGGAAGCAGATTTTACAAGAGATGTAATATGATCTTTCGAAGACAAGTCCCGAGTAAATGAAACCCCAAGCATGTTCAAGGATGATGCAGGTTTAAGCTGAATATTATTAAACATTAGTGGGTATATCTGTGCAAGATTTTGTCGGGTTGATAGGTATTAAAACTGAGTCTTTGATGCATTAAAAACAACCAGATTATTTTTACCCCAGTCAGAGATACGAGCCAAGGCAGACATTAGGAGTGCTATAGCTTCATCCCTTATTTGTTGAGGTAACTGCTGAGATGGACGTTGCGGGAACCGAATGGAAAGGTGAAGGGTGGAATCATCAGCATAAGAGTGGATAGGGTTAGATGTACAGCTTAGAAGGTCATTGATGACTAAAAGGAAGAGAGTTGGTGATAGGACAGAGCCCTGAGGAACACCACTGTTGATAGAGCTAGGAGAAAAACGATGGCCGTCTACAACAGCGGCTATAAAACGACCAGAAAGGAAGCTAGAGATGAAGGCAGTGATAGAAGGATAGAAACCGTAATAGGGCAATTTCGAAATTAAAAATTTATGCCAGACTCGATCGAAAGCCTTAGAGATGTCAAGTGCAATGGCAAAGCTTTCGCCAAAGTCCCGAAAGGAGGATGACCAGGAGTCTGAAAGGTAGGTGAGAAGATCGCCAGTGGAACGTCCCTGACGGAACCCATACTGGCGATCAGAAAGAAGGTTGTGACAGGAAAGATGCTTTAAAATTTTTCTATTAAGAATTGACTTGAAAACTTTTGAGATACAGGATGTTAAAGCAACTGGACGATAGTTAGAGGGTTGGGAATGGTCACCGTTCTTTGGGACTGGCTGAATGACAGCAAACTTCCAGCAAGAAGGAAAGGTACAAGTTGATAGACAAAGGCGAAAGAGCTTGCCTAGACAGGGTGTAAGCACAGAAGCACAGTTCTTAAGAACAACAGGAGGGACTCCATCAGGCCCATATGCCTTGTTAGTACTAAGGCCAGCAATGGCAGAAAATACATCAGCTGAAGAAATTTTAATGTCAGCCATGAGGAAGTCAGAGGGGGGAAATGATGGAGGAACAGCACTGGAATCGTCTAAGGTGGAATTGCAGGAGAAAGTCTGAGCGAAGAGATCTGCTTTATCAGTAGATGAAATAGCTACAGAGCCATCAGAGTGGAAAAGAGAAGGGAAGGATGATGAGGTAAAGTTGTTAGAAAGGTTTTTGGCAAGGTGCCAGAAGGAGTGGGAAGAATTCGAGTTGGAGAGTTGAGAGCACTTAGTACAGATGAAATTATTTTTAGCAGAGCGAAGAACAGCCTTAGCACAATTCCGGGCTGAAACGTATAAAAGATGTGATTCAGGGGTTGGTTGGCTCCGGTACCTTTTATAGGCCCTCTCCTTGTTGCGGACAGCATTAAAAAAAGCGTGATTAAACCAAGGCTTTCTTGCATTAGTCAGAGGATATGAAAAAGGAATGTATGCTTCCATGCCCGAGAGAATAACCTCCATAATGCGCAAGGCACACTGAGATGGCTCCCGGCCATGGAAGCAATAATCATTCCAGGGAAAATCAAAGAACTACTGTACTGCCTGAGGGCCTCCCAATCTGCAGCTCCAAAGTGCCACAGAAGATGTTTCTTTGGAGGGTCCACAGGCCGCACCGGAGCGATAGGACAGATTAAGGTGATAAGGTTGTGATCGCAGGAGCCCTACGGAGAGAAAAGATTAACAGTGTAAGCAGACAGATTAGTAGTAAGGAAGAGGTCAAGCATGCTGGAGCTCTCTCCAAGGCGGTCAGAGATATGGGTAGGGTGCTGTACAAGCTGCTCTAAGTCATTAAGGATAGAAAAGGTGTAGGCTAGTTCACCAGATGGATCAGTAAAAGGAGAGGAGAGCCACAGGTGGTGGTGAACATTGAAATCTCCTACAATGGAGATTTCGGAGAAAGGAGAAATGGATAGAATCTGTTCCATCGTAGAAGTAAGATAGTCAAAGAATTTTTGATGGTCAGTAGAATTAGGAGATAAGTAAACAGTGCTGATATATTTAGTCAGAGAATGACAGGAAAGCCAAAGCCAGA
>NC_137053.1:33822722-33827722 GCF_032717465.1 Coenobita brevimanus | reverse complement strand
AACAATGCATGCACAGAATATCAGTCTCATGTCTATCTACAATTTTCGACGATTCGTAAAATCTTTTAGTCATATTCTGTAAAACGACTGTACTCACTGGTGCACTACTAAAGCGTCCTATTAGTGAAACTTGCGCTCGTGTGTGGGCTACTTGGTGCTATAACTGTAGTATTCTTTAGCAAGAACTTGCATGACCATTATAACCAACCTGGAGGATAATATCGTAAGTATATACGCTTCAGGTGCATGATCGGTTTTAGTCGAAGTTCGCGTCTGCTGTTTCCAAGGCGACAAGGTAAACGATACTGTTTTCTATGAATGAACGTCAAAGAAAACTAAGTATATTTAGGGTAGCTTCTCTATTTGTGAATGACATTATCTGTGTGCCAGGGTTATGTAATTTACGTAGGGTAGCTTCTCTGTGAATGACATTGTCAGTGTGACAGGGTTATGTAATTTAGGTTTTATATAGAGATATATATAGAGAGAGATGATTTAGGTTTTAGAGAGAGAGAGAGAGAGATGCGCTTTGCTTTAACTATAAGTTATTCTTCTTCCTGATAGTCTGTTACATTTTTCTTATTATTTCTGGGGTGGTCAACAAGCGTCTCTTGTTAAATCTGTTTCCCCGTTGTTTTTATCTATGTTCCACTGACAGCTTTTGTTTAATTCGTCAGGGTAATGGCGGAAGGGACTGTCCGAAGCCTATAACTAAACCTAACCTAGCCTGGCTTAACTGTACCTAGTAATTTAACCTAGCCAAACCTAACCCAACTTACACAAGCTCCATTTGGGAAATTGAAAAATGAAATCCACCTCTTGTACGTTGAGTTTTCTTCCATTACGCCGTAAGCAAACAGTCGTACGTAGGAACGTGATGATAACAACAGGGGGATATTTTTCAGCAGGAAAAGGTAATTTACCATCCTGAAAATAGTCAGAAAAATACAGAAAACAAACTGAAAGAATATGAATTGAATTGGTGAGGTCTTTCTGTTGCTTCAAAACAAATCTATCCATCTGTCTATTCCCAGGCGCCTTAATCCCATGCGGGGTGGCCACAAACAAATCGCCTCCACGTCGCCCTGTCCCCCGCCATTTCACTGCCCTGCTCCCAACTCACACCCCCCTCCCTCATATACCTCTTCACTTCATCCCTCCATCTCGTCCTTGGCCTCCGCCTCGCCCTCTCCCCCCTCCACCTCACTCACATACACTCTCCTCGTCAGTCTCTCACTCTCCATCCTCTCCACATGACCAAACCACCTCAGTGTGTTTCTGCTAACTCTTCCTATCACATCCACATCCACACCACAACGCTCCTTCACATCCTAATTTGTCAGTCTGTCTCGCCATGTGACTCCACGTGCTCCTCTCAAGTAACTCATTTCCACAGCTCTCACTCTTGACTTGTGTCCTTCCAACAACGTCCAAGCTTCACATCCATACATCAGAATTGGTATCACAATACTGTCATGTAGTAACTTTTTCACTTCCATGCCCACTTTCCTGTTTCTTATCACTGTTTTCAAGGAACCAGCAACTTTTCTTCCTTGCTGTACTCTTTCAAGCACTTCACCCTCCAAACTTCCACCCTTACTCATCACACTACCCAAGTACTTAAATGTACTCACATTTTCCATTTTCTCATCATCCAACCTCACTGTACATTCACTGACTTCACTTCTCTCGAAGACCATAACTTTACTCTTTAGATTCCCTCTCTTACACACTCTCCCAAACTCATCCACTAAGCCTTGCAGCTCCCCTTTGTATTCACTTAACAACACAGTATCATCTGCAAACAACAGTACAGGGAGTTTCCAAACACTATACCCTCTCCCACTAGGGCCGCTCCAACATCCACTGCCCTACCTTGTACCGTATCTCTTTTATTGCCCCATCCATGTACAGACTGAACAACCATGGAGACATGACACATCCCTGATTCAACCCAACCTTCAAATAGAAATATTCACTCAGTTCACTATCCACACGCACTGCAGCCTTAGCACCCCCATACATAATCTTCACAGCATCCAGCAACTTCCCATCTAGTCCATATATTCTTAGTACTGTATTTTCCACAATCCTTGTCTATCCACCCAGTCATATGCTTTCTCCAAATCCATGAAGGCCGCATACAATTTATTTCGCTTCTTTAGAAACTTTTCCACTAAAGATCTAAGAATGAATATCTGATCTCTGTTCTTCTCCAACTAATTCCTCTGTTATTTCTCTAACTCTGTCAGTATGTATCCTACCATATACTTTTCCCATTACACTAAGAAGACAAATGCCCCTGTGATTACCACATGCTTATTTTTTCCCTTTCCGTTTGTACAAAGGGATAATTATACCTGACTTCCAATCCTCTGGGACTCTACCTTCCTCCCAGGCCAATCTGCACATCTTCCACATCCATTCTACTACTATCTCTTCCCCATGCTCTCCCCATTTTACTTTCTTCATTGTTTCCACAACTTCCATTGTACTGATTTCTTCCTGTCTTCTCACCTTCCTCCTTCTCCCAGCCATTCCCCAGCCACTTATACCCACATTACTTTCATTCTCTATGTTCAACAATTCCTTAAAGTGTTCTCCCCATCTGCTCACTTTTTCTCCCTTCCCCACTAGTAATCTACCATTTTTATCTTTCACTCCCCCAATAACTTCATTGCCACCCTGTCTAACTCTCTTTACCTCTTTCCAGAACATATTCTTACAGTCCCTTCACTTTACACTCAAATTCCTTCCAAATTCCTCGTCCACTCTCTTTTTACTCTCTCTTACTAATCTTTTCACCTCTCTCTTCCTTTCTACATATAACTGTCTCTTCCATCTCTCAACTTCTTCCACGCCTCTGTTTCTCATCCATTCATTATGTTTTCTTCTTTTGTGCCACAGTCTGTCTCACCTCTTCATTCCACCATGCTGTTCGTTGCACCCCCTTCCATCATCTCTTCACCCCACACACCACATCACATGCCGCACATATTTCTTATGTGAATATCTTGCACACACCTTCCAAATCCCCCATCTGCTCCAATTCATATTTACCCAAGCGTTTCTCCACTTCTCTCTTATATTCTGCCTTTTACTCATCCTCTTATAACCTTTCCACTCTCCTTGCATCTACTCCTTCCTCTCGTTCTTCCCTTCTTCTCTATCCCCATTTCGCCTGGACCTTGATTCTGAACACCACCAAGTGGTGGTCAGAAAGTTCACTCCCCCAACCTCTATATGCTCTTGCATCCATTACACACTTTCGCGTCCTTTCATCCACACACACATAATCAGTCATTGCCTTCCTTTCATTCAGTTCACCATCCACCCTTCTCATCACTTGCCATATATACCTGTGGATAATTTTGTGCCTGAAGAGGGTATTGGCTATCCCCAACCTCTTCCCGGCACAAATGTCCGCTAAAGCACTGCTATTCTCATCTATCTCAGGAGGCACACCCCACTCACCAAGTACTCCATCCACCTTCATATTCCTTACTTTACCATTCATATCACCAATCAAAAACACTCTCTCATTTCTTTCAAACTTTTCCATGCACACTTGGACATTTGTCCAGAACTCTTCTCTCACTCTGCTTGCGCGATCTTGCATTGGCGCATACACGCACACAGTCGCCTACATTTTTAGTCCACCTTTCAGTCTTACCCACACAATCCTTGAGCCAACTGATCCATGCTCTCTTATATTTTCCTTCCATCTGTTAACTCACAACAATACACACTCCTTCTTTTGCCCTCTCATTCTCACCTACTCCTGCACATATACTCCATCCATACTCCCATTCTCTCATACTCTCTCCTCTCCATTTAGTTTCAGTTAATCCACATACATCTCACTTTTGCACCCTCAAACACCTGGACAATCTTTCTCTCTTTCACCTCATCATTTGCACCCCTTACATTTCACGTTGCCATCCATATCATGGATTTTGTTTGGTCCTTAGTCGTCATCTTTTGGTCAGTCCTGGTCCGAGGCTTCTCGTTCGTATTTTTAGCTAGTTGTTTTCCGGGGAAGGGCACTAACCTTTCGCCAACCCACTTGCTGTCACGTAGGGAACACATATCGGTTGGTTATAAGGTTGCCACCCAGCATTGTAAATGCTTTCCTGGTTTACATGAAATCATTTCGTTTGCCACTCGATATAGAGCTACCCTAAAACAGAGTACTGTACCACTGCACTAAGTGGGTGGATGATGGGCACCTCCATCTACCACAAAATATATATATATATATATATATATATATATATATGTGTGTGTGTGTGTGTGTGTGTGTGTGTGTGTGTGTGTTTTATACTGCATACCCAGAGCTCAACTTTTTGCCCTCTGAGTATATATATATATATATATATATATATATATATATATATTATATGTTATACTGCGTACTCAGAGCTCAACTTCTTAACCTCTGAGTACGAGCAACTGACTTGGGTTCCTTTCAAGACTGGGTCTAGAGCATGCAATCAAAGGAACAGGGCTCAAACACAGGCTAGCAAATCTTGCACGTATATTACCACAAAAGATACAAGTGCAGGACACAGTAAGAATGACAAAGAACGAACACAATATCAGTATATGAGAATAGGAGCTGGACTACAGGAGACCAGGTACTTGCAGGTGTCACCAGGTGTTGGAGGTGTCCCGTCGGGTGTGCGCTCTCGAGTGAGGCGCAGGTCCCTGGTCGTGTGATGGATCTTCTGGTGTGGGCTGCAGGACAGCGTCATGGGAGGCCCTTCTCTAGTTGGGCCTCGGTGCATGTGGTGGCCCTCAGGACTAGGGCTGAATAGGGCGAGCAGACACGCTGCTCTGCGCCTGCCCTCTGAGGAGGAGGACGGCTTCCCTCTTGGTCTGGGTAGGTCCCGGCCTGGAGTCCTGGGTGCGTCCTTTTGCGGTTGAGGGCTGTGGTCTCCGGCGTCAAGAGGCCGAGAGGGGCTGCCTGCAGCATCTCTCCCTCGGGGAGTCCAGCAGCA
>NC_137053.1:33690222-33817722 GCF_032717465.1 Coenobita brevimanus | reverse complement strand
TGCAAATGCTGTTTGGATGATAAAGAACCCTTAGTCTACTGTCAGGAAACAAGCATGTGGGTACTACTGGAACTGTGTAAGTGAAGTGTGCACTTCACAGATTATCTAACTGAATTATTTTATCAACATTCACAAAATAGTACAGTATACAGCTGCGATCAGTCATTTCCGTCAAGTCTTAACTTTGTGCTTTATTCTTCTTCGAGTGAGCAAAGTGGCTTAACACCTACCCACTACCTACATACAGGGGATTTTTCGACGTCGCCCACTCCTCCCCATAGGGGATTTCTGTGATTTTGGAAAAAATTCCCTAAAATCTGCCAAACTATAAAAGTTAGAGAAAAATTTAAGATACTTGCAAATGAAAGTATCCCCACGTCTCCAGGTGGTCCTGTCGATGAGTAAGGATAACTTAGATGACTGGTTTTCCATTTTTTTGGTGGGCTTATCTGAGCGTACGCCACTGCCAGTGACCTTGGACTCGCTGGCTAGCATTGGCAGCACTGACCGGAGTGGTGATTTTAACACTGCCCGGCACTTACACAGTATTTGCACTTGACATAACGATTACGGGTAATTGCACTTTGAGAAGTCAATGCTCTGGCTGTTTCATGCAGTATGGTTGGGTATGAGGTATTTGCTTGTACTAAAATCGTGACTAATTTGTACTAATCAGGGGCATCGTGAAAATATTACCAACGTTATACACAACATACAATTTTTGTACTTCACATCACAAATATGCTAATTCTCACATATTCCCCATTATTTTCAGAGTAACGAGGGAAAAAATTTAGTTACAGCCAACCATGTCATTTTATTTCTTGCCCGTGCACTCCTGGTTTTCTTTGTAGCAGGTAGGGTTACTCAAGGTACTTCCAATCATTGTTTCACAAATAACCATAAACAGTAACACTTATTGCAATGCACTTGTAAAATTTATCATATAATACTTATTTCATAACACTTGCTAGATATACCTTATATCTTACATTTCACTTATATGTTAAAAAAAAAAAAGCACTTGTGCATACCTTTTTACTACTGTATTTACAGTTTCCCACACACCTGGTCAGTCACCGAGCCCTTTCCCAGGCGGTAAGGGCTGAACTTTCACAGGGGTCGGTGATGTAATCGGCCCCACGCATGGACGAACGGAACTGGACGAGGAGGATGAGGAAGACATCATTCTGCACTCTACTAGTGCCATGTACAGACTGAGCCGTGCATCAGTGGAGTACCTTGGGTACCTACCTATCCTATGTTGTCACAGAAAATGGTTGCGGGTTCAAAAGGTGGCGGGAAGACGCTTGTGGTTATAGAAGTCAACCAGCTGTGCTCCGCGCCCAAAATCGTGACAGCTGTATACGTCAATCGGTGTGTAGGGATTAAGAGCATCACACTGTAGCTGAAATTTGTTGCGTAAAATTCTTGCCCTGTATGATTTGTAATATTTCCCTGCTTGATGAGTATCAAAACTGTTTTCTTAGCCAATGAACAAATTGTTCCATGTCATAATATTTTGAAAATGCCTTGAAAATTGCCTTCCTGTGGTGCCAGACTGTTTTCCAAAAAGGGCCAAAAATGCCAAAGAAAAAAAATCTCAGTTAATAAGCTGCTCATTGCATGGTTTATCCTTTTTGTACCTGTTAGGAAACGCTTACCAGTGGTTCCAGTCATGAAATACGGTATAGCCGAAAGTGGCTCAAAGTACAATAGGAGTACTTCTCATTTGAACGCATTCCACATGTGTAGTGTAGTTGCCTATTCCTTCATCAGATATTCCATGTGCATGTGTGTGTGTGTGTGTGTGTGTGTGTGTGTGTGTGTGTGTGTGTGTGGTGTGTCCTTACCTAGTTGTACTTCCACAGGGTTGATTCAAGCTCGTTGTGTCCCGTTTTTTTATACTGTTTTATTAAATTTTTCTTTAAAACTGTGAATGTTTCTGGCACACACGACTTCATCTGATAATATATTCCACTAATGTATTGCCCTGTCTGGAAAGGTGAATTTTTTCACATCTTTTTTAATCTTTTCTTATATATTTTATTGTTGTGACCTCTTGAAAATTGCTGTCTAGTTATTATATGTTCATTAAAGCCAATCACTTCTTCTCCTTCGACACATTTATATAGCATGATCAGTTGATCATATCACCTCTTTTTCTTCTGTCTTCTAATGTTGGTAGTTGTAGCTTATCAAGTTTTTCTTCATAACTAAGACCTCTCAGGTTTGGCACCCATCCAGGTTTGACACCTATCTTGTGGCTGCTGTTTGTACCTTCTTAATCTTCTCGACATACTTTTTCAACTGTGGGTTCCATAACACTGCTGCTTATTCAATTGTGTAATTATCTTCTTTAACATGCCCTCATCGATGTATATAAAGGCTACTCTCATATTCACTGACAGGTTATACATGTTCCTTACTTTTTCATTTATATGGTCTTCTGGTGATAGTCTGTTGTTGAAATTACTCCTAAACGTTTCTCCTTGGCAGATACCTATAAACAGTTTCTCCCTAGGTTATAGTCCCAGTCAGGCCTCTATACATACTTTCTAAATTTTATTACATGGCATTTTTCTGCACTGAATTCCATCTGCTATTTATGACTCCCTGTGGCGGGGGGAACACAATCTGGCCGCACTATGGAGTGGTACTACTACTCTTCGGCCAGGTTGTGTAAGGAAGAATACTGCCACCGTATTCCCTGCGTGTCGTAAAAGGCGACTAAAAGGGGCGGAGTGAGAGGACTACGGACACCCTCCTCTGTTTTTTAGTTCCTAAAAAGAGATGGGGGATTGAGTTATCCCCGTACCCTGAAGATTGGGTCTATGAATGTGCGTGGATGTAGTACGATTGAGGCTAAAAGGGAGGAGATTGGGAGGATGTTTGTGAGAAGAAAGTTGGATGTGTTAGCTTTGAGTGAAACGAAGATGAAAGGGAAGGGTGAGTCTATGCTTGGAAGTGTAAATGGAAGATTGTCAGGTGTTGATAGAGGAAGGGCAAGAGAAGGTGTGGCCTTGTTAGTGGGTCCTGAAGTACAGCAGTGTGTGATTGAATGGAAGGAGGTGTCATCGAGACTGATGTGGGTGAAAGCGAAATTTGAACGTGAGTTGTGGGTGTTTGTGAGTGCTTATGGGCCTGGTAGTGAAAGGGTTGAGGAAGAAAGGGAGTCTTTCTGGAATGATGTTGATGAGTGTCTGCAGAGTTTTGGAGCGAATGTGAATGTGGTAATGATGGGAGATCTGAATGCTAGAGTGGGAAATGTAGCAGTTGAAGGTGTAGTTGGTATGCATGGTGTGCCTGGAAGAAATGAAAATGGGGAACGAACGATAGCGATGTGCGTTGAGCGAGAGATGGTGATTGGAAATACGCCGTTTGAGAAGAAAGATATTTATAAGTATACATGGGTGAGACAGGAGGGTGGAAGGGTTGTTGATAGAGCTTTGATGGACTATGTGGTTGTGTCTAGGAATGTAATTGGAAGATTGTTGGATGTGACAGTTCTGAGAGGGGAGGGTGGAGGTATGTATGACCACTACCTGGTGGAGGGAAAGTTAAGAGTAGGTAAGAGATGGGTGAGAGCTAGGAGGGTTAGGTGTGGCAGGGAGGTTTTGAAAGTGAGCGAGTTGGATAAAAGAGAGAAAATGATAGAGTATCAGGAAAAGTTGAAAGATGAGAGGAACACAGTGAAAGATCAGGAAAATGGCAGTGTGGAGGAGGAATGGCAGTTGTTTAAGAGTGCTGTGGTGGGGCATGCAGAACAGGTGTGTGGTGTGAGATGTGTGGGTGGTGGTGTAAGAAAAGGAAGTGAATGGTGGTGCGAGGAAGTAAGTATGGCTGTGGCTGAGAAGAGACGTGCATATGAAGTGTGGCTGCAGAGGAAGGATGAGGTGTCATATGAGAGGTATAAGGAAAAGAGGAATAGGGCGAGAAGGGCTGTCCGTGATGCTAAAGTGGCAGCAGATGAGAGGTGGTGTAAGCGGCTGACTGAAAATTTTCAACAGAATAAAATGTTCTGGAAGGAGGTGAAAAGAGTGCGAAAGGGAGAGTCTGGGAAGGAAGAGCGAGTAAAAGCAGAGGATGGAAGGATGTTAACTGAGATGGATGCAGTAAGGAAGAGATGGGCAGAGTATTTTGAAAGATTGTTAAATGTAGAGGAGGAAAGGGTGGCTGAGATTGTGGCGGATGGAAGGGTGCAAGGAATAAATGTGTTGGGAGAGTTGAATGATTCTTTGATCACGAAGGAGGAAGTGGAGAAGGCAGTAAAGGAGATGAAAACAGGGAAAGCTGCAGGTATGGATGGGTGTGCTGTGGAATGCCTGAAGGGTGGCTGAGTGACTATTGTTGACTGGTTATTAAGATTGTTGAATGTGTGCTTTGTGAAATGTATGGTGCCAATTGACTGGGCAAGTGCTTGTGTGGTCCCGTTGTATAAAGGCAAGGGTGACAAGTATGAATGTACTAGCTTTAGGGGTATAAGTCTGTTGAGTGTTGTAGGTAAGGTGTATGGTAGAGTGTTAATTAAGAGAGTTAGAGACGATACAGAGGGAGTGATTGGTGATGAGCAGTGTGGCTTTAGGAGAGGGAGAGGATGCGTGGATCAGGTGTTTGCTGTGAGACAAGTGTGTGAAAAGCATTTAGCGAAAGGCAAGGATGTGTTTTGGGCATTCATGGATTTAAAGAAAGCGTATGATAGAATTGATAGGGAGGCTTTGTGGACTGTTTTAAGATTGTATGGACTTGATGGTAGATTACTAAAAGGGGTGAAGAGTTTTTATGTAAATAATAGAGCGTGTGTAAGAGTGGGAAATGCTGTGAGTGATTGGTTTCCTGTGAGAGTGGGGTTGCGACAGGGATATGTGATGTCGCCTTGGTTGTTTAATATTTATATGGATGGTGTTGTAAGGGAGGTGAATGCAAGAGTTTTGGGTGGAGGTCTGAGTCTGGTGAATGTTGATGGTGGAGAGTGGAATCTGAAGCAGCTGCTGTATGCAGATGATACTGCACTGGTGGCTGATTCAGAGGAGAGATTGAGACAGTTGGTAGAGGAGTTTGGAAGGGTGTGTGAAAGGAGAAAATTGAAAGTAAATGAGAATAAGAGTAAAGTGATGAAGTGTATGAGGTTGGTAGATGGTAGGGGGATGAATATAGTTTTGAATGGTGAGTTGCTTGAGGAGGTAGAGTGTTTTAAATATTAAGGGTCACATGTTGCTGTGGATGGAAAAATAGATGCAGAAGTAAAGTTTAGAATGAATGAAGCAGGAAAGGTGCTGGGAGGAATGAAAAAGGTGTTTAGATGTCGTTCGCTTAGAATGGATGTAAAGAGAAGGCTGTATGAGGGTGTTGTGTAATATGGGTGTAGCAGAGAGGAAAAGTTTGAATGTAATGGAGATGAGGTGTCTGAGGAGTATGTGTGGAGTGACGCGTGTGGATCGAGTGCGAAATGATGAAGTGCGAAGGAGAAGTGGAGTTGTTCGGGAGATGGCTGATAGAGTTGAGCAGAGGGTGTTGCGATGGTTTGGGCATATGGAGAGAATGGATAATGAGCGATTGGTGAAAAAGATAACTAGATCTGATGTGAGAGGTGTAAGGCTGAGAGGAAGACCATGAATAGGATGGATGGACAGTGTGAAGAGAGCGCTGGCTGTGAGAGGGATGTCTGTTGAGCAAGGAAGAATGGCTGTGCTTGACAGAAATAAATGGAGAGGGAGAGGGGATATTCTCCAGCATTTGGTCTGATCAGCTAGTCAGGTCAGGTGCGGGTGAGGGGATGGGTCTATTATGATGTGGCAGGGGTAAACCAGCTCTGCTGTCGGGCCCTGATGCGGATATCACTGATTGCACTGCGCAGTTGACCCTTGTGCGGTGTGGTGCAGTGAGGATCTGTCCCTTCTCCCCTTTGGGGCTAAGATGCGAATGAATGTGTTTGAATGGATGTGTAAATTGGGAGTATGTCGTCCTGTCTCGGCTACCTCCCTTTCCTTGGGGAAGCAGCCTAGGTATATAGATAGATAGATAGACTTTTGTAATTCCTTGAGTTCTCATTTTTTGGAATCATCAGCAAACATATTCATGTAACTGTCTGTTCCAATGTTACCATTTATATCACTTATATATACCAGAAACATGATTGACACTGAATCCTGTGGGACACCACTTGTCACCTTTCTCCAGGACGAGTGCTTGGAACCTCTTAAAAGTGTTCTCATTTCTCTTTCTCGTTGAAAGTCCCATGCAGTAGGTTCGCCTGGATACCTCATTTATATTCAAGTTTCCATATTAACCTTTAATGGGAACTCTGTAAATTTTTTTTTAGATGTTTAAGTATATACTGTTTACCCATCCATCTCTTTCTTGCATTGTTTCTAACACTCTGTCAAAGTAACGTAAGAGATTTTTTATGCATGATTTTCCTTTTCTAAACCCGAATTGCCTTTCTGATAAAATTTCATACTTTTCCAAGTGTTCTACCCATCGCTTTCTTATTAACTTTTTTATTCTTTTCCTTACAACACTAGTAAGTGAAACTGGTCTTTTGCCTTTTTTTATACAGAAGGACTATGTTAGCATTTTTCACATTTCTGGTAACTTGATTTGATTTAGTGACTTTTGAAATATTAACTGCATGAGCTGGCTTAATTCTTGTTCACATTCTCTTATTACCCAATTACATATTCCATCTGGTCCATTTGCTTTCCGTTTATCTAAATGTTTCATTTCTTCTTCAATTTCTCTTTTATGAGGGTAAATGTTTCCCAGTTTGTGTGGTGGTGCTTGTATTATTTCATCCATATCAAACGGCCGTTCTTTAGTGAATACTGACTGGAAGTTATCAATTAGAATTTTGCAAATTCCTTCCTCCTTAACATACAGTAGTTCTTACCTTTGCCAACTATACTCTGTATCTTATCTTTGACCTTACTTTTGCTTTTTATATAGCTGTAAAAGAGTTTTAGTTGGTCCTTACTTTTATCAATAACGTCTTTTTCAAAAATCATTTGAGGTGCCCTTCTGATTCTGGTGTATGCCCTTCTGATTCTGGTGTAATTTTTTTTTTTCTCTGGCCTATCGACCATTGGGGCCAAAGCCCCTGGTGTAATCATTTCTTGCCTGTTTATATTTCTCATATGCCTGTTCACTGCTGTGTCTTCTGTATCCATTCCATAGGAGGTCTTTTTTTTTCTTTGGCTTTTACACACTGATTGCAGTATTAAACCATTCATTTAACCTCTTTACTTTTTCCTTTTTGTTGGGAATGTGCTTTAATACTCATGCTTTTTAAATTTCACACAAATTTAAGTATTGAGTGTCTACATCTGCTTCTGCCAGTTCTTGTTCCCAGTAACTTCTTTAAAATATTTCCGTAGTTCTTCGTAGTTTCCCCTTCTGTAGTTCAGTAGGTTCTTATAGTCTTCCTCTTGAAATTATGTCACATGCTACAAAAAAATTATACGGTCACTCTTTCCAAGCGGTGGACTATAAATTATGTTTTCAGTATCATCCTTTCGCCTTGTGAACACCTAATCTAATAAGGATGGCTCATCTAGTCCTCTCTTCATGGTACTGGACGTTGCATGCTGATATAGAAAAAAAAAAATCTTGAGTTAATTCTAAAAGCTTATTATCTCAGTGGTTTTCAGTACCCTTTGTTTCCAAACATTTCCAGTTTACAATATTAAAATCTCCATTTAATATAATCCTTTTAGATTTATTCTCTATACTTTGCAACTGTGTTCTGATACTTTTTAATGTATTCTCTAATAACTTCCTGTATTTATCCATCTCCCTGGTCCTTGTTTGAGGAGGCATTTACTAGTATGTAGTTGCCATAAATGTGTCTCCTTTGTTTTTTATTTCTACTGCTATTAATTCTACTGCTTCTGGTAAATTTACGTAAATCTGCTTTGTTTGCAGTTCTTTACTTCTTAGTATCATTACTCCTGCCCCTTGCTTGATTTCTCTCTCACTCCTCCATATATTATAATAATATTTGTTATATTGGTTTTTGACTTTGTTTCCGTAAGACAAATTACCTGAGAATTCATGTCTTGTATCTTTACACTCCATTCATTTGGAAACTAAACCATCTACATTTGTGTGTGTGCGTGTGTGTGTGTGTGTGTGTGTGTGTGTGTGTGTGTGTGTGTGTGTGTGTGTGTGTGTGTGTGTGTGCCAAGTTAGATATTACAGTGTACTTGTGTAATTTATTAAATTTTTACAGGTACCTATAGCCTACTTCATGATTATGAACAAATAATACTGAAATGCATCTGTGATTCACTTAGCTAATAATTGTGTGTTAGGATGACTGATGTACTGTATGTACCTGTTTGTATAATACTATTATTTCCTCTTCCAATTTTTGAACTCCATTAATATCAGCAGCCACACAGTAGCTTTTTACTGCTTACTATCTTAGTGTGTAAATATTCTGTTCTTGTGGTGCATTACCCACAGTAAAACTACACCTTGTCCAAAAATGAATACAAGTGTTGCAATGTCATTCACTTTAGTCTAATCCTGTAATGTGTTGGCCGTAAATGATAGAAGAAATAATAATAGAAGTGATGTAGACCTGCGGCAGACGACTGAAAAGTGCCCTAAAAATGAAGATACCTCTACCAGCCGCATAACGTTAAATGTGGTATCAAATTGAAGCTTAGGTCTTCTAGCTTCCAGAAATGATGTTGTACTTTGCACTGTCGCTGCATAACCTTTCCTTTTTAACCTTTCTATTACAGTAAACTTACCTAAAAATAATGGTGCGTGGAAAAGCTGACATGTGTGGCATGCTGGATCATCTTTGTGTTGAAAATAGTTTATTCAAATCTCTGCCTCCTTGATCAGTTATTTCTGTCACAACTTCTCCATCGGGATGACTTACAGCAATTACAAGTGTCCTTTCCTGGGGAACTCTCAGTGGGGCTTTTACCTCTATGTATTTGCTCAAAAAGTGAATGAGAGCCATTTATTTCTATCCTGACCTAAAAAAAACTGTCTGTAGTTGGGAACTTGGCTATTTCCCATGATCATAAGAGAGGGACTACCGACAATAGATAATAATTATGTCTCCACGTCGCTGACGTTCTTGCTTTCGATACCTGAACTTATGTCATGGTGGTCATACACTAACACAAGGGTTTCAGTATCAGTGTCAGGATTCTTGTATAGGGTATTCAACTTCTTGACTACAACTTCTCCAAGGTCATCAAAGGTTTTCAAATGTGATTCATTCACACCTTGGATAAAGCTCATGCCATCAATGAAGTATGCTGTCGGAGTGTGGCACTTGGATTTCAACTCCGTTTCTTGCAGAACATTTTTCTCCAACCTGTGTAGTAGATCTGACTTTGTGGCTTTTTTCATGGTTCCATCGCTGTGGAACAGTTCAGGTGGAACTGGGGGTTACTCAAATGGTAGAATTTTCCTCATGTCATTGTCAGGATGCTTAGCAACTGATAGCAAGCGACGGAACAGTACCTCTGGGTCAAGTCAAAGGCTTTTCGTCTCATTAACTCTCCTCCTCTTACTGACTCCCTTCAACCTCTATCTCTTCGCCTCACTGTTGCCTCTTTATCTCTTTTCTATCGCTACTTCAATGGTCACTGCTCCTCTGAACTGTCTGCATGCATTCCTCCACTTCTACAACGGGCGCGTAGCACCCGTCTAGCAGCAAACTTTCATCCCTTTACCGTCCAACTCTCTAATGCAAGAGTTAACCGTTGCTCCCAGTCCTTCATATATGCAACAGGTCAACTCTGGAACTCTCTCCCTCTATCTGTATTTTCTGCTGCCTATGATCTCCAGTCTTTCAAACGCAGTGTCCAGGCATCTCGTAATGATCTGATCTTGAATTTGGCTCTCTATTGCTTTTTTTTTTTTGTTTTTTTCTCTTGGAGGGAATTGTTATTGCGGGCTTGTGGCCTTTAGTTCCTTCTTCCTCGCATAAAAAAAAAAAAGTGTCATTTTCCTATTT
Source organism: Coenobita brevimanus (assembly GCF_032717465.1). Lineage (NCBI taxonomy): Eukaryota > Metazoa > Arthropoda > Malacostraca > Decapoda > Coenobitidae > Coenobita > Coenobita brevimanus. Next base: position 33,807,740 of record NC_137053.1, on the reverse strand, counting down.
GTTTCTAAGGACACTACCTTCTTCATGTTCTCAAAGCTCACCACTGTACGCTTGGGAATAGTATCCCAAAAGCTTTTGGTTCCTCCATCCATTAGTCGTTCAGTGACGAAGTTTTGGACGAGTCTTTCCTGTTTCTGGAACCAATGTCGGACATTCCTCAACAGCTTTGGTACCAATCTGCCCATTAGTGATACTGAGTAAGTCTTTAGGGATGGTATCCACATCGAAAGGTTTTGGCACTGCTTCATGATATAATCTTTTATGGCTGTCACATTTGACTTGTCTCTTGACATTCTTGATGAGCCAAGCTCCTCATGTTCGTACATTACCTTCTGATTAGCTTTCATAGAGTTACTGAAAGACCTCCGAGTACTCTCCGAACACATGTCGAGTTAATATCCAACACAGCGGTGCAGCTTTCTCCAGGGTGAATCCGATTACACCACCAGTTCCCTTTGCCTTTCTGTTGATAGTTTGCTCCAGAGCTTGGTCAGTTGGGACACAGGTGAACCCTTTCTTCTTTGATCGGCGCACAACGAAACCTCATTTCATTAGAAACTTGTGCAACTCAGGTTGCTTGGTCTCAGGTTGTCTTAGATCTGAAACATACACTGGTGTGTACAGTCATTCATGAAAGAAGTGATACCTTGCTAGCCAACCCCTCCGAGTTTCATGTGGTAACACTGTAACATTTACAACTTCAGGTGATTCGAGTTGGGCTTTGAGATACTACACCTGAGCGAACCCCGATTCGAATTTACTTTCACTTCCTGATGAACTAGTGTAGCTGTGCCTTGTGCGAAATGCTCTTCATACTATTGCTTTGTATATTAAATGATAACATCATAGTGCAAGCGGCAAATCCTTTGACCTCAGTAGGTAATTTAATGTTGAACACTTTCATAATGTAACATCTGTCACCCGCATTAAAACATGATGAGTGGATGCACAAAGAGAATTACGATGTCGTATCTGCCAATGATTTCTAAATATTCCTCACACAATTCAAAGCATTCCGTTGAAGTGATTATTATAACTTTCACTCCGTACTGTAGCTTAATATGTGATGTTACGTCATTACCGACTGGGATTTGCTATGTCGGTACACGTCCCTGAAAGACCAATATTTAATTTTGTACTGACCCGCACATTATAAACATCTTGAGGCTAATAAAAAAAAAAGTCATTCACATGAGGCTGCTTAATTTTAAAGGCGGCATGTCTTCATGATGTCTAATTTCGAGGTAGGCTACAACACCATGGTGAAATAGGGACAATACTTGACAGTAATATGGTCTCATTGTTTTGACTAGGTTTGCAAAATAACTGTGATCACGATGTCTTCGTCAGAAAAAAAAAAATCTTTGATGCATAATCTACCTTCGATTTTGGGACGTATTACTGGATTAGACATATTACCGTGGGAATGATGCTGTTATAACTAAAACAGCAGTTTACTGCTAAAATAACGATAAAAGTTTTACTTCTGTTAGGCTAGGAGTTCCAGATAATTTTTGTAGAAATACTGCATTACGTGCCTCGTGATTTATTCACAGAATAGGCTTGTCTGCATAATCGTGCATTTATTGATCTTTTTCCTACTTTTATGGTTAGGTATTTCATGTTTCTCCAGAATAATAATATAACATAGAACTGTGTAACTACATCAGTGTTACTTTTTTGTGCAAAAAGTCTTATATAATCCATCCTCTGAATATCTTACATGAAATTTTAGCATTTCACTGTTGGCTTCATAATGGTCATTGGGTACAAGTAGAATTTTTATAGCTGTTAGGTTACGTATCACTGTCCGAGATGCATTCTAATGCAAATGGTCCCTTTATCATCTCAGTCACCGAATTTCATAGATTATGCCTGTCCTTGACAATATACTGTAATTTTCATGTCCGATAATTGTGGAGATAATATCACTGAATTCGGAGGGTGCAATCTCCGTCGTGGACTGTGATCCCAAAGCGTGAAGCTCAACAGCTGAGTTTGTCCAGATATGTGTGAGTGAGTGAGGGGATGTGTCAGTGCCAGAGTAAACGCTAGCTTGTCCACATCTATACAACATATGTGTGGGTGAAAGGGATGTGTCGCTGCAGTGCGAACGCTAGCCTGGCCACGTCTCTACCACATATGCTTGGGTTGAGAAGTGTCAGTGCCAAAGCGAACGTTAGCCTAGCCACATCTCTACTACATATGCGTGGGTTGAGGGGATGTCTCACAGCCAGAGAGACTGCTAGCCTGGCCACTTCTCTACCACATATGCAGTGGTGAAGGGATGTGTCAGTGCTAAATCACATGCCAATCTGGCCATATCTCCGCCACATATGCATAGGTGAGGGAAAGTGATAGTGCCTGATTACTTCTTTACGTGGCCACACCTCTTGTCACATACAAGTTCATGGGTTACTGTAGTAGTGCAAATACGAACTTCAGAATAGAGATGTGTTGATACCAAGATATTGGCTGATACCGATACCGATACCCACTTTTCAGCCGATACCGATACCGATACTCCGATACTAACAAATGGCCGATACTTTGCCGATACCGATACTCCGATACTAACAAATGGCCGATACTTTGCCGATACCGATACTCCGATACTAACAAATGGCCGATACTTTGCCGATACCGATACTCCGATACTAACAAATGGCCGATACTTTGCCGATACCAATACTCCGATACTAACAAATGGCCGATACTTTGCCGATACCGATACCGATACCGATACCGATACTCCGATACTAACAAATGGCCGATACTGTGCCGATGCCGATACCGATACCGATACCGATACTTTTCTGTTTTGATTACCCTGCGTTTAACTGTAACTTCTGTAAGCTTATATTATAAAAGTATAGAATTACTTGTATTTTAATATTAGAAATAGGGGAATTACTTGTATTTTAATATTAGAAATAGGGGAAGCTGGGGAGGCGGTGGCTCAATCGGTAGAGAGATGGCTTGCAGTCCTAATGGACCCAGGTTCGAATCCCGGCTGGGGCAGGGAACAGTTTAAGGATTTGAATTTCATTAAATCAGGCTTTATTGATTTACCAGAAGACTCGCCGACATGTCGTAAAAATATCCCAGCTAATACCAATACACCAGTCCTGTATGAGACAGCCCTAGCATGTATTCAATATGGACGGTGGGTGTTAGCGCCGAAGTGGTGACATGATAGGTGTATGGTATGTAGGAGGACTGCTGGGCCTTGATAGCAGGCTGTGAAGCCTATGCCCAGAGTCGGACGAATAAAAAAAAAAAAAAAAAAAACTATTGGCCTATAATTGCGTGGTATTGACAGTAAAAAGAAGAAGAAGAAGAAAAAGAAAAGGAAAGTCATAGACTCATAGAGTCGAAATTAAAATAGTATATATAATTTGTGAACTTTTACCCAGCATCCACCTGTTTGTTGAACACATGGCAAGTAGCGACCCTAAGACTGCAACTTCTCAAGCCAGGCAGAGCGGAGGTCAGTAATTCAGTATCCATGATCTTAATTAGTTGACTCAGTTCTCAAGTACCAAGTGGCAATTATGACCTTAAGAAGTCGGAATAATAAAATGTTTTGCTAAGTTGATAATCTTCTTGTGTGAATAATATATAAAAGGTAAGGAAAAGTATCGGAGTATCGGCCATGTTTTTACCTTGCCGATACCGATACCGATACTACAAAAAAAGCCAATACTGCCGCTACCGATACCGATACCGATACTACAAAAAAAGCCAATACTGCCGCTACCGATACCGATACCGATACTACCGGCACATCCCTACTTCAGAAGGCTTAAGCTCAAAAGAACGGAGAACACTTTGGTGTGCTGGTTCAGTTTGCCCCATGGCCTGCTCTCGGTGGCAACAGGCCCAGTACGTTGGCCGCGAGTGCTCGTTTATGGACGCACGCACGCATGCACACATACATTCACACATGCATGCATATACATATGCACACACGCACGCACACATATGCACGCATGCACACATACATTCAGACATGCATGCATATACATATGTACACACGCATGCACGCGCGCACGCACACACACACACACACACACACACACACACACACACACACACACATCAGGCACGGATTCTGGGTAGGGAGGGACGTGGGGGGCTTATGTCCCCGTATTTTCGACAGACCAATGAATATTTAAAATAAATGAACTATTACAGCAATGTATAAGTATTAAGTATCACACACAAATGTTTTCATGGCATCATTGTGATGAAAACAGGTACTTGGTGATAAATTGTGAACGGTTTGACTGGGTTATCAAGAGTTCATACTTGTAAATCCACAAAGAATCATGCCACCGTTTTCCAGAGTGCTGCATCCAGCTCTGACCAACCCCCTTCCGACACCCAGACATAGGCCTCTCCCCTCCCCCCCCTCCCCCACACACACAATATCCACGCACATTAGTCTTTGCGGTAATATGATGCTCGTCACTGCTGCTCAGTTTTCGCTGCTTTCTGCATCTAAAATACCAGCCTCTGATTTGTGAAAGTTGGACCCATTTGTTCCCTGTACATGTATTAAGATTTCACCCTCAAATGCGATGACGTCTAATTATTTTGTTTGCACATTTTTGGTATGATTTAACTTGGTAGCTTATTACTGGAGCGTTCGAACATAGCGCTGAATAAACCCCTCCCATCTTGACGTCGTTCGTAACTTATGTAAGATTGTCTGGTGGTAGTCAGGTAAGTATTATCATGTAATCGTGTTATTTTGTGGAAAGTTAATGCCAAACTTATGATGCTGGATGTCGGTTAGGGCACCCACTGTCTTAGGGTATAACGGTCTTTGGGTATTGAGCCCCTAATCTATTCTCTGTATAGTTATTATTGTACTAAAAACCACAAGCTCTGACACTTCTTGTCGTCACTGAAATAAGTTGTTCACAATACTTCTCATTTACCAATCGAGTCGTAGCACATGTGGTAATGACTTTATAACGAAATATAACTGCACGAGCTTTTTTTTTTCTTTTTCTAAATTTTCTGACTCATACCTTCTTAGACTTGTGCATTTTATTGTGCTACCATCAATTATGATGAGAAGATTCTCTGACTTTGGTGCATGTAACACTCCGAGAAAACCTCCCTCTCAATCCCTGTTGGCACTTGACATTGAATATACTTAGGTGTTGGAGTTTTGTCTAAATGGTTAAAATTTCATTGAAAGTATATTTACCTGGTTCACAACCATTTCTTTTAAAAGAAAATAAATTATTACCTCGTTCATTACACTGAATTGTTCTTTAGTTCTGCTCGGCTAAGGGAAAACGTCTTGTAATAAGAAACTTCTTTCCTAATCTAAACAAAAGAGCCTAAGGGTAGCAGTTAGATTTTCTCGGCGTATTACATGCACCAACGTCAGAGAATCTTATCATAAAGGATGGTAGCAAAGTATAATAGAAAAGTCTAACAAGGCAACCTTCTGTCACCATTGTGTCGGAATATTAAAAAAAAAAAATGCAGTTATTTTTCGTTATACAGTAAGTCTTTACAACATGTGCTATGATTCGACTGGTAGATGAGAAGTTATGGGCACCAATTGTTCTAATGACGACCAAAAGTCTCAGGGCTTATGATTTTTAGTGCAATAATAATGAAAGAAAGGCATTTGCTAGCCGAATACTAATCGCCCCCCAGACTATGCTGTTGGCCAAGTCCAAGAATTTGGCCATATCTTGATACCCTGAGAATAAGAGTGAAGTGATGAAGTGTACGAGGTCGGTAGATGGTAGGAGGATGAAAATAGTTTTGAATAGTGAGTTGCTTGAGGAGGTAGAGTGTTTTAAGCATTTAGGGTCACATGTTGCTGTGGATGGAAGAATAGATGCAGAAGTGAAGTTTAGAATGAATGAAGTAGGAAAGGTGCTGGGAAGAATTAAAAAAGGGTTTAGATGTCGTTCGCTTAGAATGGATGTAAAGAGATGGCTGTATGAGGATGTTGTGGTACCGACTGCGTTAAATGGGGCTGAAACATGGAATATGGTGAAGCAGAGAGAAAAGTTTGAATGTAATGGAGATGAGATGTCTGAGGAGTATTTGTAGAGTGACGCATATAGATCGAGTGAGAAATGATGAAGTGTGAAGGAGAACTGGAGTTGTTTGGGAGAGGGTGTTGCGATGGTTTAGGCATATGGATAGAATGGATAATAAGCGATTGGTGAAAAAGCTAACTAGATCTGATGTGGGAGGTGTAAGGCTGAGAGGAAGACCATGAATAGAATGGATGGACAGTGTGAAGAGAGAGTTGGATTTGAGAGGGATGTCTGTTGAGCAAGGAAGAGTGGCTGTGCATGATAAAAATGAATGGAGATTGTGAATGAATAAATGATGACGCAGCCTGAATAAATGATGACGCAGCCCTGAGGGGATATTCTCCCACATTTTGTCTGATCAGCTGATCAGGTCAGATGCGGGTAAGAGGATGGGTCCATTATGACGTGGCAGGGTAAACCAGGTCTGCTGTCGGGCCCTACTGCAGATGTCACTGATTGCACTGCTCAGTTGACCCTCGTGCGGTGTGGTGTGGTGAGGATCTGTCCCTTCTCCCCTTTGGGGCTAAGATACGAATGAATATGTTTAAGTGGATGAGTAAATTGGGAGTGTGTCGTCCTGTCTCGGCTACCTCCCTTCCCGTGGGGGAAGTAGCCTAGGTATATAGATAGATTGATACCCTGAAGATTTCATGTTGATAATTGAAGCCGTTCATGATATATCATGATGCTAAAGACGGATGATAAAAAACTAGTTGACCTTTGGAAGCCATTTTGGTGACCTTGACCTTTACCCCGAGTGCCCATTTTCGAGCTCGTCCAAGATTTTGGCCATATCTTGATAAGCTGAAGGTTTCATGTTGAAAGCTCAAGCCATTCCTCAGATATAATGGGAACACACACACACACACACACACACACACACACACACACGCTGGTGCAGTGGTAACGTTCCCGCTTCCCAACTGGTGGACGGGAGTTCGCGCCTCGCTCAGGTTGCGAAAAGGTTCACTGACGAAGTGGGTGGTTACTGTCCCCCTTGAGCAAGGGAACGGGTGTGTGCGTGTGTGAAGGTCACAGCCTTGTCCTTAGATCGGACTATATGAGCTCTCAGCTCCCTTCCGGGAGGTAAAAGCTGACCATCACGACCATCAAGTGATCCTGACCGACCCGGTGAATTACGCACACACACACACACACACACACACACACACACACACAGAGGCAGGCAAATACATTATCGCTCCACCTTGGTGAAAGGAGGGCGATAACTATGCAGAGAATAAATTGATCATAGGCTCAGTACCCACAGACCACCATACACTAAGACAGTGGTTGCCGTGACCGACATGAAACATCACACTTCTGGTATAAACGTTCCAGAAAATAAGTGTCCCATTCATCATAATTACATGCTAATACTTGCCTGACTACCACCTGGCAATCTTATACAAGTTACGCATGACCTCAAGATGGCATGGGTTTACTGAGTACTATTATCGAACACCACAGTAATAAGTCTACCAAGTAAAATCATACTAATAATGAGCAAACAAAATAATTAGACGTCATCGCATTTGAGGGTGAAATCTTAATACATGTGCAAGGAACAAATGGGTCCAACCTTCACAAATCAGAGGCAGGGATTTTAGACGCAGAAAGCAACGAAAACTGAGCAGCAGTGACGAGCATCATATTACCGCAAAGAAGCATACGCGTGGATCTTGTGTGTGTGTGGGGAGGGGGTAGGCCTGCTGTAGGTCTGGGTGTCGGAGGAGGGGGTGGATGTGGAAGGGGGTTGGTCAGAGCTGGATGCAGCACTCTGGAAAACGGTGGCATGATTCTTTGTGGATTTACAAATATGAACTCGTGATAACTCATTGTCAAATCCTCCACAGTTTATCTCATGTCATCAGGTTTGTATATCGAATATTCTGAGTAAAAAGAGCTTTCAACGTTTCACTCTTTAAACTCCTTCACCATGAATCTCTGGCATAAGATCAAACACTCGTTCCGAAGCCTGCCCAATTAATCGTTGCTCTCTCTCTCTCTCTCTCTCTCTGGGGGCAGGATGGCTCAGTGGTAGAGCTCCTGGCTCGAAACCGAAAGGTCGAGAGTTCGCGCCCCACCCAGGTAGCTTCACTGCTGGGAGAGGTAGCGCTCTCCCGTCACCTAGCGGGGCTATATGATTCATGAAGGTCTAGCTTGGGGAATTCATTTTATCATTCTCTCTCTCTCTCTCTCTCTCTCTCTCTCTCTCTCTCTCTCTCTCTCTCTCTCTCTCTCTCTCACACACACACACACACACCACATCCCTGCCTACTGCTGCGTGAGCTGAACGCAGCAGTTATCTGCAGTTTGTCTGTTTACCCATAACCAGGCGCCTCAATCCCGTAAAGGGTATCAACAGACAAATCTCCATGTCGCTCTGTCCTTCGCCATTTACTTGCTTTTCCTCTCACGTGACCCTCTTTCACATATCTCTCCATTAATTGCCCCATCTCATTCTTGGTCTCCCCCTATCCCTCTCCCTCACACTGACATTCACTCCTCTATTCAGCCTTTCATTCTCTGTCGTTTTCACATGACCAAACCATCTCAGAGTATTTATTTTATCGCATTCAGTGACTTCCACTTAGCATCACAATGCTCCTTCACTTTTTCATTTGTATGGCTGGTTCTTCATGCAACTCCACATGCTTCTGTCAAGTAAATCTGCCGTGCTGGCGTTTATTCAGTTACTTGAAACCGACGGTAGTGAGGAACCGATTACACTTTAAGAGTAATCATAAATCTGTATTTGAGTCAGTCAAATTTAAAAGCTTGTTTACCTCACTGAAACCATATTTCCAGGAAATCAATCCAGTGTTTAGGCATTATAATACATACATACAATACACACACACACACACACACACACACACACACACATTATATATATATATATATATATATATATATATATATATATATATATATATATATATATATATATATATATAGCATTGTCACCGGGGAATGTGAGTTTAGGTATTAAAAATCCTTAGATGTTGCTTGAAAATAGAGACAAGAAATTGACTTGTGAAAATCAAGCAGTAAGCATTACTTTATTCCGGCTTACTTAGCCGATTCTCTAAGGACGAGAATTTATAAACTTTCTCAACAGTACACAGCAGAAACTAGTTACTCACGCGTGCTGTTTGTTAGTACTGTTAGCCTCTTGAGAAAGTGACTCCACCCCTGACAATCAGTAACTAATGCTAATAATAATAAACAGGTTCTTGCCTGTGCATTAACTCCTGGCTGGCACAGCGGATTTAAGCTTGATACAAAAGAACTGGCCTAAGTACCAGTAATGAATAATGTAAAGCGTTTGTGCAAACTAGGAGCGGCAACTAAAATGAGCTTAATGTGGAGAAATAAAACACGAGTTTAACTACATTAAGCTCAAAGAAAAAGAACTGTAAATTTATTAATTACAATGAAATAAATTTACGTTACATGAGTCTCGAAAATTAATTCAAATTAAAAAGGAGAATACACTCACTCGCTCATTCAAAAGCTAAACACACTTAAACCTAGAAAAAACGAAAAGAAATACTGGTCAGTGGAGGGGAGCTGAGTGAAATGAACTGGGCACCTGTGCAGGACATCAGATGCTGCAATTTGCTAAACCCTCTTCGCCAATTCACTGTCTAGGTGGAGATTTCAGGAACTCGCTGTACAATGGCGGCGCTGCCTTACTATGGGCACAAACGATCCTACTCTCACGACGACTCAAAGCTGACTTCAAACTATGAAAGAGGGCGTGGGATGGCCGTGTTCGAACTTCAACGGTCAACGGAAAGAAAGTGAGCGATATATGCTCACAATAAATCACTCAGTGAAGGCACTAATGTCGGCCATAAGAATGATCCGTTGTGGAACAATGAAAAATGTTCTGAAAACCATCTCGATCGAGTGAATACGAGGACGGTTGAACTGAGTGATGCCCAGTGGGAATTCCACTAGAATTCGTGGTTTTCTCACTGATGCTCTGTCACGAAATTATAAATACGCTCACGCGAATTCATAACAATCACCATCATCTTCATCAGCCGTTGAGGTCCACTGCAGGACCGGCCTACTCCTACCAAAGCAGGGATGATACGGCCAATGTATCTCTACCCAGTGGCTTAGGCTGTCTGGTAGAGCCTGTACGTAGGGTGAGAAGTGCGTGTGAGAGTAATTGTAATGTTGGAGTGGCTTTTGATATGTGTGTAGTCTGTGAACCAAGTGTAATCAGCCCAACTTAAGCCGATTTTGTTCAAGCATACCGGTATGCAACACTGGTTCAACCACAACACCCATTATGTCTGCCAAAGTGGTCAGTGGTTAAGTGAACACTTCCCAAAGTTTTTACAACTCCGGTGGGAGGCAAACCCAGGTCCACCAGCATGCGAAATGGACACTTTACCATATACCACAGATTTTCCATATATATATATATATATATATATATATATATATATATATATATATATACATATCAAGGGGCTGGATCCCACTGCTACCTGGCGTGTCCCAGGGTGGCGGATAGGGGAAGGCCGAATATAACGAATAAGGTGGCTGAAAAATTACATCTTACTAGACACTATATGGCAGGGAGGTGAGATAATTTGCCACAATCCTCCCAACCAAACATGAGTTCTATTGCAAAGTATATGATGGGCGTTCCTGTTAGATCATTGTCTACTAAAGGTCCAACCGCACTGCCTCCTGTGCTTACGGGCAGAGTGCCACCGAAAGTGAGTAAGCACTGTGTTCACAATTTAGAGACTGGGATAGTAAACACTCTTAAATCCATGAAGATCTATGCATACATTATAAGAAGCCTCGCTGAAGATTACAAACTTGATAACTTAATGTATGAACTGGAAAACATTAGTTGGGATATTGTAGGTTTGAGTGAGGCGCACAAAAAAGAAAGAGTAATTCAGCTCAATGATAATGGCCATCTATTTTACTACAGAGGAAGGGAATATGAAAGAGTTAGTGCTGTAGGATTTCTAATTAACAGAAATCTTGCAAACAACATTCTTAACTTCAGCAGTGTATCTGACAGAGTAGCAGTGGTTGTAATCAGACTGTGCAAAAAATATACCTTGAAAGTAATACAAGTATATGCACCAACTTCTTAGAGCCCAGATGAAGAAATTGAAACATTCTAAGGTGACATCTCCCAGATTATGGAAGAGGAAAAGACCACCTATACTACACTCATGGGAGACTTCAATGCAAAAGTTGGAAAATCAAAACATAGAGAAGCATGTATGGGAAAATTTGGAGTGGGAGAAAGGAACAAAAGAAGAGAAATGCAGGTAAACTTTGCAGAAATGTTCAACATGAGAATAATGAACACATTCTTTCACAAAAGAACAGGGAGAAACTGGACCTGGAGAAGCCCAAATGGAGAAACAAGGAATGAAATCGACTTCATTATAGCAAATAAGAATAACACAATCACAAATGTCACAGTTATCAACAAAGTAAATATTGGAAGTGACCATAGAATGATAGGTTGCACAGCAAGATTCAGTTTCAAAAGTGAAAGAAAGAAGGATGATAAAAGATAAAAAGATATGCCCATTAAAAGTCAACGAAAACAAAGCCGCCTTTCAGTTGGAAATAAGGAACAGATTTCAGGCTCTCAGTAATGCTGAATGTGACATTGATGAGTTGAATGACAGACTAACAAAAGTGCTCCAAGAATCAGCGGAGGTAGTAGGAACACCTAATACAACCAAAGCCAAGAAGTATTCAGAAAAGACACTTGAGCTTATGAAAAAAAAGAAAGGAAATGAAAGTAAAAACAAAGAATGATGAAATAGAACGAGTGGAATTAAATAAGCTTATCAACAAAAGACAAAGAGAAGAAAAAAGAAAGAGAAACATGGATCAAATTAAAGAACCCATCAAAAAAGGAAAAAGTCTGAAAAAGGTCCGAAGTAAAATGGCACTTGGAAAGCAACAAATTACATCACTAAAAGACGAAAACGGTGAAGCCATTAAATGCAGAGATACTGTAAGATGTTGAAGAGAGTTGAAGAATTTTACAAAGAACTGTATGGATCAAAGACAGTAGTACCAATGGCTAACTTTTCAGTTGACACGTGTGAAATACTTGAGGCAACACCAGACGAAGTAAATATTTCTCTTAAAAATATGAAAAGAGAGAAGGCTCCGGGAGAAGATGGAATAGTAGCAGATTTACTGTTGGATGCAGGAGCAGAAGTACAAAATAGGCTTGCTCACTTATTTACCCAATGTATAAAACAAAAGCAAATTCCCAAAACATGGTGTAATGCAATAGTTATTTTACTTTACAAAAAAGGTGACTCAAAAGACCTTAGTAAATATCGACCCATTAGCTTGCTATCAGTCATTTACAAACTTTTCACTAAAGTCCTTACAAACAGAATAGCTACAAATTTGGAGGAAAGCCAACCTCGTGAACAGGCAGGATTCCGAAGCGGGTACTCGACTACTGATCATCTACATACAATGAATCAGCTAATTGAGAAAACTACAGAATATAATAAACCACTGTACTTAAGCTTTGTTGATTACGAAAAGGCTTTCGACTCAGTGGAGCACATAGCAATTATAAATTCATTGCGAGAACAAGGAGTGAATGAGAACATTGTAAAAGTGCACGAAAACATATATAAAGAGGGAACTGCTACAGTTAAAATACATAAGGACTTAGAGAAAATTAAGATTGAGAAGGGCGTGCGTCAGGGAGATACAATTTCACCAAAGTTATTTACAGCATGCCTAGAAAGTGTTTTCAAAAAGCTAGGCTGGGAAAACAAAGGAGTGAACATAGATGGAGAAAAGCTAAACCATTTAAGATTTGCAGATGACATTGTCCTAATCTCAGAAAGAGCAGAGACATTGCAAGAAATGTTAAATGACCTGAACAAAGAAAGTCTCAAAGTAGGGCTAAAGATGAACCGGAGTAAAACTAAAGTAATGTTTAATCCTCAAACACCAAAAAGCGTCATCAGAATAAGTGGAGAAATTCTTGAAGAAGTCGAGGAGTACAACTACCTGGGACAAATACTAAAATTAACGAGAGATAATGATAATGAAATAAAAAGACGCATTACAATTGGATGGAAAGCTTTTGGTAAACATAGGGACATTATGAAAAGTAGCTTGCCAGTTTGTATGAAAGGAAAAGTATATAACGAATGTATAATTCCAGCTATAACGGATGGTTGTGAGACTTGGAAACTAACAAAATCGATGGAAAATAAATTAATTCGTTCTCAGAGAGCAATGGAAAGGTCAGTGCTGGGAATATCTTTAAGAGACAGGAAAAGATCAACTTGGATGATAGAGAGACTAAAGTCAAAGATATTATAGAAGTTATAAAAGAACAAAAATGGAGGTGGGCAGGCCATGTAGTAAGAATAAGGGATAATCGATGGAGCAAGAGGTTGACTGACTGGACACCAAGAGATTGTAAACGTAGCAGAAAAAGGCCAGACAGGAGGTGGAGAGATGAGATAGAGAAATTTCCAGGGAAAACGTGGCAAAGATTGGCTCAGTCAAGGAATTCATGGAAAAGGTTGGGGGAGGTCTTTGTTCAGCAGTGGAATTGTAATGGCTGATGATGATGATATATATAACAGTATATACTGTATATACATACATATATATATATATATATATATATATATATATATATATATATATATATATATATATATATATATATATATATATATATATATATATACATAGACTATATATATATATATATATATATATATATATATATATTATATATATATATAGATATAGATAGATAGATAGATAGATAGATATCCCTAGGCTGCTTCCCCCAGGGAAAGGGAGGTAGCCAAGACAGGACGACACTCTCCATTTACTCATCCATTGAAACACATTCATTCGCATCTTAGCCCCAAAGGGGAGAACGGACAGATCCTCACCGCACAACACCGCACAAGGGTCAACTGCGTAATACAATCAGTGACATCCGCAGCAGGGCCCGACAGCAGAGCTAGTTTACCCCTGCCACATCATAACAGACCCATCCCCTTACCTGCACCTGACCTGATTAGCTGATCAGACCAAATGTGGGAGAATATCCCCTCAGGGCTGCGTCATCACTTATTCATTCACAATTTCTCTCCATTTATTTCTATCACACATAGCCACTCTTCCTTGCTCAACAGACATCCCTCTTCCATCCAGCGCTCTCTTCGCACTGTCCATCCATCCTATTCGTGGTCTTCCTCTCAGCCTTACACCTCTCACATCAGATCTACTTATCTTTTTCACCAATTGCTCATTATCCATTCTCTCCATATGCCCAAACCATCGCAACACCCTCTGCTCAACTCTATCAGCCATCTCCCGAACAACTCCAGTTCTCCTTCGCATTTCATCCTTTCGCACTCGATCCATACGAGTCACTCCACACATACTCCTCAGACACCTCATCTCCATTACATTCAAACTTCTCCTCTCTGCTACACCCACATTCCATGTTTCAGCCCCATATAACGCAGTCGGTACCACAACACCCTCATACAGCCTTCTCTTTACATCCATTCTAAGCGAACGACATCAAAACACTTTTTTCATTCCTCCCAGCACCTTTCCTACTTCATTTATTCTAAACTTCACTTCTGCATCTATTCTTCCATCCACAGCAACATGTGACCCTAGATATTTAAAACACTCTACCTCCTCAAGCAACTCGCCATTCAAAACTATATTCATCTCCCTACCATCTACCAACCTCGTACACTTCATCACTTTACTCTTATTCTCATTTACTTTCAATTTCCTCCCTTTACACACCCTTCCAAACTCCTCTACCAACTGTCTCAATCTCTCCTCTGAATCGCCACCAGTGCAGTATCATCTGCAAACAGCAGCTGCTTCAGATTCCACTCTCCACCATCAACATTCACCAGACTCAGACCTCCACCTAAAACTCTTGCACTCACCTCCCTTTCAACACCATCCATGTAAATATTAAACAACCAAGGCGACATCACACATCCCTGTCGCAACCCCACTCTCACGGGAAACCAATCACTCACAGCATTTCCCACTCTTACACACGCTCTACTATTTACATAAAAACTTTCCACCCCTTTTAGTAACCTACCATCAAGTCCATACAATCTCAAAACAGTCCACAAAGCCTCCCTATCAGTTCTATCAGACGCATTCTCTAAATCCATGAATGTCCAAAACACATCCTTGCCTTTCGCTAAATACTTTTCACACACTTGTCTCACAGCAAACACCAGATCCACGCATCCCCTCCCTCTCCTAAAGCCACACTACTCGTCACCAATCAGTACCTCTGTACTTTCTCTAACTCTCTTAATTAACACTCTACCATACACCTTACCTACAACACTCAACAGACTTATACCCCTAAAGCTAGTACATTCATACTTATCACCCTTGCCTTTGTACAACGGGACACACAAGCACTTGCCCAATCAATTGGCACCATACCTTTCACAAAGCACATATTCAACAACCTTACTAACCAGTCAACAATAGTCACTCAACCACCCTTCAGGCATTCCACAGCACACCCATCCATACCTGCAGCTTTCCCTGTTTTCATCTCCTTTACTGCCTTCTCCACTTCCTCCTTCGTGATCAAAGAATCATTCAACTCTCCCAACACATTTATTCCTTGCACCCTTCCATCCGCCACAATCTCAGCCACCCTTTCCTCCTCTACATTTAACAATCTTTCAAAATACTCTGCCCTTCTCTTCCTTACCTTATCCATCTCATTTAACATCCTTCCATCCTCTGCTTTTACTCGTTCTTCCTTCCCAGACTCTCCCTTTCGCACCCTTTTCACCTCCTTCCAAAACATTTTCTTATTCTGTTGAAAATTCTCTGTCAGCCGCCTACCCCACCTCTCATCTGTTGCCACTTTAGCATCACGCACAGCCCTTCTCGCCCTATTCCTTTTTTCCTTATACCTCTCATATGACACCTCATCCTTCCTCTGCAGCCACACTTCATATGCACGTCTCTTCTCAGCCACAGCCATACTTACTTCCTTGCACCACCATTCACTTCCTTTTCTTACACCACCACCCACACATCTCACACCACACACCTCTTCTGCATGCCCCACCACAGCACTCTTAAACAACTGCCATTCCTCCTCCACACTGCCATTTTCTGATCTTTCACTGTGTTCCTCTCATCTTTCAATTTCTCCTGATACTCTATCATTTTCTCTCTTTTATCCAACTCACTCACTTTCAAAACCTCCCTGCCACACCTAACCCTCCTAGCTTTCACCCATCTCTTACCTACTCTTAACTTTCCCTTCACCAGGTAGTGGTCATACATACCTCCACCCTCCCCTCTCAGAACTGTCACATCCAACAATCTTCCATTTACATTCCTAGACACAACCACATAGTCCATCAAAGCTCTATCAACAACCCTTCCACCCTCCTGTCTCACCCATGTATACTTATAAATATCTTTCTTCTCAAACGGCGTATTTCCAATCACCATCTCTCGCTCAACACACATCGCTATCATTCGTTCCCCATTTTCATTTCTTCCAGACACACCATGCATACCAACTACACCTTCAACTGCTACATTTCCCACTCTAGCATTCAGATCTCCCATCATTACCACATTCACATTCGCTCCAAAACTCTGCAGACACTCATCAACATCATTCCAGAAAGACTCCCTCTCTTCTTCATCCCTTTCACTACCAGGCCCATAAGCACTCACAAACACCCACAACTCACGTTCAAATTTCGCTTTCACCCACATCAGTCTCGATGACACCTCCTTCCATTCAATCACACACTGCTGTACTTCCGGACTGACTAACAAGGCCACACCTTCTCTTGCCCTTCCTCTATCAACACCTGACAATCTTCCATTCACACTTCCAAACATAGACTCACCCTTCCCTTTCATCTTCGTTTCACTCAAAGCTAACACATCCAACTTTCTTCTCACAAACATTCTCCTAATCTCCTCCCTTTTAGCCTCAATCGTACTACATCCACGCACATTCATAGACCCAATCTTCAGGGTACGGGGATAACTCCATCCCCCACCCCTTTCTCTGGCCTGTCTCTTTTTAGGAACTAAAAAACAGAGGAGGGGGTCCCTAGTTCCCTCACCCCGCCCCTTTTAGTCGCCTTTTACGACACGCAGGGAATACGGTGGCAGTATTTTTCCTAACACAACCTGGCCGCAGAGTAGTAGTACAACCACTTAGTGCGGCCAAATTGTGTCCCTCCCGCCACAGGGGGGGACACAATATATATATATATATATATATATATATATATATATATATATATATATATATATATATATATATATATATATATATATATATATATATATATATATATATATATATATATATATATATATATATATATATATATATATATATATATATCCATCAGCCAGTCCTACATTGCTCCATGAGAAGCGTAGGAGCCCGGGGCTAGGCAAGTTGGTCCTGACATATGTATGTATATAGACAGATAGATAGATAGATAGATAGATAGATCGAGATAGATAGATAGATTTTTTCACCATCCACTCACTCAGTGTATTGCAGCTCTAGGGTGTCTTCCCTTTCCTCTGTTCCATCCGTCTTTCCTTCCATCTCCTTCTGTCTTTCTTTCCTTCATTCGTTCTTCTTTCTTCTCCCTGTGGATGACTGTACACTGAGTTACAAGCCAAATGGTTTCCTGTACACTGAGTTACAAGCCAAATGGTTTCCTGTACACTGAGTTACAAGCCAAATGGTTTCCTGTACACTGAGTTACAAGCCAAATGGTTTCCTGTACACTAAGAAGCCATTTACTATGCTGGGTGGTAACCATATAACCAAATTTTGGCACTTGGTGGTTTAGTGGGTAATCATGGCGCTCCAGTCGGATAGAGCCGGTGAAGGTTTATATCCAAGGGATGGTTGGGGTCTATTGCTCACATACTGTAATGTCACTCAGTTATAAGTGAGGCTGGTCACTCTCATCTTAAATGTCAGGACCAACTTGTCTAGCCCTGGGCTAATACCCTCCTCGTGGGGCAACGTTGGATTGGATGATCTATATATATATATATATATATATATATATATATATATATATATATATATATATATATATATATATATGATCATCGTCAGCCGTTGAGTGTCCACAGCAGGACCGGCCTATCCCTACCAAAACAGGGACGATACAGCCATTTTATCTCTACCAAGTGTCTTAGGCTGTCTGGCAGAGACTGTATGCAGGGTGAGATAAGCTTGTTAGTGTAATTGAAATATTGTAGTGGCTTTGGATGTGTGTGTGTAATCTGTGAACCAAGTGTAATCGGCCCGCCTCAAACCGACTGGGTGCAAGCATACTAGTATGCGACACTGGTTCAACCACATCACACCTAATGTCTGCCAAAGCGGTAAGTTGCTTAGTGAATGCTCCCAAAGTTTTTACAGCTCTGGTGGGAGGTGAACCCCCGTCCATCAGCGTGCGAGACGCACCCTCTATCACTGTACCACAGAGGCTCCATATATATATATATATATATATATATATATATATATATATATATATATATATATATATATATATATATATATATATATATATATATATATATATATATATATTAATATATATATATATATATATATATATATATATATATATATATATATATATATATATATATATATATATATATATATATATATATATATATATATATATATATATATATATATATATTATGCCAGACGCCATGTATCCCAAACGGGGTGGCCAAGGGCTTAGAGTTAATTGTTTTACAGCGAGGGGCACTAATCCTCCACCAACCCCACTTGACACGTAGGGAGAACGTTATGCCAACAGCATCTGGTGTTCCCAGGCGGTCACCCATCCAAGTACTAACCAGACCCAATTGTAAAACTGCTCAAAAACATACATAAAGAGGGAAGTGCTACAGTTAAATTACATAATGACTCGGAAAAAATTAAGATTGAGAAGGGCGTGCGTCAGGGAGATACAATTTCACCAAAATTATTTAGAGCATCCCGATAAAGTATTTTCTGAAAGATAGACTGGGAAAACAAAGGAGTGAACATAGATGGAGAAAAGCTAAACCATATAAGATTTGCAGATGACATTGTCCTAATCCCAGAAACAGCGGAGGCATTGCAAGAAATGTTAAATGACCTGAACACAGAAAGTCTGAAAGTAGGACTGAAGATGAACCGGAGTAAAACTAAAGTAATGTTTAATCAACAAACACCAAAGAGCGTCATCAGAATAAGCGATGAAATTATTAAAGAAGTTGAGGAGTACAACTACCTGGGACAAATACTAAAATTAACGAGAGATAATGATAGTGAAATAAAAAGACGCATTACAATTGGATAGAAAGCTTTTGGTAAACATAGAGACATTATGAAAAGCAGCTTGCCAGTTTGTATGAAACGATAAGTATATAACGAATGTATAATTCCAGCTATGACGTATATTTGTGAGACCTGAAAACTGACAAAATCGATGGAAAATAAATTAATCCGTTCTCAGAAAGCAATGGAAAGGTCAACGCTGGGAATATCTTTAAGAGACAGGTAAAGATCAACTTGCGTGAGAGAGCAGACTAAAGTCAAAGATATCATAGAACTTATAAAAGACAGAAATGGAGATGGGCAGGCCATATAGCAAGAATAAGTGATAACCGATGGAGCAAGAGACTGACAAACTGGACACCAAGAGATTGTAAGCGTAGCAGAAAAAGGCCAGACAGGAGGTGGAGAGATGAGATAGAGAAATTTGTAGGAAAACGAGGGAAAGATTAGCTCAGTCAAGGAATTCGTGGATAAGGTTGGGGGAGGCCTTCGTTCAGCAGTGGACTACTTATGGCTGATGATGATGATATATATATATATATATATATATATATATATATATATATATAGATAGATAGATAGATAGATAGATATAGATATAGATAGATAGAGATAGATAGATAGATAGATAGATATCTTTGACAGTGGAAAGCCTGGAGTGAGTCTTGAAATTTATATGAAGTCTGTTCTTACGAGTCGCAGCAATTATTTCTAGTTTATTTTTGCGATGAGTTGCAGCGAGTCGGCATATTATTCTAAAGCTATTCTTATGGCTGTTCAATAATTATCATGCACCATATATATATATATATATATATATATATATATATATATATATATATATATATATATATATATATATATCCCTTTCCGGGTGGCCACAAACAAATCGCCTCCACGTCGCCCTGTCCCCCGCCATTTCACTGCCCCGCTCCCAACTCACACCACCCTCTCTCATATACCTCTCCACCCCATCCCTCCATCTCATTCTCGGCCTCCCCCTCCCTCTTCCCCCCTCCGCCTCACTCAAATACACTCTCTTCGTCAGTCTTTCACCCTCCATCCTCTCCACATGGCCAAACCACCTCAGTGTATTCCTCATAACGCTTCCTATCACATCCACATCCACACCACAACGCTCCTTTATATCCTCATTTTTCAGCCTGTCTCTCAATGTGACTCCACAGGCTTCTCATAAATAACTCATTTCCACTGCTCTCACTCTTGACTTGTGTCCTTCCAGCAACGTCCAAGCTTCACTTCCATACGTTAGAGTTGGTATCACAATACTGTCATATAGTAACTTTTTCACTTCCATGCTCACTTCCCTGCTTCTTATCACTGCTTTCAAGGAACCAGCAACCTTTCTTTCATGCTGTACCCTTTCAAGCACTTCACCCTCCAAACCTCCATCCTTACTCATCACACTACCCAAGTACTTAAACGTACTCACATTCTCCAGTTCCTCACCATCCAACCTCGCTGTACATTCACTGACTTCACCTCTCTCAAAGACCATCACTTTACTCTTCCCTACATTCACCTTCAGATTCCGTTTCTTACACACTCTCCCAAACTCATCCACCAAGCCTTGCAGCTCCCCTTCGTCTTCACTCAACAACACAGTATCATCTGCAAACAACAGTACAGGGAGTTTCCAAACACTACCCTCTCTCACCAGGGTCACTCCAAGATCGACTACCCTACCTTGTACCTCTTTTATTATCCCATCTATGTACAGATTGAACAACCATGGAGACATGACACATCCCTGTTTCAACCCAATTTTCAAAGAGAAAAATTCACTCAGTTCACCACCCACACGCACTGCAGCCTTAGCACCATCATACATACTCTTCACAGCATTCAACAACTTCCCATCTACTCCATATATTCTTAATACTTTCCACAATCCTTGTCTATCCACCCTGTCATATGCTTTCTCCAAATCCATGAAAGCCACATACAACTTCTTTCCTTTCTCTAGAAACTTTTCCACTAAAGATCTAAGAATGAATATCTGATCTACACAGCCTCTTCCCTTCCTAAAACCTCCCTGTTCTTCTCCAACTAATTCCTCTGTTCTTTCTCTAACTCTGTCAATAAGTACCCTACCATACACTTTTCCTATTATACTAAGAAGACAGATGCCCCTATGATTGCCACACACTTCTTTTTCCCCTTTTCCTTTGTACAAGGGAATAATTATAACCGACTTCCAATCCTGCGGGACTCTACCTTCCTCCCAGGCCAATCTGCACATTTTCCACATCCATTCTACTACTATCTCTCCCCCATACTTCAGCATTTCACCATACACTCCATCAATTCCTAGGGCTTTCCCCAATTTAACTTTCTTCATTGTAACCACAACTTCTATCCTACTGATTTCTTCCTGTCTTCTCACCTCCCTCCTTCTCCCAGCCATTCCCCAGCCACTTATACTCGCACTACGTCCATCCTCTATGTTCAACAATTCCTTAAAGAGTTCTCTCCATCTGCTCACTTTATCTCCCTTCTCCACTAGTAATCTACCATTTTCATCTTTCACTCCCCTGCTAACTTCACTTCCACCCTGTCTTACTCTTTTCACCTCTTTCCAGAACATTTTCTTACAGTCCCTCCACTTTACACTCAAGTTTCTTCCAGATTCCTCATCCGCTCTCTTCTTACTCTTTCTTACTAATCTTTTCACCTCTCTCTTTCTTTCTACATATAACTCTCTCTTCTGCCTCTCGACTTCTTCCACGCCCCTATTTCTCATCCATTCATTGTATGGTTTCTTCTTTTGTGCCACAGCCTGTCTCACCTCTTCATTCCACCACGCTGTTCCTTGCACCCCCCTCCGTCTTCTCTTCCTTCCACACACCACATCACATGCTGCACATATTTCTCCTGTAAATATCCTGCACACACCTTCCACATCCCCCATCTGCTCCAATTCATAGTTGCCCAATCGTTCCTCCACTTCTCTCTTATACTCTGCCTTTTTCTCATCCTCTTGTAACCTTTCCACTCTCCTTACAAATACTCCTTCTTCCCATCCTTCCCTTCTTATATTTCTCCATCCTAATTGGATCTTGATTCTGGCAACCACCAAGTAGTGGTCAGAAAGTCCACTCCCCCAACCTCTATAAGCTCTTGCATCCATTACACATTTTCGCATCCTTTCATACACACATACGTAATCAATCATTGCCCTCCTCTCATTCAGTTCACCACCCACCCTTCTCATCACTCACCATGTATAACTGTGGATCATTTTGTGCCTGAAGAGGGTATTGACTATCACATACCCCCTCTCAGCACAAATGTCCACTAACACACTGCCATTCTCATCTATCTCAGAAGGCACACCTCACTCACCAACTGTTCCATCCATCTTCACATTCCCTACTTTACCATTCATATCACCGATCAAAAACACTCTCTCATTCCTTCCAAACTTTTCCATGCACACTTCCACATTTGTCCAGAACTCTTCTCTTACTCTGCTTGCACGATCTTGCGTTGGCGCATACACACACACAATCACCCACATTTGCATTCCAACTTTCAATCTTACCCACACAATCCTTGACCCAACTGATCCATACTCTCTTATACTCTTCTTCCATCTTTTACTCACAACTATACATACTCCTTCTTTTGCCCTCTCATTCTCATCTACTCCTGCACATACACCCCATCCCTACTCCCATTGTCTCACACTCTCACCTCTCCATTTGGTTTCAGTTATTCCGCATACATCAACTTTTGCACCCTCAAGCACCTGGACAATCTCTCTCTCTTTCACCTCATCATTCACTCCCCTTACATTCCACTTTCCGATTACAACGTCCTTTGTCCGGTCTTTGGTTGTCATCTTTTGGTCAGTCCTTGTCTGAGGCTTATTGTTTGTCTTTTTAGTTAGTTGTTTTCCAGGGAGGGGCACTAACCCTCCGCCAACCCTTTTAGTTGCCTTTTACGACAAGCAGGGATACTGGGGGAGTATTCTTGAAAAAAAAACCTACCCCCAGGGGTATATATATATATATATATATATATATATACATGAAGCCTCTGTGGTGCAGTGGTAAAGTGTGAGTTTTCGTACACTGAAGAACAAGGGTTTGCGCCCCGCCAAGGTAAAAAACTTTGGGAGCGTTCTTCTGGCCACGTACTGCTTGGCGGACATAAGGGGTGCTGTGGTTGAACCAGTGTTGCATACTATAAAGTATGCTTGCACTCAGTCGGCTTGCACGGGCCGATCACACTTGGTTCACAGACTACACACACATCCAAAGCCACTCCAACACAACAATTACAGTTACAAGCACTTCACATCCTACATACAGTCTCTACCAGACAGCCTAAGCCACTTGGTTGAGATACATTGGCGTATCGTTCCCACTTCAGCTGGGATAGGCCGGTCCTGCAGTGGATACTGAAACTGCTGATGATGATTATATATATATATATATATATATATATATATATATATATATATATATATATATATATATATATATATATATATATATATATATGTGTGTGTGTGTGTGTGTGTGTGTGTGTGTATTCAATGTTTAGAATCGTGTTAGGAAATATTGTGGTAGTTTTTTTGTCTAAAACCATTCTGGTTATAATTTCTTCAAACTGAACTGTCATGGTTTTTCATTCTTTTACATTCCGTATCAGGTAGTTCAACGGCAGAATAAGAATGTACTATTACTTGACATCCACTCCATACCATTTCTTCCTGAATTCAGTTGAATCAAGTTCTGATGTTAATCTCCTAACAAAACACAGAGTTCAAGACAGAAGGGTGCCAAGTTTGACCCAGGAAAGTGGACAAGTCACCACTTAGCACGTTCCACAACACGTTCACAAAGCGAGAGCGGGTGTTATATTTTAGCCGTGCACACGCGCGCGCGCGGGTACTTTTGTGTGTGTGTGTGTGTGTGTGTGTGTGTGTGTGTGTGTGTGTGTGAAGTTACATATGGCGTTTCAAGCCACGTGGGCAGGTTGGTGGGTGAAGGTGAAGGTTGTTTAGTTGGCGGGGGTAGCTAGGCAGGGTGGGTGAACAAGTGGGTTGGGTGATGTGGGTGGGTGGGGTGAGTGATGTGGATGGATGGAGTGGGTGAAGTGAGTGGGGTGGGCAAGCTGGGTGAGGTGAATGGGTTGAATGGGGTAGGTGGATGGGTAGGGTAAGGTGGGTAGATGGATAGGGTAGGTGGGTGGGTAGAGGGCAGGAGGTGAGTAGGTATTGTGCGGTGTGTTGGTGAGTGGGTATGATGGGGTGAGTAGGTGGTCAGGGTGGTAGAGGCCAGAGGATGAGTTAGTATTATGCGGTGTGTTGGTGAGTGGGTAGGATGGGGTGAGTAGGTGGGCAGGGTGGGCCGATGGAAGGGGTGGTGTTGTCGGGTGGACTGGGCACGTAAATGTGATGCAGTGCTTGATGGGTATGTAGGTGGACTTTCTGTATGAATGGTTGAATGTGTGGCCTAGTGTAGAACAAACCACGAGATGGGCTTACTGTACTGGGTGGATGGGTTGGAGGATAGGTTGGTGAGGGAGAATAGGTTCACTGACAGAAAAATCCGTGGTTGGAAGAGGTCCATTTGGGAAAGTAGGTCCACGGAGGGAAGCAGGTCGGTGATGTGTAGATAGGTCCATGGGGAAAACTAGGTGGGTGGGGAGATGATGGGTAGTAAAACATGGACTTGTGTGTAAATGATATGTGAATGGAAGTGTTAACAGTTTTCACGTAGCACTCAGGTCAACATTTTCTTATTTTCGCGGTTAACATCACTCTATTTGTGGATCATACCTTTCTCATTCATATCTAAGAAACTGGGTTTATTAAATGATGATGATGGTGGTGGTGATAAAGATAAAATGTTAGTAATGGTAATGGTGGTTGTGGTGGTGATGGTGAAGTGATAGTTGCAATATCGCTTCTCTGTGTTATGATCTGATTACATTATTCAGTACTTTTGTGCTCCTAGCAGTTTTTTGTTCACTAATACCTAAGTCTGTTTTCTGCTACATTCCACAGGGCTCATCTCCTTTCCACATATTTTCCTTTACAGACCTATTTCCAACCCACTGACATTGTCCTCCATTGACCTATTTTACCCCTTGGACCCATTTTTCCTCATGGACCCATTTTGCCCATGGACCTACCTTACTCCAGGCACAACTCTGAAGCTGTCTTCCTCTGTCAGTATTTCCTACTGCCTATGGTCTCCAGTCTTTCAAACGCAGTATGTCCAGGCATCTCGAACTGAACGGATCTTGAATTTGGCTCCCTGTTATTTTGTTTTTATATTTTTTCTTGGAACAATTTGCGGGCTCCTGGCCTTTGGTTCTTTCTTCCTTGCATAAAAAAATATCATCCCTCATGGATCTACTTTCCTCCAGGGCCCTATTTTGCCCATAGACCAAATTTTCCACATGAAGCTACTTTCTCCCCAGGATCCCTTTTCCATATCAACCAATACTTCCCTGTGAACCTGTTTTCCCCATGGACTTATTTTACCTACAGACATAACCTCATATACCTATTTTCCCCACTGGACTAATTTTCCATTTTGGACATATTTCCCTCCATGGATATATTTCCCCACACATGACCAGTGTCTCGAATCTGTTATCCCCGTTGACCTATTTTTCCTACATGGACCTATCTTTCCTACTTGGACCTGTTTTTCCTACATAAACCTATTTTCTCTATGGATCTATTTTTCCTACATGGACCTATTTTCCCCATAGATCTATTTTTCCTACATGGACCTATTTTCCTACATGGACCTATATTCCTACATGAACTTATTTTTCCTACATGGACCTAGTTTTCCTACATATACTCATTTCAAAGCCAAAGATGGATGTTGCGTATATGTACGCAACGACCTATCTTGCTCTCGTGTTCCTGAACTTGATTCTTCTAATCTCTACTCTCTGGCTTTGGCTCTCTTGTCAGTCTCAGACTAAATATATCTGCGCTGTTTACTCATCTTCTAAATCTACTATCAAAAATTCTTCGACTGTCTTACTTCTGTGATGGAGCACATTCTATCCATTTCTCCTTTCTCTGAAATCTTCATTCTAGGAGATTTCAATGTACACCACCAACTTTGGCTCTCCTCTCCTTTCACTGATCCACCTGATGAACAAGCCTTCACCTTTTGTATCCTAAATGACCTAGAGCAGATTGTACAGCACCCTGCCCGTATGCCTGACCACACTGGAGAGAGCTCCAACATACTTGACCTCTTCCTTACAACCAATCCTTCTGCTTACACTGTTAATCTTTTCTCTTCGTTGGGCACCTCCAATCATAACCTTGTTACCTTAACCTGTCCTATCACTCCGGTATGGCCTGTGGACCCTCCAAAGAAACGTTGTCTGTGGCACTTTGGAGCTGCAGATTGGGAGGCCCTCAGGCAGTACTTTTTTAAATTTTCCCTGGAGTGATTATTGCTTCCATGCTTGGGAGCCATCTGAGTGTGCCTTGCACATTACGGAGGTTATTCTCTCGGACATGGAAGCATACATTCCTTTCTCATATCCTTCAACTAATACAAAAAAGCCTTGGTTTAACCCTCCCCATCCCGACCGATTATCCACCACTGACTCCCCCCAATCCCGACCAAATTTGGAAAATAAAATTTTTGGCTCAAACCTCCGCTTTTGGTGAGAAACATCGAAAATTCATAGAGAAATCGCTCACCTGAGGTTTAAAATACTCGATACAGGCAGCAGTTCTCCCTACCTTACTGGGTTTTCTATCAGGCTGGCTCCAAAGAAAATGAGTTCTATGGGAGGGTAACTATTCCACACCACTCATAAACGGTATTTATTTATTTATTTGGTAGGAATTTATATGTAGTACGAGAGTATATTGGTTTTCAAACAGCAGTATAGGCAATATAAGCATTGTTTCACTCACTAACACATCAACATACCTGACCTTTTTTGGCGACATTACCTGATCATCATTTCTGACTGTTTCATCCTCTAATGCTAAGTAAACTTTGTCCTCTACATTGTCATCGACTGGGGAATCACTTTGGCCCTAGATGTCTTTATTGGCCATGTCACTGGTAACAGGTGAATTGCTGAGACAATGATGTGGGGGGGAGGTCATGCGGGGTAAAGCATTGTCCCTGCCTAGCATCTTGTAGAGGAAAGTGTCCCGTATATATGTACCAAAAATCACGCACTGAAATTGAAAATTGTGCAAATTAGGGACCTTGCAATTGCGCGACGCACTGGTATGTCGATGAGTCTAGCTGTGATAAAACGTTGTGACGTACTCATATGTCGATGGGATGCCTCGGGTTAATCACGCTTGTTCTAATGCTGTCCACAACAGGGAGAGGGCCCATGAAAGGTACTGGAGCCAATCCACCCCTGAATCACATCTTTTTTATGTTTCTGCTTGTAATCATGCTAAGTCTGTTCTTCGCTCTGCTAAAAATAATTTCATCTGTACTAAATGCTCTCAACTCTCCAACTCGACTTCTTCCTGCTCCTTTTGGCATCTTGCCAAAAACCTTTCTAACAACTTTACCTCATCATCTTTCTCTCCTCTTTTCTACTCTGATGGCTCAGTAGCTATTTCTTCTACTGATAAAGCAGATCTGTTTGTTCAGACTTTCTCCTCCAATTCCACCTTAGATGATTCCAGTGCTCTTCATCCATTACTTCCCCCCTCTGACTACCTCATGACTGACATTAAAATTTCTTCAGCTGATGTATTTTCTGCCATGACTGTCCTCAATATGAACAAGGCATATGGGCCTGATGGAGTCCCTCCTGTTGTCCTCAAGAACTGTGCTTCTGTTCTTACACCCTGCCTAGGTAAACTCTTTCGCCTTTGTCTTTCAACTTGTACCTTTCCTTCTTGCTGGAAGTTTGCTCTCATTCAGCCAGTCCCAAAGAAGCGTGACCATTCCCAACCCTCTAATCATTGTCCCATTTCTTTAACATCCTGTGTCTCAAAAGTTTTCCAGTCGATTCTTAACAAAAATTTTAAAGCATCTTTCCTATCACAATCTTCTTTCTGATTGTCAGTATGGGTTCCGTCAGGGACGCTCCACTGGTGATCTTCTTACTACCTTTCAAACTCCTGGTCATCCTCCCTTCTGGACTTTGGCGAAAGCTTTGCCATTGCACTTGACATCTCAAAGGCTTTCGATCGAGTCTGGCATAAATATTTAATTTCCAAACTGCCCTCTTACGATTTCTATCCTTCTATCAGTGCCTTCATCTCTGGCTTCCTTTCTGGTCGTTCTGTAGCTGCTGTTGTAGACGGCCATCGTTCTTCTCCTAGATCTATCAACAGTGGTGTTCCTCAGGGCTCTGTCCTATCACCAACTCTCTTCCTTATGTTCATCAATGATCTAAGCTGGACATCTAATCTTATCCACTCGTACGCTGATAATTCAACCCTTCACCTTTCCATTCGGTTCCCACAACGTCCATCTCAGCAGTTACTTCAACAAACAAGGGATGAGTATGGTACTCCTAATGTCTGACTTGGCTCATATCTCTGACTGGGGTAAAAGTATTCTGGTTGTTTTTAATGCATCAAAGACTCAGTTTTTACACCTATCTACCCATCAAAATCTTCCACAGGAGTACCCATTCATGTTTAATAATATCCAGCTCAATCCTGCATCATCCTTGAACATGCTTGGGGTTTCATTCACACAGGACTTATCTTGGAAAGATCATATTGCATCTCTTGTAAAATCTGCTTCCAAGAGATTAGGTGTGCTAATCCGACTCCATGCCTTCTTTATCCCTGCACAGTTGTTGACTTCATACACAGGTTTTATTCGCCCCTGTTTAGAGTACAATTCTAATGAGTGGGGAGGCTCCCCATATACAGCTCTTCTCAATAAGGTGGAGTCAGAGGCTATTTGTCTCATTAACTCTCCTCCTTTTACTGGCTTTCTTCAACCTCTGTCTTTTCGCCACACTGCTGTCTCTTTATCTCTTTTCTATCGCTACTTCTGTCTGCTTGCATCCCTCCACCTCTACAACGGGCGTGTAGCACCCGTCCAACAACAAACTCTCATCTCTTTTCTGTCCATCTCTCTAATGCAAGAGTTAACTGTTACTCCCAGTCCTTCATTTATGCAACAGGTCAACTCTGGAACTGTCTCCCTCTGTCTGTATTTCCTATACCTATGATCTCCAGTCTTTCAAATGCAGTGTGTCCAGGCATCTCGAAATGAATGGATCTTGAATTTGGTTCTCTTTTGTATTGTTTTTTTTTTTTCTTTCTCTCTCTTGGAAGGAACGTTCATACAGGGTTAACCATTGGTTCCTTCTTCCTCGCATACAAAAAAAATTCCTACATGTTCCCGTTTTTTCCTACATGGACCTATTATTCCTACATGTTCCTTTTTTTTCTACATGGACCTATTTTTTCCTACATGGACCTATTTTTTCTTACATGGACCTATGTTTTCCTACATGGAAGTATTTTTCCTACATGGACCTATTTTTTCCTACATGGACCTATTTTCCTGCATGGACCTACGTGTCTTACTTGGACCTATGTTTCCTCGTGGGTCTGTATTAGGGATGTATCGGATATCCGCATCCGCATCCGCGGAACATCCGCATTCATTTCGACATCAGCATCCGCATCCGCATCCGCACTTACGTAAAAATATACATCCTCATCCGCTTCCGCATCCGCATTGGGATTTTAATAAACATCTGCATCCGCATCCGCATCCGCATTTGAACGAGACACAAAGCGGATGTGGTGGATATACTAAATACAATGCCTTCGTTATAAACAAAAATATTAGTGTTTATCTGTGATACGACTTGCTTGCTGTGTTTACTGTTTACCGTGGTAGGTGGTCATAAGGACAATGATTTTGTAGTTATTCTATAGTGCTTTGGTCTGCACAAGACCAAAGTGCTGTGACTAACTCCACCAAGTCGATAAGAGTCGTATGGGTAAAACGCTTACCTTGGTACTTTGTAGTGTCTAACAGGGTTAATGGGAATCAAATGCTTTTATATTGGTGTGTATGGCTGTTTGCGTGTACGTGTGTGTGTGTTATGAAGACTATGGCTAGGGAAGTGTCACAGTAAGTTAAAGAAATGTGCTGAAAGTACCACTGTCTGAAAACATTGTATTTTTTACAGCAGCTGAGTTCATTACGAATATTTCAAAAGTAGGAAAAAATCAGTTCCCAAGGCCGAGATATGGGATAGGCAGCTG
The DNA here is from genome assembly GCF_032717465.1 of Coenobita brevimanus. Taxonomy (NCBI): domain Eukaryota; kingdom Metazoa; phylum Arthropoda; class Malacostraca; order Decapoda; family Coenobitidae; genus Coenobita; species Coenobita brevimanus. The sequence continues at coordinate 33,776,995 of NC_137053.1, read as the reverse complement.
TCTCCAAGGGCCGAGCTTTAGTTAAATGATTATGCAACAATTTATCCTGAAAATATCCGCATCTGCATCCGCGAGGATGTCATAGTTTCACATCCGCATCTGCATCCGCATCTGCAGTTTCTTGAAACAGACATCCGCATCCGCATCTGCAGTTTCTTGAAACAGACATCCGCATCCGCATCCGCAAGATACAGAAACATGATAACCGCATTCACATCCGCATCCGCGGATGTTTAAATTCTGACATCCGATACATCCCTAGTCTGTGTTCTCGACATGGGGTACACCATGTCACCAGATGGACTTATTTTCTCATGTGGACCTATTTCCTCCATGGACCTTTATTTTTAACCTATTTAACATATGTTTCCAGCTGAGCCCATTTCATGTCTCTCTCTCTCTCTCTCTCTCTCTCTCTCTCTCTCTCTCATATATATATATATATATATATATATATATATATATATATATATATATATATATATATATATATATCCCTGCTTCGACACCCTCCGCAACTATCACTGACACAAAGCCGTATTTACGTTACGCGGGAAGGGCTGGTACTGTACACCTGACTCTCACGCTTCGCCGCCTCCTCTTCATTTTCTCTCTCTCTCTCTCTCTCTCTCTCTCTCTCTCTCTCTCTCTCTCTCTCTCTCTCCAGATATGGTATAACTCCCGTGCTTCACGTCGTGTATAACGAATAAATCGTAAATGGACATACTGTTCCAAGGAAGGGCTCCATACAGCAAAGCATAATCCACTAGAGTCTAGATAATATAAAAATCAAAGTGCTGTTTGTCTGCTTGGTACCCATCCTATCTGAGGTTACCACCTTAGGATTTTCTGACACATTGTGGTACAATGACAACCACCATCAGCATTTTGGAATGAGTTGGTGGCAAACACAAGTCCACTTCCGAAGACCAAATGTATACTACAGTATTATATCTCTGAGCAGCCTCATCTTCCTTCTTTCCTCTACGTCCTTTCCCTTCAAAACTTTTAAGTTTTATTATTCCCTTCTTAGTACCAGTCTTTCAGTCGTTTTCTTTTAATGATCTGTCGTTTTATACTACAGTATAATATCGTATTTTCATTGCAAATTTCCTGTAACTGAAGCCAAGCTTTTTATAGGGCCTGTCTTCCCTTACTCACACAGATGATCCTGCATTGCACCCTATTGGAACCCTGTTTTTTTTTTTTTTTTTTTTTTTGTCCAGTTATCCTATGCTATTACTTTACCCGAGGACAGATCGGTAATTTCTCAATCATTAATGTAAAGCTATGACAATAAATCACCACTACAGTGTGGTACCAACCAAATAAATGTACTGGAAAATATGATGAGCCGTAGTATTGCCTTAATAATACCATTAAAGCCCCGTCCACACTGTGCCTAAAACATTGACCGCAACAATGCTAGGAACATGTCAGAAACATGCTAGATACATGCTTCCAAACATGCCACAAATATGTTCGTAAACTTACTGGACAAAAAAGCTTCACAATGCTGCAAAGAACAGTGGATAGCATGTTTCGAAACAAATTTTTGGGTTTTGAACGTCCAAACGAAATACTTCGAACATGCATGCAGACATGTCCGAAGCAATGTTTCGGACATGCTTCAAGACTTGTTCCAGGTTCGTGCAGACGGGGCCAAAGATAAAGGAAATAGCGTACAAAATTATTAAAATTCCGCCAGATGAAATGAATGAACTTCAGCTGTAGTGTAGATGCGATGCGAGCTCATTGTATTTTCCAAAACATCATCCGACCCATAATATCCTATTCGGTAGCAAGAAAGCGACGTGCAGTATAGTAGTCTTCTTTTATCGTGGCAAAGTTGGGAATATACGAGTGGATGGAGTGGTTGGTCAGTGGGGTGTGCCAGCTGAAGTAAATGGGAATGGTAGTGCTTCGGTGGACATCTGTGCTGGTAAGGGGTTGGCAATAACCAACACCTTCTTTCGGCATAAGATGATCCACAGGTATACATGGAGAGCCATGAGGAGGATGGACGGTAAACTTGTTGAACGATAGGCAATGACAGATTAGGTGTGTGGATGAACGAATGAGAAGACAAGTGTTGGATGCAAGTGTGTGGAGAGGGTGCTGGAATGGAATCTCGGACCATCACTTAGTGTTGGCCAAAGTAAGGCTGCAAAGAAAATGGGTGAAGAGACGAAGGGGAGGACAAGAGGAAACAGCTCCTGTGAGAAGAGTGGAGAAGTTGCAAGAAAGTGAGAAAATGGCAGAGTATAAGAGCATAGTGGAAGAAAGATTGGGAAGGTATGAGTTAGAGCAGATGGAAGGGGTGGATGATGTATGTAAGATATTCACGGAAGAGATAGGCACAGCGTGTGAGGTGATTTGTGGAGTGAGGAGATGCAGGGGTGTGCAAGGGACGACATGGTAGAATGATAAGGTGAAACTAGCTGTGGAACAAAAGAAGAAGGCATATAGTGAATGGCTAGCGAGTAGAGGTAGGGGAGAAGATGAGAGACAGAAGAGAGAGGTATGTGTGAGCAGGAGAAGGGAAGTGAAGAGATTGGTGAAGGAGAGTAAGAAGAAAATGGATGAAGAGTTTGGGAGGAATCTGAGTGTAAAATGGAGGGAGAGTAAGAAATTGTTTTGAAAGGAGGTTAAAAAAAAAAGTAAGACAGTGTGAAAGGGGAAACAGTAGGGGAGTGAAGGATGGAAATAATAGATTGTTGGTGGAGAAGAGAGAGAATTTGAGGAGATGGAAGGAGCACTTTGAGGATTTGTTGAATGTAGAGATTGAGAGCAGTGCGAGTATAACTGGTTGGAGAATGGCTGAGAGAAGAAGAGATCAGAGGAGGGAGGAAGAGATCAGTAGGTCGGAAGTAGTGGAAGCAATGAAGAAGATCACGATGGGAAAGGCCCCAGGAATTGATGGAGTGTGTGGTGAAATGCTGAAGTATGGAGGTGAGACTGTAGTGGAGTGGATATGGAAGTTGTGTAGACTGGCTTGGGAAGAGAGAAGGGTTCCAGAGGACTGGAAATCAGGTATAATTGTTCTTTTATACAAAGGAAAAGGGGAGAGAGAAGTATGTGGTAACCATAAAGGGTATTTGGCGTCTTAGCCTGACTGGAAAAATATATGGTAGAATACTCATTGCTAGGTTTAGGCATATAATAGAGGAGCTAGTTGGAGAAGAACCAGGGGGATTTAGGAAGGGAAAAGGATGTGTAGACCAGATATTTGTTCTAGGATGTTTAGTGGAGAAGTATCTAGAGAAGGGAAAGAAAATGTATGCTGCCCTCATGGACATGGAGAAAGCTTATGACAGAACAGATAGGCAAGGTATGTGGCAGGTATTAAGAATATATGGAGTGGAGGGGAAATTGTTTAGTGCCGTGAAGTTTATGTACGAAGGAGCTAGGGTTACGGTGAGAGTGGATGGTGAGCTGAGTGAGTTCCTTGATCTAAATGCGGGACTGAAACAGGGATGTGTGATGTCTCCATGGCAGTTTAATATATACATGGATGGGGTTGTAAAGGAGGTGCAAGGCAGGGCAGTGGATGTGGGGGTGGCTCTAAGGAATGAGGGTGAGATGTGGAAGATTCCGGTGTTGCTGTTTGCTGATGATAGAGTATTGTTAAGTGAAGATGAATGGGAGTTGCATGGTTTGGTGAATGAATTTGGGACAGTGAGTAGGAAGAGGAATCTGAAAGTTACTGTAAACAAGAGTAAAGTTATGGTGTTTGAGAGGAATGAAGTCACAGAATGCACAGTGAGGTTGGATGGTGAGGATATGGAGAATGCGAGTGCATTCAAGTACTTGGGTAGTGTGATGAGTAAGGATGGAAGTTTTGGGGATGAAGTGCTTAAAAGGGTACAGCAGGGAAGGAAGGTTGTTGGTTCACTGAAAGCAGTGATGAGAAATAGAGAGGTGTGCTTGGAAGGTCAGAAGTCACTGCATGATAGTATTGTGATCCCTACACTGACCTATGGAAGCGAGGCATGGAACAAGTCAAGAGTGAGAGCAGTGGAAATGAGTTACTTGACAGAAGCATGTGGAGTGACATGGAGGGACAGGTTGACGAATGAAGAAGTGAAGGAACGTTGTAGGGTGGATGTGGATGTGGTTGAGAAAATTAGGAGAAATACACTGAGGTGGTTTGGGCATGTGGAGAGAATGGAGAATGAAAGACTGACTAAGAGGGTATATGTAGGTGAAGTGGAGGGAGGGAGAGGGAGGGGAAGACCGAGGATGAGATGGAGGGATGGAGTTGAGATGCATATGAGGGAGGGGGGAGTGAGTTGGGGGGAGGGCAGTCAAATGGTGAGTGACAGCGACTTGGAGGCGTTTTGTCTGCGGCCACCCTTTGCACATTATGCATCAACATCCTCGTTTATAATTGCTATGAAAACCATGTTGATACCCTAAGTAACGTAAAAGATGCTAATAATTATGGACAAAATAAGTTGTTAGCGATGCTACGAAGCCTCCGATGCCACTGTGAATAGGAACCTAAGGCTCAGCCGATCAGTGATACCAACCAGGCACGTTAACTCAGTTTTTTAATTGAAATATTTATTGTTGCTAATGGAATACAGAGTATTTATACAACAAAAGAGGGTGGTGAGTCTTGCCACTCACCTTCTTCAGCAATACAGTTATATACAGTTAGTGGTTTACATTCGTGGGTGTAGTCATACGCCGTTTATCGCGTAATAGCTATACTGTATGTGAAACTGTGCCTGCAGAGTGGAAAATGCTGTGATTGTACCCCTGTACAAAAATAAAGGTGAGTGAAGTGAGTGCAAGAATTATCATGGCATAAGTTTATTGAGTGTGGTAGGGATGGTATATGGAAGAATTATAAAGTAAGAGAGATATCAGAAGTCCTAGTGAGTGATGAACAGGGTGGCTTTACCAGTTCCAGAGAATGTGTGGATCAAATATTTGCAGTGAGACAGATAGCTGAGAAGGCTTGTGAGAAGGACCATAAGGTGTTTATGGCATTCATGGATCTGGAAAAAGCATACGACAAATTAGACAGAGAGCGATTGTGGAAAGTTTTGCGCATGTACGGTATAGATGGTAAGCTGCTAGGTGCTATCAAGAGTTTTTATGATGGTAGCGATGCGTGTGTAAAGGTTATTGGGCATCTAAGTGAGTGGTTCACGATCGGCGTGGGCGTGCGACAGAGTTGTGTGATGTCCCCACGATTGTTCAATATACATACATATATATATATATATATATATATATATATATATATATATATATATATATATATATGGAGTGATCAGAGAAGTAAAAACACGAGTAGTGGAGAGATGGATGGCGTTGGTAATGAATGGTGATGGATGGAATATCTCAAATTTGTTGTATGCTGATGATGCAGACTTGCAAGTACCGGACAAGAACTTGGTAGGCTAGTGCAGAGTTTTGCTGATGTCTGTGAGCGTCGTGCCTTGACAGTAAATGTAGAGGAGAGTAAACTGATGGTTACTGACAGAGAAGGTGACACCCAGTGCGATGTTACAGTGAATGGAGAGAGACTGGAATTGGTGAGAGAGTTCAAATACCTGGGTACAGTGATCGAGAAGAGAGGAAAATGTGTAAATGAAGTTGAAAGTAGAGTGACACAAGCAAGAAAAGTAGCTGGTGCAATGAAGGCCTTGATAAGAAACAGAGGCTTGAGTGTTGCAGCTGCACGAGGCTTACATGAGGGAATGTTAGTGCCACCTTTAACTTATAGATGTGAGACTATGGTGTGGCATGAAAATGAAAAGTCAAGAGTAAGAGCAGTGGAGATGGGACTGCTGAGGAATGTATGTGGAGTACAGAGGGTGGATAGGATACGAAATAATGTGATTCGTGAAAGGTCTGGAGTGAGGAAGTCGGTGGACACCAGAATCGAACAGAGTGTACAGAGATGGTATGGTCATGTGAAGAGAATGGGTAACGATAAACTGGTGAAAAGGGTATATCTGAGCGAATTTGAAGGAGGGAGGAGGCGAGGTAGGCCAAAGAGAAGGTGGAGAGATATGGTGGATGAGTGTGTAAGGAAGAAAGGTTTGGAAGCCGGTGAGGCTAGGGAACTGACAAGAGATCGAGCTGGTTGGATGAATGTTGTGAGGAGAAGTGCATGATCAGGGATTTTGGCACCCCTTTTTAACGTGGCAACTTTCGGACTAACTCAATCGGATACGTTTATGTGAAGCTACAGAACGTGGTGAATGTTTTTGGCGTATCCGATAGAGCCAGGATTCCGGGGGCTTGAATGATGAGTGAATGGAAGCGTGGTCCATTGGACTGGGCGAATTTGGGCTGTCTGGACATTGCTACTCCTCACCCTGCCCTTGGGTGGGAAAGGAGGTCCGGATGATGATGATGATGATGATGATGATGTATGTTATAAATTGTAGAGGTATTCGTAAGGTATATTACATTACATGAGTGAGAAGTAATGCCAGCGTAGTATAGAAATACAGCATAACAGCATGGGCCTCAGCCCAAGGTGATGACATGGCACATTCTTATCTGCAGGTCGTATGGGGTCGGTACGTCGCTGACTCCATCAACTGCCTGCACTTCGACCGGCTACAGTTCGAGGACCGCCACGTTGACTGCCTGCTTGTGACCAGCCAGAGCCACGCCGACGACGTCGCCATCCTAGACTATTCTGAAGTTTATCATGCCAACTAGCACCAGCTAGTCCTTGTCTTCTCCACCCGCAGTTTTTCACTGGCGGGCCCATAGGCCCGCTTCCACTCTGACCTGTGTCAGGTGGATGAATCTACAACAACAACTGGGGTCAGTGAGTGATGGCCATAACATCCTCCAGCACCACATAACTCCCTCTCTCTCAAATCTTCGCTACTTTTAATTGTTCATTTTTTTTTTAGACGTCCCTCATTGGTACACACTGGCGTTTTTCTCTTACACTGGATTGTGTAGTACATTTGTTAGAGACTTTGGCTGGGTACTGTAAGGCTATCTTTTACAAGTACTATTTTCAGATCTCTCGTCCGGAGTGTCAAAATTTACTATATCACGCTAAAAGAGTGCCAGTAATTTTGGGGGGTGGCATATACACATATAGAAAGACTGACAAATATTTGTATGTACTGTATGTATCGGTCTGTGTGGTTATTTGTGCGTATGAATGTGTATCTGTGTATATCTGTGTCTGTCTATATGCCTGTGTGTGTACTTGTTTGCGTGAGTGTCTGTATGTCTCTGTGTGAGTCACTGTGTCTGCCTATAGATAGATAGATAGACAGATAGATAGATAGACAGATAGGCAGATAGATAGATAGATAGATAGATAGATAGATAGACAGACAGATAGATAGACAGATATAGATATAGATATGTGTGTGGGGGGGGTAGTGTGTAAACCTGCAAGTCATCCTGTGATGATACGAGCTTGGTGACTGGGTGGGTTAGGCCAGGAGCATTAGCTCAAATTCGAAGGGAACCTGGAAAAAAATTCGGCAAAGCTAATTTTTTTCAGGAAAGCTAGTTGGAAGCATTCTAAGTCGAAATCCACAAACATTTTACACATTCCACATGAGCTCGCCCGTGTGGGACGAAAATCCAAGATGGCCGCCAACGGCATGGGAATTGGGACGCTTATATAGCTTTGGAAACAGAAGTCACAGATGGTCATGTAATACCTCTTTTCTCAAGGGTTTTGGGTATAAGAAAATATTATCACCATTATTTCAATGATTTATTCCCGTATGTTCAAGGTATGATCAAGGTAATATACTATTTAAAACAAAATGATAAATTCAACCCATTTAAAGTCAACAACCAGCACCAACTTTTGCCAGCAGCAGTTATTGAACTACAGTACTTCTAAATAAAACTTTTTTTTTGTATCATAACTAGTTATAGTCACATTTATAGCTTGGGGACTCAGTATCTTCTCCATCAGGTGGGCATGAATTAGCACAAGATTGGCCAATACACGTGGAACACATATGTTTACGGTAGGGTCCTGCTTTCCGGCATTTGCATCTCTTGCCACACATCTGTTTTCATCCACACGACACAATGAGAGGAACATTCTCTGGTGCTACTGGTGTGTCAGTCAAAATCGGATTCAGCATTCCACCTTAAAGCACCCAACCCCAGTCAGTAGGATTTATATCTTAACATTGCCCAACCACTCCTACACTGTGAAGTAGGCTCGATATGAGGAGTGCATTGCAGCTGACGATGTGGGAGGTAGACTCTGAAGTTGGAAGCTGCTGGATGCTTTGCTCATCCTCTCCATGTGCTGCACAAATCTCAGCTTTGCAAGTGTTGCACATGTCAGATTGGCCATATATAACTTCAGTAGGAATATTTCCCGCACTCTGGCTACCTCTTCACCGCTGGCATCGCTCTTCTTAAACACATCCAACGTCCTCATGTCCTCGCTTTCCAAGACTGTCATCGCCCCCCTCCCTTTTTTTTTTTCTTTTTTTTTTGCCAGTGCCATATAAGGCAGAGACTGTGTCACATCCGGTGATAGCGTGTGCTATCAGTATGTGTTGTCGGGCTTGTGGATAGATCTGAGACGTGCTGCACTTGTTATACTGTGTGCTATTCCTATCTGATGGTGCTTTCGTTTGATCAGCCGAGACAGTAAACGTACTAGAAGTTCTGACACCATATGTTCACTCTTGTCCATGTCACGAAATTTTGGATAATTAGATTTGTCATACGTGATGGTCCTCATTTGGTCATCAATAAGTGACGCAGCCATGTCTACAACATCCTCTGGTGTCATACCTGTTGCTCTGTAATTTTCCATCAGTATCCTCTTACTTGAATTGTGTATATGGTGTCTTTTCCATTGTCACATTTCATTATCATGCAGTCTCTTTTGTGCTCTTGTAACTTATCTTTCAAGTGCTTGATAGTGTTGCATTCACCATCATCAGAGTACTTTCTTATCACTGACTCTAGTTCTGTGATGGAGAAATGATGTTCTTTACACTTATCTACTGCATGTGCTCAAAGAGTTTGAGGAACGCATGTTGTTTTCTGCTGTTGATTGATCCTGAAGGCCTCCCCTTTGGTTTCCTCTGAAACCCTCGCCCATAGTGAAAACGGATTTGACAGTCATGGTGGTACTTGGCTTAAGCTGCCACAAGATCACCAACATTTTGGATGCGTGTATATACAGACTCTCCCCAGCTGTGCAAACTTGGCTGCAACAGATGATAATAGTTCAGTTGTTGCTGCTTCATGAGTTGTCTCACGTTGGTCATTTGGTTGTTTGGCGATCTTACTATAGTCCACATATTTCCCACAGTACAGACAATCTTGTTTTATATTAAAGATAATGGCCTGTGAACGGCAGATGATTTTCTTTTGCGCTTGTCTCCTATTCTTCTGACTCACTTTTTCGCTTTTTTGTGTATGACGGCATAATGTTCTTTGTACCATTTATGAGCCAGAACTGGCAACAATTTAGATAACTGCTTTTCATCAAGTCCATCCCTCAGATTAGCACTAATGTTCAACATACTTGGTAGGCCTCTTTCTGTGACAGTGCTTCTGTCAGAGGCGATTGGCTTATTACTGTACAAAAATCACAAATATCACACTGTTCTTCCTGCCGTCTCGTTCCATTCACACTGTCTTCTATCCATCTATGTAACTCTGCCTCTACACTACAATCTGTATGCAGCCTGAAAAATAAAAATATCTGATGAAGTATATTCTAGTTTATACATTCACAGCAAAATTACCAATACAGATTTCCGAATTTTTGCGTCTGGCGCGCGTTCTCTGTGTAGATCAGTGACAGAATTCTTATAATAATATCAGAAATGGATTTATCGCTTCTTAACACCCATAGAAGATGGAATTACATGACCGAGTGTGAATTTTAGTCACTAAGCTATATACATGACCCAAGCCTATGGTGGCCATCTTGAATTTTTCGTTCCACACGGTTAGTTTACGTGGAGTGTTTAAAATGTTTGTTGATTTTGACTTATTGTAGGAGGCTTCTGTGTAGCTTGCCTGAAAAAAAAAATAATAATAATAATAATAATCCTTCTCGACTTCTTTTTCCAGGTGAATCATTAATTCCCCTGGGCTAGGTAGGATGGTGTGCAGACGGGTGAGAGAGTGGACGGGGTAGGTAGATTATTAAGTGGGTGGTAAGGGTGGGTGGGGTGGGTAGGGATGATGGGTAAACAAGAAAGGAATGTGGAGTGGGTGGGTGGTGGGTGTGGTGAATGGGCAGGGTAGGGTGGGTGATTTGTGAAGAAGGAATTAGTGGATGGATGGGCGGATTGACAGGGTGGAGTGATAGGGTGGGTTGGGCACGTGGGTAGGGTGGTGGGCTTTGTATGTTGATGGGTGGGCTATTTTAGAGCTACGCTGTTAGATGGATGAAGAAGAAGAAGAAGAAAGAAGAATATGAGAAAAAGGGATTACTGTCGAATGTATATAGAGGTATATATTCTTTATTCTGGGGGTTATTTTGAGTACAGAAATGCGCAAGGATCAAGGTTACATGTTTACAAAGATATAACACAACTGTGCCTGGGAATTGTAAAGGATTTTGTTTGCTAAGGCTGAAGCAGAGAGTTGGATCCTCTTTTACACAGACTGTCTGCTGAAACTGATTCACGATAGTCAAGTTTCTGTTAGTGGAGGAGGGGCTGTTGAAACTCAACAGCTAAGCAGAAGACGACATTTATAAAGTCCCTCATTGTAGGACAGGGGTGTTAGATTCTAACTGCTCCTTCATGCTATTTTTGCTTTCTTTTGGCACAGACAAAGGGCTTATTTTTATCATTCAGTGGACCAGTCAGTGCTCCTCTACCCATCTCATCCATCATAACACTCCACACCTCCTTGTCATGTGATACACAAAACAGATTCAAAAAATTTCTTTCATTGCCATACTTTTTCTCGGTGTGTCCATAGGCAGCCACCATAACTGTTTTCATGATCTACACTTAAGTTTCACTAACATGCATCTTGAGTTAATACAAAATCATCAAGTGTTCTCCGCCATACAACAGTCATGAGTTCCTCTCTTTCTTTAACCTTCCTCTTGTGCTCACGTCTGACATGATCTTTCATTTCTGTATTTGGAATTTTTTAGTATTAACGTATTAAATTTCCTCATTCGTTGTGCTTGTTTGAAGATATGCTTGTTGCTTGGTTTAGATATTCTGTTAAATGTGTTTAGTTAAATTTGTATACATTTACTTGTAGTTCTTTGTGCTGCAAATACATCATTGTATATTATCGTATGCATTATATACCAGAGTATGCACTGTTCATATATAAATTGCTATACAAAAATGGTGTATACGCTTTTCGTGTCTCCATTGTTTCTCGAGAATTATGGGTACTGCTTCCCTCTCTTTAGTTCGATTTGAGTGATGTCTGGGGCAGTCTTAGATCGGTGCTGATAAGTGACTGTTCGGATTCGGAGAGCACCCATATCTCACTATTTCACCAGTCATCATTTGGGAGGCAACGTTGTGAGTACTTTATTCATGATGATTCTTATGCACTCTTATCATATTCATTATTCATTTTATATTGTGATCGGTTGCAACAGACATTAGTTTATTAAATGAATGTGTTCCCTATCCCCAGCTTTGTTACGGCACTGTCTTATCATATTGTGATCTGTTGCAACAGACATTAGTTTATTATGTGAATGTGTTCCTTATCCCCAGCTGTGTAACGGCATTGTGTTGTTATAACTTATCCACTTCGTATGTTAGTCATTATGTTTCATGTGATTATGACCTTGGTGTATTGAGTTGTAATATAAACCTTTGTTCTCAGGTCGAAACCCCACTATCGTATTAAATACATGGTTTTACGACATGCTGCTTTGATTGACTGGTGATACAATTTCGTTTCTTTTTTTTTCTTATACAACACTGTTTTATTACACTTATTAATTTCGTGAGAAGTTTTGCTTCTTGTACCCACTATCATCTTTTTCTGGTGCCACTTCCATTCTATATAATTATACGAGAATGTTTACGGGACGCTGGGCAGGCACGGACCTCCATCTGGCCTTCTGTACGCTTGGGGGGGGGGGGATTGTCTAGGTAAGAGAGTGATTTAGTCGATAATGCATTTGTCTCCCGGTCTTCGTGAGCCCGGAGTCTAGGGTTTGCAACTCAAGCGGCATTGGTAAATGTACGATGATGATGATGATGATGATGATGATGATGATGATGATAATAATAATAATAATAATAATAATAATAATAATAATAATAATAATAATACTTTCACATACACTGCTATCACTATAGAAACCGTTTTCCGCTTCGAACTTGGTCAACATGGGAAATGGTTAATTTCGACTAAATCACTCTCCCGAGAGGAAGGTCTGGTCCTCGGTGAGATTCCCGGTGCCACACCCTCCTTTAGTTACTGTACATACCAGGACTTCCATACCAGTACTTGTTGGTTGTCTCCTTTGATCTCTCTTGTAAGCATCCATACAAGATTCTTCTTGTGTGCCTGAGTAATCACATCAGTTCTATCACAGTCAACACTTTTGAGGTTAGTAGGACCGACTCGCTTCCCTGGTACATAGATAATCAAGGGCTCCTCGTGTAATGTCAGACTTCTCTTCTTGTCTTTCTGAATGTATGAAGAGGTGATTTGTATGGATGTGGTCCAAATATCTGTGGCTGTACAATTATGCCATTAACTCTGTGAGACGTCCCCTCTCCTGTCAGGGTCTCCTCAAGTTGATCAATGTTGTCCCATGCAAGAGTTATAAATACATGAGCTTGTATATTTTCTGGCAGGTTAATGTTATCTATAGCACCAGCGAGCTTTAGCAGGCACAGAGCAGTTTCTTTTTCTTCTGTTGTAGTAAATGACACTCCATGACCAAGCCTGTTCAAAATCCGGATAAGCTCAATATAGCCAGCCAGTGCCTTTACAGCAGATGGCAGAAGTACATATTTAGGTAGACCTTGAGATCCCCCACTTACTGCATATATAAGATCCTGAGCAAGTAAGTGAACTTCATTTTGAGGGCTGTTTGGGAAACATCTCCACTGATCAGTGCAAAAAGAAACTTTGTTACATCTTCTGGCTATATGGAAATACCTAAAGCTTTCCCTTTTCATTGGCAAAAATATGAAGCACGTCTCCAATATCAGCTTCAAGTTTCCTTCGAAGGTGTTTCTTAGTGGTCTCTCGTATTTCCACTCCAAGGGACAGCATGAGGTCCTTTAACATATTTGTAAGCTCTGTTAGTTTCTTAACTTCGGGTGATTTAAACAGTTCACATCGGATGTTCTGAAACAAGTCGTCATAGGATTCCCTTTCAGCCTCCTTGTACTTGTAATCAGGGTCCTTAAGATCATATGGAGTACCTGTAGCAGTACTGTCTTCTGTGCCTTTTAAGTAGGTATAAAGTCTGTAGCAAGACTTATGATGTCATGCCTCTGCTGCACCAAGCTCTCTTGAGCCAAGGGCTAGAATTCTGGTGTTATTAAGCCTTATTGCCACTTCTTGTATCTTGGTGTCTGCTTGTAATTCAATACAGTTTATCAATGGTTCTCTGGTTCTTGTCCCTTTTACATATTTTGTTGCCTTTTCTGGTGGGCAAAATAAACAAGGTTTATCCAAAACTCCTTAGGCTGAGGCCTGTTCCCTTGTGGAACGTCGCTTCTCTTGTGAAAGGGAGCTGACATCTTTGCCTTCAGGTTGATCCTAATCACGCTTCATGGTGAACATCTGGCGACATTTTCTGTGATAAAATACGAGTACCTCTGGAACATCTCCCTCTCCTATGGTTGCAGCAATGTCCAGCAGCGGTGTGTGCTGACTTATTCTGGCAGTTCTAAGAAGAGTGTACCAAGAATCGTAGTCTCTTGGTGATACAAGACCATTTTATGGATCACCGTTGCCAGAATGGATTATGCATGCCTTCACTAAATTCTGATCCATATTCAAGGTGCAGAACAACGTTCACTCATGCACCTGAAAAGACACAAGACAATTAAAGAAATGAGACAAGAATGAAACTAGCATATGCTGAGGTGAGCACAGGTAAGCCGAGTAAGTATCCCAAAATTTTGTAGAATTTTATCACTTTTTTGTGAAGCATATTATTTAAGGCTTATGAGAATGCCGAGCGCTACGTAGCAATATATTGTAGGGGGTCAAATTTGGTTTCGTTTTTCAAGACAACTGTTAACTGGATTCAAATGATACTTGTCAAGCATATCTAATATACAGTTCATGATGTTAAGCAACTTGACGATTTGTGAACAGAATGGTTGTGACAAAGAGAAAGCATTAAGAAAAACACCAGCCTTTTCTGATGTCAGGTTCATTTATTATTCAGTGGATTATGATAAAATCGTGCATAGTGTCTTGTTATAACCAACACTCCACTCAACAAAACTTGAATTATAAACAACACAGTGATCATTAAAAGTGAGTTTAAAGCATTTATAGAAACATATGTGCACATACCCCACCAGTCGAGCAGGGCAGTACTCCCAAGGTGGATGGGAAGCTGATGACTGTGAGAGCTGGAGCACCCTCGGGACTAGTTCCTGACCATCCCCCTTTGCTGAATTTTTTCAGGGTTTCGGTAACACAGAGAGTGGGCCAGCATGCTCTCCAGTACAAGTTTCTCTAACTGTCAACACCAAACTACATACACGTCTAATAACCAAACCTTGGAGTCCCCGGGGGGGGGGGTACCATAAATGCCCCTCTCCTGGTGACGACACAACGAGCTGCGTGGAATCACTAACTCACTTCTTCATTTCTGCAACATTTGCGACCTTTCCTCTAACTTTCCCTCTGTTGAGCACCACCTCTCCTCTAAACCTCACCTTCTTTTCTTAACTGAGACTCGGCTGTCTGAGGCAACTGATAGCAAACCATTCTCTGTATCCTCCTACTTTCTCTACACTCATTTCAAAGCCAATGATGGCTGTTGTGTATATGTACGAAATAACTTATTCTTGCTCTCGTGTTCCTCAATTTGATTCTCCTGAATTCTCTACTCTCTGGCTTCGGCTGTCCTGTCATTCTCTGACTTAATATATGCTATTTATGTATCCCCTGATTCTACTGACTGTGAAAAATTCTTCGATTATCATACTTCTTTGATGGAACACATCCTATCCGTTTCTTCTTTCTCTGAAATCTCCATTCTAGGAGATTTCAATGTTCACAACCACCTTTCGCTCTCCTCTCCTTTCACCGATCAACCTGGTGAACAACCCTACATCTTTTACATCCCTAACCCCTAAACCGCGGGGTTGTTTTGGCTTGACCTGCGTGTCTCGCAGGCATATTTGCGCTCCGACAGACTCTCTAAAAATATTTGCCAAAAATCAGTTATTAGTCCTAGAATATTAAAATTACATTTCCCTATGGCACATACCTTCAGCTTTCTCCTGGGATGTTTGTTGAGCCTTCGTCGAGTACCGTAGGACTTGTGGAGACCTCTGAAGTTGTGTAACAAAGTCTCCACTTTACACTTCCCGACAACCCGTAAAATGATTACCACAGCCTGATATTATCACTAGAAACACTATTCTATGATTTTCAAATAGTTTGGAATCCATACTCCAAAAAAAAAAAAAAACACTGTGAAAGCAATGAATATTACTAGCGCGTATGACCTTCCCACTTGCGCTCGTTAGCCACAGGTGTTCTGTCATTTATTATTCATAAAAACACTCACACTTTATATTTCTATTACTATATAACACACATATATATATATATATATATATATATATATATATATATATATATATATATATATATATATATATATATATATATCTGCAATCTTTATCCATAAGTTTCCTTCAGTAATAGTAGTTTATTGTCACTGTAGGCATTCAATTTCTCTTTCAGTAAAATACGTGGCATTCACTTTCTCGTCCTGTATACTAGCGTTGAGAGTGAATCTGTCACTTTCACTTTCACTTTCGTAACTCCCAGTATTCATACATGCTAGAGTGAAACTTTCCCTTTCATTACTCCTAGTATATATACTCGTATTCTTATATTACTACTCATTTACATTTCTATTTACAATCTCTCTTTTATTTACATTATTTACATTTCTATTTTATTTACACTCTGTTATGCACTGTCACTTGCAGTAACTTATAAAACTATTTTCCACTGTTCACTTATATTTACATTCATTGCTTTCACTTGCTGTTTACACATTATTTACACGTTGCACTGTTTTGCTCACCAGAAAGATCGTAGTCACTATCCATCATTTTCATTGATAAATTAGCCAGTTCACGTTCCACAGCAGTCACTTAGCCCTTTACCCCTTTCCGCATGAGGTTTGGTAGGGGGTAGAGGTCACAGGGCCCTTTGCATCGGTCTAAAAAGCAGCGGAATTGGACAGGCGCGAATCCGATGTGGTTTCACCTTGAAAGACGACAGTAAATTGAATACAATGTGGTGGCCTAGGGGGAGTGCAATGCTGCCAATATCAGCATGGTGACAGCTGCTAATATATATGCTATGAAATGATTGGCAGGAAATCTAGACAATACATAATAAATTAGGTAGTTCCAGTTGAACGTAAATATCACTTAGGCTTCTCCCTTCTTTTCTTATATATATTTTTATTACGAGAATAGATTATACGGCATGTTTCAAGGGGAAATAAACAGCAAAAATTAGCGAACGAGTGCACGTGAGGTGTTGTCAGGTGATAATTAGCCAATTCCAGGTGTATGGCACTATCACTTACCTTATTTCTTTTTTGTATATATTATTTGGTATAAGAATAGGGCATAGGGCTTATTTCAATGGATGAAATCAGTGGAAAATTCCTGGGAGGATTTTCTTAGCACAGCACGGCTGGGCAGGCGAGAGGAGAGGGTAATGGAGGGGAGGTAGGGAGGGGAGTCAAGAACGGGGAGAAATGGCTAAATTGTCAACAATGGATGGGAGTACAGATGAGATTAGGAGTGCTGACTAGTGTTGGACATTGGCAGTACTGATAGATGATACAAGCCACCACTTGAAAGCCCAGGCGAATTCAAAATAACACAGAATCACAAAAGTGACGCCCCGTGGTATGATCCCTTGCTCCAAAGCGTCACGAAAGTGACCTAGTGCAGCTTGTACAGCACTCTACCCACATCCCTGACCACTTTGGAGAGAGAATTCCAACATACTTGACCTCTTCCTTACAATTAATCCTTCGACTTATGCTGTTAATCTTTCTTCTCTGTTAACCCCCCCCCCGTCCCGACCGATTTTCCACCACTGACTCCCCTCAATCCCAACCAATTTTGGAAAAAAAAAAATTTTGGCTCAAACATCCACTTTTGGTGAGAAACATCGAAAATTCATAGAGAAATCTCTCACCTCAGGTTTCAAATACTGGATACAGGTAGCAGTTACCCCTTATCTTACTGGGTTTTCTATCAGGCTGGCTCCAAAGAAAACGAGTTCTATGGGAGGGTAACTATTCCACACCACTCATAAATGGTATTTTTTTATCTATTTGGTACGAATTTATATGTAGTACGAGAGTATATTGGTTTTCACACCTTAATATAGGCAATATAAGCTTTGTTTCACTCACCAAACACATCAACATACCTGACTTTTTTTGGTGATATTACGTGATCATCATTTCTGACTGTTTCTTCCTCTGATGCTACATAAACTTTGTCCTCCACATTGTCATCGATTGGGGAATCACTCTGGCCTTGAATTTCGTACTGTGGTAGGCCGTGTCTTTACTGGCCAGGTCACTGGTAACAGGTGAATTGCCAAGACAATGGCGTGCGGGGGGAGGGGAGAGGTCATGCGGAGTAAGGCATTGTCCCTGCCTGCCATCCTGTAGAAGAAGGTGTCCCGTGTATACGTACCAAAAATCACACGCGAAATTTGAAAATTGTGCAAATAACAGACGTTGCAATTGCAACGCATTTATATTTGTCAACTGGAGTCACAGTGACAAAACACTTGGACGTATATATACATCAATGGGACATAGCAGGTTAAGCTTCTCCAGTCACAACCTTATTACCTTAACCTGTCCTATTACTCCAGTATGGCCTGTGGACCCTCCAAAGAAACATTAGTTGTGGCACTTTGGAGCTGCTGACTGGGAGGCCCTCAGGCAGTACCTCTTTGATTTTCCCTGAAATGATTATTGCTTCCATGACCGGGAGCAATCTGAGTGTGTCATGCACATTACAGAGGTTATTCTGTCAAGCATAGAAGCATAAATTCCTTTCTTATATAATTTGACTAATACAAAAAAGCCTTGGTTTAATCACGCATGTTCTAATGCTCTCCACACCAAGGAAAAGGCCTTTAAAAGGTACTGGTGCCAACCCACCCCTGAATCACATCTTTTTTTATATTTCTGCCCGGAATCATGCTAAGACTCTTCTTCGTTTTGCTGATAATAATTTCATCCGTACTAAATGCTCTCAGCTCTCCAAGTCGAATTCTTCCCTCTGCTTCTGGTACATTGCCAGAAATCTTTCTAATAACTTTACCTCAACATCCTTGCCTCCTCTCTTCTACTCTGATGGCTCCGTAGCTATTTCTTTTGCTGATAAAGCAGATCTCTTTGCTCAAATTTTCTCCTAGAGTTCCACCTTAGACGATTCAGGTGCTGTTCTTCCATCATTTCTCCCCTCTAACTTCCTCATGGCTGACATTAAAGTTTCTTCAACTGATGTATTTTCTGCCATCACTGGCCTCAGTACTAACAAGGCATATGAGCCTGATGGGGTCCTTCCTGTTGTACTGAAGAACTGTGCTTCTGTACTTACACCCTGCCCAGGTAAACTCTTTTACCTTTGTCTATCACCCTGTACATTACCTTCCCTTCTTGGTGGAAATTCGCTCTCATTCAGCCAGTCTCAAAGAAGGTGGACCATTCCCAACCCTCTAACTATCGCCCAGTTGCTTTAACATCCTGTGTCTCAAAAGTTTTTGAGTTTATTCTTAACAGGGAAATTTAAAACATCTCCCCTGTCACAACCTTCTTTCTGATCATCAGTATGGGTTCCATCAGGGAAGCTCCGCTGGTGATATTCTTACCTATCTTGCAGACTCCTGGTCATCCTCCTTTCGGGACTTTGGCAAAAGCTTTGCCATTGCACTTGACATTTTAAGGGCTTTCGATTAAGGCTGGCATAAATCTTTAAAATCCAAACTGCCTTCTTAAGGTTTCTGCCCTTCTATCTGTGCCTTCATCTATAGCTTCCTTTCTGGTCGATCCATAGCTGCTGTTGTAGACGGCCACCGTTCTTCTCCTAGATTTATCAACAAGTTCATCAGGGCTCTATTCTATCATCAACTCTCTTCCTTTTATTCATCAGTTACCTTCTAAGCTGTACATTTAACCCATTAACTGCTCTATACAGCCTGGGCTGTTCTGAGTGCGACTGCTCAATACAGCCCTGACTGCGCAGGTGAATTTCAGCCATGGTGACCAAGGCCGACC
The DNA here is from genome assembly GCF_032717465.1 of Coenobita brevimanus. Classification (NCBI taxonomy): domain Eukaryota; kingdom Metazoa; phylum Arthropoda; class Malacostraca; order Decapoda; family Coenobitidae; genus Coenobita; species Coenobita brevimanus. The sequence goes on along the minus strand of NC_137053.1, from coordinate 33,757,524 downwards.
CATCTAAACATGTTTGAGCCTTCAAAACCGAAACTGAAACTGAAAAAGAAAACGAAAACCATACATTCCAATAGGGAACCAGACACTTCGATGTTCATCCATGGCTTTACCAAGGTAAATATTGAGCTAATATTTCGTTACTATATACTTTGGCATGTGTTCTCTCAATTCCTAAGACAAAATCTGGCCTTTGGAAAATTTCATTTTTGCCCCTATGTCTGCGCACCACAGACGCCTCCAAAAAAACGCCATGAGCAGTTAATCCTATCCACTCATACACTGATGACTCCACCCTTCACCTTTCCATTCAGTTCCCACAACGTCCATCTCAGCAGTTACTTCAACAAACAAGGGATGAGGCTATGGCACACTTGATGTCTGGCTTGGCTCGAATCTCTGACTTATTGTTCTTAGTGCATCATAGACTCAGTTCTTACACCCATCAACCCAACAAAATCTTCCACTAGAGTACCCACTAATGTTTAATGATATCCAGCTATATCCTGCATCATCCTTGAACAAATTGGGGGTTTCAATTTCTCGGGAATTATCTTGGAAACATCATATTACATCTCTTGAAAAATCTGCTTCCAAGAGATCAGCTGTGCTAAGCCGACTCCATACCTTCTTTACCCCTGCACTGTTGTTGACAGGTTTTATTTGCCCTTTTTTAGTGTACAACTCTAATGTGTGGGGAGGCTCCCAACATACAGCTCTTCTCAGTAGGGTGGAGTCAAAGGCTTTTCATCTCATTAACTCTCCTCCTCTTACTGGCTCCCTTCAATCTCTGTCTCATTGCTGCACTGTTTCATCTTTATCTCTTTTCTCTCGCTACTTCAGTGGTCACTGCTCCTCTGACCTGTCTCCTTGCATCCCTCCACCTATATGACGGATGTGTAACACCAGTCTAGTAACAAACTCTCATCTCTTTTCTGTCAAACTCTTTAATGTAAGAGTTAACCTTTACTTCCAGTCCTTCATTTATGCAATGTGTCAACTCTGGAATTGTCTCCCTCTGTCTGTATTTATTATCTCCAGTCTTTTAAACGCAGTGTGTCCAGGCATCTCGAGATGAACGGATCTTGATTTGGCCTCTTTTGTATTGTTTTTGTTTTTCTTTTCTTGGAAGGAATGGTTTTGTGGGCTCCTGGCCCTTGAATCCTTCTTCCTTGCTTTAAATAAAATCAGCCCTATTTTCCGAATCTTCAGGAAACAGATTTTTGATGCAAACTTTGCAGCTGTCTAGCCAGTGTAAGCTTTTTATTTGGGCCTGCCATCATGCCGATTCACAATGCCTATTGGTAGATCTTTGAAATGAAACAAATAAACCTTGGCCACCTTTTGTGGTACCAATCATCGCAGGTATCTCACACTCTAAAAGGGTTTAAACCTTTGAATGTGTTTACTCTTGATCCTCGAGCTTTTTTTTTTTTTTTTTTTTAACCCAAAACAACTCTCAAAGTAACTCAGACATAATGTTAAAATCACTAAAGCACAATCAGCTTAAACCCCAGTTTCTCCATGATCCTCTTCCTTCTTTTTTCTGTCATAGAACAACGTAGCTCAGTATGTGAGATAACTGATCACTTTGGTTTATTTCAACAAAGGAGCTTCATTATTCACTAAAATTATGTAACAGACATTGGACGAAAGAGGTCATAGATCGTAGGTCTGGAAAGAACAACTTTTACACTTCTGATCCCATTTAGACTAAACTTGGTGAAATGGTTCAGAGTTAGGAAAGGCTGAAACGATTTAGTTTTGAGAACAATTGGTCAGAGTTACAGGCCTCAAGAAGAGGTCAGGCCCTTAAGCTAAAAAAAAAAAAATACATGATTTCTTAGGTGAAGGCCCTCAACCTCCAGTCATTCGATGTATTGGTGCCTTCAAGTGCTTTGTCTCAAAGTGATAAGCCAAACTGCTACCTGTAACCCAGATAACAGTTTTCTAAGCAGATTAGTAACCACATAATCAAATGACGCCTGGATGGTGTTCGCAAAATGTACATCCGAGGGGTTTTTGTGGTTAACTGCTCACATAATTCCACTCAGGGGCCCGTGCAACTGGTCGGAACTGAGTATCCTAGCCCTGGGCTCCTACGCTCCTGATGATTCCGTAAAAGACTGGGTAATATATCAAACTTGGTGAAAGTGGAAATGTTAAAGGTCAGCCATAAGTGAAGTAATTCTGTTTGGAAACCAGTGGTCAGCATTTGTGATTTGTTTTAAATTAAACTTAGTGAGTTAACTGAAAGTTGTGGAAGGATGAAACATTTCATGCCTGAGGACAATTAGTCTATGGTCACCATCGCAGTCCAGGGTAAAAAATGTTTGTCTTTGACTGCAAGACACGTGTTGTGCTCTCTGAGCCTTCCTTTTTGTTACTGTCTCAGACAATTTGACACAGCTCTGGAATGACTTTTGCAGGGAGAACAGGTTAGTCAGAGCTTTCATTACCAGTAACCCTTCCATTACTACAGTTTTTTTCTAATTTGAATTAACTACAAAAACCTTCATTTTTTTAAAACGTTTTTAAATCAACGTACTAAGTATAAGAAATACAGTCTATATAATGTCAAGATGTAAGGATGATGCAGTGACAAAAGCCTTAAGAAAAAAATATATTAATTAGACCCATGTGGAACCTCATTCTTATGTTTGTCTGAACTCCAGAGAATGTAAATTTGTTGTAACAGTTATTTAATCCCAAGCAACCAAAAAGGAAAAATACCATGATTATGTTTAACCCTCCCAGGCATGTTGACGCGAATCGAGTTCTTTGTGGTTTGGCACATAGATGCACATTGACACAAATTGTGTGAAAAGGCAGAAAAAACGTTGTCAAAAGAAAAGTTTTTGGCCAATTTGCATCAAATTTCAATGTGTTCTAGCGGGTGCATTTCTCTTCTGAGATAAACACTTGGCAACACTGTAGAGCCTCCCTGGAGGCTGCCTGTAGCGAGAAACCTAAGTTGATCACAAGGAGCCAGGCTGTAAGGCTGCGTCGCGTGTGCTGTCCCTTTAAATCACCCTAATTCTCCCCCTCCCACCCGAGTCGAAGCCCCTATGGTCTGAGTGTGATAATATATTATTTCTAGCATAATTTGAAGTGATTTTGTCGATGGAATATAGATATATATCTTGAGAAGGAATGGTGCCCGTTATCAGTCGTTAGGACTAGGGGCACGACGCTATTCACTGTAGTGGGGTTTCACTACTCTGCCTCTCCTGGGCCCTATGCTGTGACTACACATACATATATAGAAAAGCCAGTGCCTAAACTGTATGGCATGTGAAAGCTATAGTGGCTTGCTTTGTGATATATTGGAACTAGCATGCATTACGTATGCCATAGCCATAATGTGGAATGGGGCAGGCGTTACCTGTACGCCGTAATCGGGAAGGGATTATTAGAGGTGTTTAGTGATGGATATTTTGATTGTGATACTGTATATGTGTATGAATTTGTGTGAAATATAAGGCCAACATGCTGCAAGTGTTCATGAAGGAGTGTGATGTGTGCCAATACAGCGGTGCATCATAAATCTTGAAGAGAAAGTGCTGCATCACGGTCACGTTGTACTGTAGTAAGGAATGTAAGTAATGGCATAGGTAGGGGTGGAATGATTGTGGTAGTCATGTATTTGCTTATGATTTAGTGTAAAGTGTACATGAAATGAGCTGTGAGTGTTTGTGAAGGGATAATTTTAGGATGCGTAGCGTAGGTTAGCGATACCTTAGCGGCAGGTGTGCAGGTGGTGTAAGGACGCCGGGCAATGACGAAGTCATTGAACAGGTACAGTATCTTGCTAAGACATTTAGTGAGAAGTTTTACTTTATGTACAATGAACATGAAATGTGCAGCAAGTGTTCGTTATGGGATATTGTGGGTGCATAGCGTAAGTTAGCGATACCTTAGCGGCAGGTGTGCAGGTGATGCAAGGATGCCGGGCATCGACGGATATCATTGAACAGGTACTGTAACTTGCTAGAACATTTAGTGAGAAGTTATACTTTATGTACAATGAACATGAAATGTGCAGCGAGTGCCCACGAAGGAATTCTGTGGGTTCATAGCGTAGGTTAACGATACCTTAGCAGCAGGTGTGTGGGGACGTCATGATGCCAGGTAACCACGTGCATCATTGAACAGGTACTGTAACTTGCTAAGACATTTATTGAGAAGTTATACTTTATGTACAGTGAACGTGAAATGTGCGGCGAGTGTTCGTTGTGGGATATTGTGGGTGCGTAGCATAGGTTAACGATACCTTAGCGGCAGGTGTGTGGGGACATAAGGACGTTGGGCAACGACAAACGTCACTTAACAGGTACTGTAACTTGCTAAGACATTTAGTGAGAAGTTATACTTTATGTACAATAAACGTTAAATGTGCAGCGAGTGTTCATTGTGGGATATTGTGGGTGCGTAGCATAGGTTAACAATACCTTATCGGCAGGTGTGCAGGTGATGTAAGGATGCCAGGCAACGACAAACGACAGTGGATAGGTATTATAACGTGCTAAGACATTTGTTGATTATTTATGATTTATATAAAATGTTTGTGATATGTCACAAGTGTTCGTTGTAGGATATGGGTATGTAGCATATGTCAGCGATACCTTAGCAGCAGGTGTGCAGGTGATGTAAGAACGCTGGGCAACGACGGACGTCAGTGGACAGGTACTGTACCTTGCTAAAACAATTGTTGATTATATATGATTTATAATAAAATGTTTGTGATATGTGTCACGAGTGCTCGTCGAGAGATTGTGTCATGTGTTGGGGGAACCTTGAGGGAAGGAGGGAAAATAGAAATATATATATATATATATATATAGAGAGAGAGAGAGAGAGAGAGAGAGACAGAGAGAGATAGTGCCCCACCCTATAAAAAGAAATAACTAAACAAGCGAATAAAGCGCCTCGGACCAGGACGGACCATACATACGTTGATGACTAAGGAATGGACCGAGGGTGGAGACATGGAATGTGAGATGAGTGAATGATGAATTGAAAGAGAGAGAGTTTGTTCAGGTGCTTGAGGATGCAGGAGTGGATATATGTGGATTGACTGAAACTAAATGGAAAGGTGAAAGGGTGAGAGAGTGGGAATACGGTTTAGGAATATGTGCGGGAGTTAATGAGAATGAGAGGGCAAGAGAGGGAGTATGTCTGATAATAAGCAAGAAGTGGAAGGAGAATATAAGAGAGAATGGAACAGTGGGTGCAAGGATTGTATGGGTGAGGATGAAAGTAGGTATACAAGCGTTGGCGATTGCATGTGCACATGTGCCGGGAGGGGACCGAGTGGCAAGAGTGAAAGATGAGTTTTGGGCAAGTGTAGAAGCATGTGTGGACAAATTTGAGAGGAACGAGAGTGTTTTTGATTGGAGACATGATTGGCAAAGTTGGGAATGTATGAGTGGATGGAGTGGTTGGTCAGTGGGGTGTGCCAGCTGAAGTAGATGGGAATGGTAGTGCTTTGGTGGATATCTGTGCTGGTAAGGGGTTGCCAATAGCTAACACCTACTTTCGGCATAAGATGATCCACAGGTATACATGGAGAGTAATGAGGAGGATGGATGGTGAACTTGTGTGTGTGTGGATGAGCAAATGAGAAGACAAGTGTTGGATGCAAGAATGTGGAGACGGTGGGGGAAAGGAATTTCGGACCATCACTTAGTGATGACCAAGGTAAGGCTGCAAAGAAAATGATTGAAGAGACAAAGTGGAAGACACGAGGAAACAGCACCTGTGAGAAGAGTGGAGAAGTTGGAAGAGAGTGAGAAAATGGCAGCGTATAAGAGCATAGTGGAAGAAAGATTAGGAAGGTATGAGTTAGAGCAGATGGAAGGGGTGGAAGACGTATGTAAGATATTCACGGAAGAGATAGGCGCAGCATGTGAGGTGGTTTGTGGAGTGAGGAGGAGATGCAGGGGTGTGCAAGGGACGGCATGGTGGAATGATGAGGTGAAATGAGCTGTGGAACAAACGAAAAAGGCATTTAGTGAATGGCTAGTAGAGGTAGGGGAGAAGAAGAGAGACAGAAGAGAGAGGTATATGTGAGCAGGAGAAGGGAGCTGAAGCGGCTGGTGAAGGAGAGTAGGAAGAAAGTAGATGAAGAGTTTGGGAGGAATCTGAGTGTGAAATGGAGGGAGAGTAAAAAATTGTTTTGGAAGGAGGTAAAGAAAGTAAGGCAGTGTGAAAGGGGAAATATTAGGAAAGTGAAAGATAAGAATAATAGATTCTTGATGGAGAGGAGAGAGAAAATGAGGAGATGGAAGGAGCACTTTCAGGATTTGTTGAATGTAGAGAGTGAGAGCAGTGGGAGTATAAGTGGTTGGGGAATGGCTGGTAGAAGAAGAGATGAGAGGGGGAAGGAAGAGATCAGTAGGGCGGAAGTAGTTGAAGCAATGAAGAAGATCAAGATGGGAAAGGCCCCACGAATAGATGAAGTGTGTGGTGAAATTCTGAAGTATGAGGGTGAGATTGTTCTGGAGTGGATATGGAAGTTGTGTAGATTAGCTTGGGAAGAGGGAAGGGTTCCAGAGGACTGGAAATCAGGTATACTTGTTCCTTTATACATAGGAAAAGGGGAGAGAGAAGTATGTGGTAACCATAGGGGTATTTGCCTTCTTAGTGTGACTGGAAAAATATATGGTAGAATACTCATGACAGAGGAGGTAGTTGGAGAAGAACAAGGGGGATTTAGGAAGAGTAAAGGGTGTGTAGATCAGATATTTGTTCTAAGAGGTTTAGTGGAGAAGTATCTAGAGAAGGGAAAGAAAGTGTATGCTGCCTTCATGGACTTCGAGAAAGCTTATGACAGAATAGATAGGCAAGGTATGTGGAAGGTATTAAGAATATATGCAGTGGAGGGGAAATTGTTGAGTGCTGTGGAGAGTATGTACGAAGGAGCTAGGGCTACAGTGCGAGTGGATGATGAGCTGAGTGAGTTCCTTGATCTCAGTATGGGACTGAAACAGGGTTGTGTGATGTCTCCATGGCTGTTTATTATATACATGGATAGGGTTGTAAACGAGGTGCAAGGTAGGGCAGTGGATGTGGGGGTGGCTCTAATGAATGAGGGTGAGATTTGGAAGAGTCCGGTGTTGCTGTTTGCTGATGGTACAGTATTTTTGAGTGAAGATGAATGGGAGTTGCAAGGTTTGGTGAATGAATTTGGGACAGTGTGTAAGAAGAGGAATCTGAAAGTTAATGTAGACCGAGGATGAGATGGAAGGATTGAGTTCAGAGGTATATGAGGGAGGAGACAGTGAGTTGGGAGAAGGGAAGTCAAATGATGGATGACAGAGCGACTTATAGGTGTTTTGTCTGTGGCCACCCTTTGGGGGATTAGGGAGTCAGGCTATATATACAGTATATATATATATATAGATAGATAGATAGATAGATATAGATATATATATAGATAGATAGATAGATATAGATATATATATATAGATAGATATATATATATATATATATATATATATATATATAGATATATATATATATATATATATATATATATATATATATATATATATATATATATATATATATATATATATATATATATAGATAGATAGATAGACGATTCTGGTGCTGTTCCTCCATCACTTCCTCCCTCTGACTTCCTCATGGCTGACATTAAAATTTCTTCAGCTGATGTATTTTCTGCTATCACTGGCCTCAACACTAACAAGACTTATGGGCCTGATGGAGTCCCTCCTGTTGTTCTCAAGAACTGTGCTTCTGTGCTTACACCCTGCGTAGGTAAACTCTTTTACCTTTGTCTGTCCACTTGTTCCTTTCCTTCTTGCTGGAAGTTTGCTCTCATTCAGCCAGTCCCAAAGAAGGGTGACCACTCCAACCCTGCAACTATCGTCCAATTGCTTTAACGTCCTGTATTTCAAAAGTTTTCAAGTCAATTCTCAATAGAAAAATTTTAAGGCATCTTTCCTATCACACCCTTCTTTCTGATCATCAGTACGGGTTCCGTCAGGGACGCTCCACTGGCGATCTTCTGACTTACCTTTCAGACTCCTGGTCATCCTCCTTTCGGGACTTTGGCGAAAGCTTTGCCATTGCACTTGACATCTCATAGGCTTTCGATCGAGTCTGGCAAAAATCTTTAATTTCCAAACTCCCCTCTTACGGTTTCTATCCATCTATCTGTGCCATCATCGCTAGCTTCCTTTCTGGTCACTCTATAGCAGCTGTTGTAGACGGCCATCGTTCTTCTCCTAGATCTATCAACAGTGGTGTTCCTCAGGGCTCTGTCCTATCACAACTCTCTTCCTTTTATTCATCAATGACCTTCTAAGCTGTACATCTAACCCTATCCACTCATAAGCTGATGACCCCACCCTTCACCTTTCCATTCGGTTCCTGCAACGCCCATCTTAGCAGTTACTTCAACAAACAAGGGATGGGGCTATGGCACATCTAATGTCTGACTTGGCTCGTATCTCTGACTGGGGTAAAAATAATCTGGTTGTTTTTAATGCATCTAAGACTCAGTTCTTACACCTATCAACCCGACATAATCTTCCATAGGTATACCCACTAATGTTTAATAATATTCAGCTTAATCCTGCATCATCCTTGAACATGCTTGGGGTTTCATTTACTCGGGACTTATCTTGGAAAGATCATATTGCATCTCTTGTAAAATCTGCTTCCAAAAGATTGGGTGTGCTAAGCCGACTCCGTTCTTTCTTTACCCCTGCACAGTTGTTGAGTGCTGTTGGCTTTTATTCGTCCCTGTGTGGAATACAACTCTCATGTGTGGGGAGGCTCCCCACATACAGCTCTTCTCAATAGGGTGGAGTCAAAGGCTTTTCGTCTCATTAACTCTCCTCCTCTTACTGACTCCCTTCAACCTCTGTCTCTTCACCGCACTGTTACATCTTTATCTCTTTTCTGTCGCTACTTCAATGGTCACTTTTCCTCTGAACTGCCTGGATGCATTCCTCCACCTCTACGACGGGCGCATAGCACCCGTCTAGCAGCAAACTCTCATCCCTTTTCTGTCTAACTCTCTAATGCAAGAGTTAACCATTACTCCCAGTCCTTCATTTATGGAACAGGTCAACTCTGGAAATGTCTCCCTCTGTCTGTATTTCCTGCTGCCTATGATCTCCAGTCTTTCAAACGCAGTGTGTCCAGGCATCTCGAACTGATTGGACCTTCAATTTGGCTCTCTATTGTATTTTGTTCTTCTCTTGGAGGGAACTGTTATTGCGGGCTTGTGGCATTTGGTTCCTTCTTCCTCGCATAATATATATATATATATATATATATATATATATATATATATATATGTATATATATATATATATATATATATATATATATATATATATATGTGTGTGTGTGTGTGTGTGTGTGTGTGTGTGTGTGGCACACACCCACGGATGACAGTGGACAGGTATTACAACGTGAAAAGACACTGAAAAGTTATCGTTTATGTGAACTGTTCATAAATGGTGCAGTGATTGGCCATAAGGAAAGATACAATATAACTTGTGTAGTGCTACTCTCAATGGAAGGTGTTGCGTGACAGTGAATAATATCTCTTGCTTTTCAGCAGTGAACCTAAAAAGCTCATACTGGACTTTCTGTGTGTCAGTGTTTGACACAATGGAGAAGAGGGGTCTGTCTTCCGGGGAGTGGCAGAAGGTTCTCTTCCAAGAGTGAGGAGGAGGAGCAGCTGAGCGATGCTTCAAATGAGGAGGACTGGGACAATGTCCAATGCCATTCCCATCAGGATGCTTTGCCCCCACCCCTACCACGATGGGAGCAGACACCACCACCACAAGTGTCGGGTCCATCAGCCCAGCCATTGTCTTCACTTGGATAACAGGCATCGCCTTTGCTCTGACCTCTTGCTCCAACAGCCATCACGGTCTCTCCACCTCTAGCCTCAAGTTCCCCCTTGGCCGAGTCCATGTCACCGGTAGCAGGGCCTAGTTACATGTCACTGGCACCTGCACGTGGCACAGTGACTGCGGCGCAACTGGTGCAGGATGCGACTGTGTCGTTGGCCCCTGCCTAGTCGACAAGGGCACTATCTCCGACAGCATTCATCTCCCCTGACATTTGGGAGCAGCAGGAGACAGTCTCGTCATCCTCATCATTGGAACCCTCACCACCTCGATGAGGCTAGCGTGGTCCACGGCCCAGCTTTGGGAGGGCAGCCAAGGGGTGTCCAAGGAGGCAGAAGGGTGTCAGTAGGCCGACCCACTGCCACCACTGTGGGAGGTGTTGCTGCATAGGATCCAGGGTGGAGCAGTGGCCCATTCACACCAGGATCCCCAGGAATGAGGGTGGATCTACCAACATCACCTCTCCAGTTCTTCCAGCTGTTTTTCACCAGGGAGTTGTTGACGTATTTCACCCACGAGACCAACAGCTACGCATCATTCCTGGGGACTGTGTTGGTCACATGGTTCATCTGTAATGAAGAGGAGATGGCCAAGTTGCTGGGGCTCTACTTCTTCATGGGGGTGGTGCATATGCCGACCATCAGGCATTACTGGAGATCCCGTCTCCATAAATACCCCCTTTTCAAGCAAGTGATGAGTAGGAGGTGTTTCAGGTCCATCCTGAAACACTTCCACGCCTTCAGCTCACTTGCTATACCGCAGGACAATTGCAACAGGCTCATCAGGGTTCGCACGGTGATGGAGTACCTCCTTCAGTGGTTCCAGGACACCTACTTAGCCGAGGAGCACCTTAGCCTGGACGAGGGCTCGCTGGCGTGGAAGGGGCGCCTCAGCTTCCGCGTCTACAACCCCATGAAGCCCTCAAAGTATTTCATCAAGTTTTATATCCTTGCTGAGACTTCCTCTGGGTACATCTGGAACTTCGAGGTATATATGGGGCAGAAGAAGGCACTGGAGACCACCGTTTGGAGCCTCATAGAACCGCTGAAGGATCAGGGATACAAAGTTTACATGGACAGCTATTATAACTCTGTATCCTTGTGAGTATGCCTCTTCAGTGCAAGAACCTATGTGTGTGGGACCCTGCACCTGGCAAAAGGAGCACCAAAGTGGTTGCAGGACATCGCCAGGACCAAAAACCTGCCAGAGGGACATGGCAGCGATGCACAAGGACAACGTGATGGTGTTGCTGTGGAAGGACAAGCACATCATCAACATGGTCTCCACATTCTACAGCACAAGCACCGTCCAGAAGCAGGTTTGAGGGAAGACCAGGGGTACTGACGGGAGGACAACCTATGTCCAGAAGACTGTGGACAAGCCCGTCATGGTGGAGGACTACAATCAACACATGGGTAGGGTGGACCACTTCGACCAGATGGTCCAGTACTACCCCATCCAGCAGCAGACTGTGAAATGGACCAAGAAGATCACCTTCTATTTCATCCAGATGGCCTTTTTCAATGCCTTTGCCCTGTACAAGAAGTGCTTGCACAGGTCAGTCAGTCTGCTGGAATTTGTGGAGAAGATAGTGGACAAGCTCCTCCACTTTGATGAAGCAGAGTGGGCTACATCAGGGCACGTCATCCACCATGCCCCTGACCTTCCAACCTGATGGCCAGCAGGACCTCCGGCACTTGCGGCACCTGCAGCAGCACCAGCACAGGTGCCATTACCAGTCTCCTGGCCCAGCACTGTCTCCTGGACCAGCACCAGCACAGGTGCCAACACCACCATCTCCAGGAGGAGGACCAGCACAGGAGCCAGCGCCACCATCGCCTGCAGGACCAGAACGGGTGCCGAGAAAACCATCTGCAGCAGTTCCTGGTCCGTCAGGAGAACCTGCTGCCATTGTCATGCCCAGCCCTGCAGCTGCACCTCCAGGACAACAGGACTGGGGAAGACCAGGAGGACATCCAACCAAGCATCAGAGAGTCATCAATGACAGAGTGCAGTTGGATCACACACTGGGCCATCGACGGGAGAGGATCTCCAACCGTAGGAGGCTGCGGTGCGCCCTGTGTGCCCTGGCAAAGATGAGGAGGGACACAAGTCACATGTGTCTTGTTTATGATGTGTTGCTTTGTGTGGGTGATTGCTTCGAACAGTACCATACAGAGCAAAGTATTCCCTAGTGGAGCGTATACACACACACACACACACACACTACATAACTCCTCATCTTCAAATCCCACAAGCTCCTTCAGACCCCTCAACACCCCTGGGGGATGTGAGTTTTCCGAAATTTGTTGATATGTATATTGACCTGTTATCAATACCCCTATATTTTTCACACAAATAACCATTTTCTCCTACATATTACACTTATGACAGACAGTACAGCTTCATTAGCAGTAACTAGAAAAAAGTAGTGTTAATGTTTAGTAGGTTATAACACTAAAAAAAAAAACAACCCTTGGAGATTTTACAGTCTGTACATAAAAGAAAAAAAAAGAAAAAAAGGCTTTGGGAGTAGTCTTCAGGCAAAGGGGGGTCAGACAGTGTTTTTTTTTTTTTTTGCTTGCAGTAAAAGTAGGTAGCGATCGGAAGAGTAATCTAGCTTTGTTGTCCTATTACTCGAAAACTGTTGGATGTATCGACTTCCTGTAAGAACCATGATAAAGATCAGTGATTTATATGTATGTTCATTACCAAAATATAAGCCTTTGGGAGCATATTTTGTAGGGAAAGTCGGGGGAACAGAGTGTTTTTTTTTTTTTTTTTTTTTTTTTTTGCTTGAGGTAAAAGCAGAAAGCGCTGGGAGTAATCTCACTTTCTCGGCCAATTACTTCAAAACTATTGGACGTATCAATTTCCTGTAAGAACCATGATAAAGAGCAGTAAATTCTACGTATGTACAAGTTATAACAATGTAATATCTCTGATAAAAAGTCGTTGTTATGTAGGCGGGAATATAGCATTTGCTGTGAGCTCATGACGAAAGTGACGCACGGCCGTGAGTACCTAGTCGTTTTTTGCGATTTACTCGGAAACTATGAGACATATCAAAAATCCGCGTGGACCATGAGAAAGCTCATGAAATTCTACACAATAGTATGGAAAAGAAACATAAGGTGTGTGAGCAAAGTTTTGCGGAAAAGCTCCCTGAACAAAAAAAAAAAAAAAAAAAAAAAAAAATTTTATGGCTTTCAGTTTTTGGCTATTTTCACAACCGGATATCTCTCATTAGAAAGCTGATGAAATTTTCTACCAAAACTTCTAATAACATTTTCCTGTATGATGGAAAGCATTCGAACGGTGATGTTGGGAAGTGAAATTGACGTTGCAAAATGTTTATTCAGGGCCGCTGTAGTTTTATTCGTGTTTTCCTTTTTGTATGTGTGTGTGTGCTTAGCAGCTAGAACGAACATCGACGAATAAGATGAAATGGATATCATGGCAGTATACTGAGGTTTGGGTGGCAAAAATAAGCCGAGAATACGTGTTTTCAGCGGCGCACAGGCGGGCTGAGCGGACGGACAGTTGAGTAAAATCATGTGCCGAGAAATTTACTGAAACTTATGCATGCGCAAGAGGGTTGAACTATTTCTCAGCCATGCAATGCTGAAAAGTACCTGCATGCCATAAAATTTAAAGAATGAGATTACATGTGCCTTATTGCCTTGATCTTGCTCCTGCAATTCTCGGCGCTGTGCCATCCCAGTATCGTTTGCATGTTATTAAGTGTATTTTTCATACTCGTGATGATATTATGTTACAGTATATTATTTTTTTTTCATCATCATCATCATCCAATACTGTGGTGCCCCACGAGGAGCGTAGGACCCCACGGCTAGGCAAGTTGGTCCTGGCTTTTAAAATGAGTGACCAGCCTCACTTATCCCTGAGTGGCATAACGTAAGCAATAAACCCCAACCATCCCTTGGATATAAACCTTCACCGGCTCAGTCCGATTGGAGTGCCTAAATTACTCACTAAACCACCAGGCGCCATGATTTTATTATATGGGTACCACCCAGCATATTAAATAGTTTCCTGGTATACAGGAAAAAATTTGGCTTGTCACTTAGTGTAGAGTCACCCGTAGGCAGAAGGAAGAGGAAAGAATGAAGGAAAGAAAGACAGAAGAGGGAATGTAAAGTCACCTGTTGGCAGAAGGTGGAGGAAAGAATGAAGGAAATAAAGACAGAATAGGAAGGAAGAAAAAAAGAAAGGAAGAGAGGAAAGGGCAGACACCCGAGAGCAGCACTACATCGAGTGAGTGGATGATGAGCGTCCCCATCTACCACTTTTATTTACCGTAAATATTTACCCTGCGAATTAGAAAATAAAAAGAAATATAAACTCATGTTTAACCTGACGTGATTTTTTTGTGAGTTTAAGCAACTCATGAATGAATGTGTTTACCTTACTTGAAATATGCACAACAATAAAAGATATAAAATGAAACCATAAGGAAGAAAAGACACAATTTTTAGAAGTGCATATAAGAGTAATATACAGTAATCAGTACTAAAATACTACTCTGTGTGTGTGTGTGTGTGTGTGTGTGTGTGTGTGTGTGTGTGTGTGTGTGTGACATCTGGGACACAAGTGTATGAACAAGTGTGTATTTGAGAGAGAGAGAGAGAGAGAGAGAGAGAGAGAGAGAGAGAGAGATTGGTTTCCTGTATATAGATTATAATTATCTGAAGTACACTGCTAAAAGGGGCCTCTCATCTGTCTGCATGACTTGTGGCACCATGCCATCCTATACCAAATTACCCTCGCAAACTTAATGTTCCACACTGAAACAACCTGTTCCTGCCACGCTACTCATTTCTTAAGATCCAATCAGTTGTATTTTTCTCAATCAGTTATCTTCTCTACATGCCCCGCCCATCTCTATTTCTGCTCTTATGTCACTTCCGTATCATTCATCGCTTGTGTCTGTTCTCTTACCCAGGTTGCTTTCTTCTAGCTTTTACTGTTATTTTGAACATAGTTCTCTCCCATGTTCATGGTACTCTCTATAATTTATTTTCTATAGATAAAATGCAGTATAGTACCCCCGAGGACACCCAGACACCCCCACAAGGAGCCCACAGAGGAGCAGCAACAGTGCACCGGGACTCGGTGTGACAACGGCCTACAGTAAGTCAGCCCGGGCTGTGCGTCCCTATGACCCGGAGCTCGCCAGCCGTCACCATAGCAGGAATACCACACTACCTTCCGGGCGAGCTGTCACCAACCAGCAAAGGGGTGGAGCTACCTATCCAGCTCCTGCCAGCACCCCAGAGACGGCCTGTAGCTGCTCACCCCTCTTTAAGGAGACGGCCTGTAGCCGCTCAACACCCTTCCTGCAGGAGATGGCCTGTAGCCGCTCCTGCCTTCGTCAGACAGCCTGTAGCCGCTCTGAAGGTGCCCCTGGGTTTGTTGGCAGCCATCCACTCTCTCAGGCCATGGCCAGCAGCTGGGCCTTGGCGACAGCCTGCAGCTGCACCTCTAGGAAGCCACGGCCAGTAGCCGGGCCCTACGGCAGGAGACGGCCTGTAGCCGCTCCTCCGCCTGGAACTGATGCCTGTTCCCTGACCCCTGACACAGAGGGAGTCTCGGGCATAGAGGAGTACTGGAGAGGCCCCATAGTCTCACCCGGCCTCTGCTCCCTACAACTGGCTCTGGAGGAGACCCACCTGACGGACCCTGACACAGACTGGTGCTGAAGCCCCTTCCTGTCGGTGCCGCCAAGCCCCGGGGACTGCAGCCCTCGGGAACCCCAGACCACCCCCAGAACTCCCGGGCGGGAACTCCCCACGCCTCGACAGCGGAGGTCCTCATCCTCTGTCAGGAGCCTGAACAACCAGTTCAGGCAACTGTTCGGCCCCAGTCCTGAGGGCTGCACTCCTGTCCCCAGCCCTGAGAGCACGGGACCCTTCACCACCCACAGCCCTGAATGAGAACGGACACCCCTGCATGTGATCCTGTGTCCTCTGAGTACGGAGGCCCCTGGTGGTGACCAGCCCCGTCAGTAGCGGAGTTTTGCCGCCCCTCCGCCCACACCCCTGGCACCAGATACAACCGGAGTGACCATAATTGTGCAACGTCAGTGATCAAGCAGTGCCTAGGCAGAACAGTAAATTGACCCTCTAGTGGAAGTCAGTGACAATACCAAAGTGTTAGAGAGGAGAATAGATGCAGTGAACGTTGTACAGAACAATTCAGCAATAATATCAAAGTGGTGGAGTATATGATAATAACTGGTTAAAAGCAAAATACGAGTGGAGGGTAACAAAGTCAATACACTACCATCAGAAATTATCTCGTAATACTAAAATCATAATCAGATCCCAGTGCCTTACACAACCCTCCCCAGTGTGAAATAACCTTAACAACTCCACATGCATAGAAACCCTGGACTTCCCTGATTAAGAACGCTCTGCTTCAAGTGCTATTCACTGTGACTCAAAACAGTATCCTGCGAGATACTACTAACCATATCTAGACATAAGAGTTAATAATCGCCCAGCATACTTGTGCCTGTAACATCTACTTATTCCCCTGTCCAACTAAGCAATACACGTGTAAGGTTGTTGCCTGGAGTTTTTTTGTCCTGCCTCTCTCTTATTTGTCTAAGCCCTGGTCTTGAATGAGAGCCCCACTATACGCTAGGCGTTTACGGAACGGGAAGCAGAACCAAAAACACCTAGCATTACAACAGACATGTGGGCTTCCAAGTTTCTGATCCGTAGATCGTAGGTGAGAGTACCGTAAGCAAAGATCATTAAAACTTTGGGTTTCAAACATATTGTCATCGACCATCATTTGCCAAAAAACTTCCGCCCAAATTATGATTGGCCGTGATGTCATTTTGGTGATACTGAATCAAGGTTAGTACTTGATCTGAATAAATATACTCTTTAATTTTTTCAAGAGCTTCTGTATAATTTCTGTTTATGTTCCTTTGCATAATAAGTGGTGGCATATAATTTTACCCTGTTTTTGTTCATCTTTGGACACATTTCGGGACTTTTTTTTTTTTTGAGGTCACGAGCATTACCTGCAAATCTGCCATTACCAACATTACAATGTCATCTGAAAATTTTAACTGGTTAAAATATTCCCCATCGATACTTAACCTATTCACTGTGGCTGGAACACCGGTATATTATCCAGTGAACACCTAAAGATCTTCTTCAACTGAATAAACTCTTAGCAGTCAAGAGTTTCAAAGTCTTTCTCGAGTAGCCCTTTCTCTTTTTATTAGTACACCAAATGGATTTGATTTAGGCCATCTAGGGGAAAAAAATTAAGCTCCTAGAAACTCCCTACAGTGCACACTGTAAATAACTTTCTTGATACTGTATTGTCCTGACTCACTCTTTTCGGTCTACAACATGTCTCACTGTCTTCTCAATCTTGATTTTGTCTTTGCCCTTATGCAATCATACCACAGTACAACAATTTGCAGATATTCTGTTGGAGCACTGAAATATGTACAAGTACCAGCACTGATAACTGTTACGGTGGACCTGGAGCAGTGGCGTCTTCGCCATGGGTCTACCCCCCAGAGGCTGTTTGTTTGTTGTAGATTTGCCCCTAAGCAGTGGTGGGGACACAAGCAAACTAGAGAGCTCGTCAGAGATAGGCGTGAATAAAAAGAAATGAGCCGGGGAAAAAAAAAAAAAAAGCGGAAACAGCAGCCAGAATAAAGTGGTAGACACGGGCAGCAAACAGGTCAAGGGTAACTGCAGAAGGATGGAAGTGGGCAACTGCAAAAAGATGGACATAGGCAGCAAAGTTAAGAGAGAAGTCTGACTGCGATGTAGTGAATCAGTGCAGCATGAGGTGGATCAAACCCGACGCCCTCACGGATAACAGCTTCCTGAGATGGAGAAAGGGAGTTGGAGATATACGCCTCACAGAAATCCTGATACAGGTGCCGGTTGACATGGGGCAGTGTATCCTGATCGTCTTTAGGATCCGTGAGGTCGTATAGAAGTTCTTCCAGTTCCATATCCATGCGGGCGTCAAGTGTAGCAGAGTCAGAAAGCGGCGGTAGGAGGGCCTCGAAGCAGCGTGCGACGTTGGAGGGGTCGGCCTTGGTCTTGTCTCCTTTCTTCTTGGTTTTCTTCTTCTTCTTAGGTGGAGGGGGAGAAGAAGGGCGAGCGATGGCAGCAAGTGGTTGGGAAGGTGGAAGAGGCGCGCCTCCACTTCATCAGGAACAAATGGAGAAGGCAAGGAGGAGGGCTTTGCTTCGTCCAGATGGACTGAAGGGACGGGAGAAGAGACTCTCTCCTCCCCCCTCCTGACGAAGGGAGGTGAACCTCCACAACAGTCTCCCCATGCTCGATGTCCATGGCCTGTGACGGTTCCAGGTCAGTGATCTTAGAGTCAGTTGTAGTGGCACCAGTTGCCCTGTTGAGAGGAGCGTCCAAACACAGCCGTTTCAGCGGTGTCATGCAGCGTGGTGGTGGCTGCTGCTGCCGGGCCTGACGCTCCTAACGAGGGGGGAGACGTGGATCACGGGTGAAGCTTCAGGGAATAGCAAGGCGTGGTAGGCCGTTCTCCTCAAAGATTTGAGGAGGGAGAACAGCCAGGACCGCCTTGCTATCCCCACTAAAAGCCTCAGCCGTTGCGATACACATTGCAACGAGTGTGTTTGTGTTGCCAGAACCCCCAGGACCCCTTGCTTGGCGTCTCTGGGCCAGGGGACGCCACTGTGCATGGGCAGCGCTCTGCACAGCAACACCACCCAGTCCAGTGACATCCCTAGCCTTGGGACCCTTGGGAGCCTGTACAACATGAAACTCCATCTCTCCCTCGCTGAGTGAGTGCTGGAAATGCCGTGGATTCGGCACAGCAATCCCCGAGACATGAACGAAAACATCAGCGCCATTGTCCTGGCGCTTGATGAAACAGTAGCACGCTCTCACATTGTACCAACTCACGGTTCCCCGGATGGTAGTAGCTCCTGATGGCTCGGATCTGCTGTTGGGTGCCCCCTCAACAGGTCGCAGGCACGAGCAGGGTCGCTGGAGGTCTCACAGAGCTCGGGCACAGTGACGACTGTCCAGGCCAAGCTATGCAAGAGGAGTCACCAGAGGCTGTTGAAACAGAGGAGGACAGCATGGGGACCAAACCACCACAAACCTGCCCAACCCCGAGAACCTGGGAGTGAAATCGGTCGCGCAGGCAAGTACAACATCTCTCAACACAACACATACAACAACACTGTTTTTTCTGCTCCAAGAAATAACTCCCCGGCAGTCATTTCTCGAAGACTTCTTCTAGCTCGTGACACCGACAGCAATGCAGGACACATCAACAAATTACACACGTCCAGCATGCTCAAAACCTATCACTTCGAGCCGACAGACAAAGGGTTCAGTTCAGTGCAATTCCTGGAAGAACTGGACCCATTACACCTGCACAACAGTTGCATCCAGAGAATCTTAGACAAACACCTGGACCTGCTCCATATGCTCCGTCCCCTCACCCACAACCCCCCCCATCAACCCCTCTCCTACTTCGTCCACACATCCTCAGCCTAACCCACCGATCCTTCCTACACGATCCAATCGCTCAACCCCTCCCATTCCACTCCAGTCTAATTCACCCCATCCCTTATCTCCATCACAACCTTCCCCTACCTCTGTGGTAGGTCTCCATATTATAATTGCAAATCATACTAGATAGATAGATAAATAGATAGATAGAGAGACAGATAGAAGCAGGAAGTCAAATGATGAGAAGGTGTTGTGTTTGCGAGAAGCGAGCAGCGCTAAACGCTTACACGGAGGAAAGCTGACGACAGCGGCCAGTAAGGAGATGATTCAGTTAGCTGTCAGCAGTCCTCTCGTGAGAAAGTTCTGTTGCCACGAGGAAGATACGTGACACACACACCCTACTACACGAGATGTTAGAAAAGAGAGTTGAGAAGGAGACAAGCGACCCTATAGAGAGGTCGAGACGGAGATTAGCTTTAGAACAGAGAGAGAGAGAGAGATAGCGAGACAGGGAGGTAGCTACCCAGGACTTATACTATTATACCTGTTTAATATTTCCAAGACAAATAAAAATAGTCCCATGCTATTCTTTACCTCTCCCGTCACTACATGACATCTGGTGGGGAAACTACTACAAGATATAAAAGCCGCTCGACCACAAGTCTAAAATATACGCCTCTACAAGCAAATACAAAGTCGCTGCTTTATGATACAAAGTCTTTATGACATTTGGTAGCAGCGAACGTATACGAACCTCGTCTACGAATCAACATTAAATTCCTACAAAATATCAAGATTGACAACAACCAACAATATCAGCTCCTGCCCCCTCCGTCTCCCAGATCATTACGCTGATGCAGAGGTCAAGAGATCACTCGACGCCTTGCAAGTAGCTTAACGACAAACCAGCAAATCTGCGGACATCGTCTCCGAATTAAAAGCAAATTTCTACAAAAGCAACCGAGACTACAAGGTTAGCTTCAGTTCTACAAAGTCTACAGCCATCTACAATCAACTACAATTAACAACTCTACGTCGTCTGTATAATCTTCTACACGCACCTACAAGAAGCGGCAGTCTTCATCCCACAACGAGTAAATCACAAGAAAAAAGGACCAAGAATACATCAAGAAAGAAAGAAAAACAAACAAACGAAGAGTGAGAGACGACTCACAACTCATAACCACCAGACCTCACCCTCCTCTCTCTGCTACATCCACCCAACCCCCACCGCTTACGCAGGTGTGAAGAGGTCAATGCACGAAGCAAACACCAAGTCCATATTTACAACTCATCTTACTCACCCGTCTTCACTCGAGTTACTCATCGCTACTCATTCACTCACCACAGCTACCAGTGTGGGAAGCCGACGTCACCATGTGCTGAGACGACAACACGCCAATCAACCCTCGAAGGACAACGCTATCACCACGTGCAACACCACTCACACCATTTTCCTCCACGGTAAAAATTAGTAAGTTACATAATTACTTCATTTATACAATACACAGTGATAGACAATAAGCTTCTGCACAAACATATAAAACGTGCTGTATAGTTGCAGTTTAAATACACATACTTACTTCAGTTATCTCCATAACTCAAACACTAAATAATCACCAACAATAAATATTCTACACTGTATATATTCATTCATTTATTATAACATTTATTTACTACCAACGAGTGTTACCATTCATACCTACATAAAATACGTGTTTCATACATACAACTATACATTATTATATCTACAAGCGATAAAGAAAATATACCATCACAGTTACTCAGTGAGCAATTAAAAGAACTGTATTAAACATTTATTAATTAAAGCTACCTAGTGGAAACAGACAAATTAAGTTACAAGGTAAACTAGAAAAAAAAAAAAAAAAAAAAATGGCCAACACAAATGCCGTTAGCAAGAGTGAACATCTTCAACACAATCGTGAAGACAATGATTTCCACACAGTGCTGACACACATATTACTCACGAGAGGTACAGGTGAACAAGTCAGTGTGTATAGTTAATACTGTATATAGTGTATATATATATATTTTATATAAAATAACAAAATATGGGACTATATAATTTCATTTTCAGTAGTATCTGTGCAATATAAACTAAACTTTAAAAAAAGTATCCCAAGGAAATTAGCCAGTAATTATGCAACCATGAACAAAATGGAAAAAAGTGTACACAAGCAAAGAAAAACAAACTATAGAAAATCAATACATACAAAAAAGAAAGAAAGAAAAGTAAGAAAGAAAAAAAGAGAAATAAAGTAAGATCACATAACAAACAAATGAAAATAAGTGTAAATGTTACTATATATGCCAAAATACCACATAAACTACAAACAAAAAAGCAAATTGTTGTCTCCACATACAAGTGGCACGAAACATCATCACTATCATCGACCGCAGCATATGTTAGGACTGCAGTTATTACAATTGTTACTCCATATTATAATTATGTAACGACAAACGATTGCATTATGTTACACTTTGCCAATTATGTAACAGTTGCATTAACAAGATGTAACTTTTATGTAACTTTAACTACAATTATGTACCTACAAACGATATGTAACAATTATGTAACGACAAACTTTTATGTAACTTTAACTACAATTATGTACCTACAAACGATATGTAACAATTATGTAACGACAAACGATTGCATTATGTTACACTTTGCCAATTATGTAACAGTTGCATTAACAAGATGTAACTTTTATGTAACTTTAACAACAATTATGTACCTACAAACGATATGTAACAATTATGTAACGACAAAACAGTTGCATTAACAAGATGTAACTTTTATGTAACTTTAACTACAATTATAAGGCCAAGACACATATGTAATAGTTGCATTAACAAAATGTAACTACAATTATAAGGCCAACACAATTATGTAGTACCACAATGTTAGTACAATATTATAAGTCATACAATTATAGCACAATTCTATATTACCAGTAACATCATACAAGTTAGATGAAATATTAGACATTACTAAAGTGATAACTCAAATATGTAATGTATAACTTAGCAGTATTACCATTGCACAATTATATTGCATTTATTCCAATATGTATTCAACTTATTTAAAATGTAATATTACTGAATAATCACTATTTACTATGAATAATATATGTATACAATATTCATACAATTATGTTACTTTACAATATTATGTATTTCACTTAATTAGCTTATAAGTTTATTATAATGTGTATGTAGTATGTATTAATATATTATAACTATTAAATGTCGATGGTACGCCATTTTTGCGCGGCAGAGCAATGTGGTAGGTCTCCATATTATAATTGCAAATCATACTAGATAGATAGATAAATAGATAGATAGAGAGACAGATAGAAGCAGGAAGTCAAATGATGAGAAGGTGTTGTGTTTGCGAAAGCGAGCAGCGCTAAACGCTTACACGGAGGAAAGCTGACGACAGCGGCCAGTAAGGAGATGATTCAGTTAGCTGTCAGCAGTCCTCTCGTGAGAAAGTTCTGTTGCCACGAGGAAGATACGTGACACACACACCCTACTACACGAGATGTTAGAAAAGAGAGTTGAGAAGGAGACAAGCGACCCTATAGAGAGGTCGAGACGGAGATTAGCTTTAGAACAGAGAGAGAGAGAGAGATAGCGAGACAGGGAGGTAGCTACCCAGGACTTATACTATTATACCTGTTTAATATTTCCAAGACAAATAAAAATAGTCCCATGCTATTCTTTACCTCTCCCGTCACTACATGACATCTGGTGGGGAAACTACTACAAGATATAAAAGCCGCTCGACCACAAGTCTAAAATATACTTCTCTACAAGTAACTACAAAGTCTTTATGACACCTCTTCCCCTCCACCCACACCCCCACCTCCCAACCGTGCTCCAGCACCCAACACTTATGATAAACACAACATAAACATTCTTCAAATAT
The DNA here is from genome assembly GCF_032717465.1 of Coenobita brevimanus. Classification (NCBI taxonomy): domain Eukaryota; kingdom Metazoa; phylum Arthropoda; class Malacostraca; order Decapoda; family Coenobitidae; genus Coenobita; species Coenobita brevimanus. The sequence continues at coordinate 33,734,167 of NC_137053.1, read as the reverse complement.
TCACAGATGTCATATACACCAAAAAACAAGAACTCACACAATTCATCAACCAACAAAACATACACATTGCCACCTTACAACAAGCAAAACTACGAAGAACACAAAAAACACCTACATTTCATAATTTCACCACCATTAGACAAGACCGGGCTGACGGCGGTGGCGGTGGACTCACCACCCTGGTACACCACTCCATCAACTTCTCAGAAACTAATGCACACACAGAGTCACTTCTCCCCTCATATGACACCATGACAGAAGTACAATCAATTGTAATACGCAATAGTAACAAATCAGACATAACAATCACCAATACATACATTCCCTCCCAATCGTCCCGCACAGTACCACACAATTACTCTTCTCAAATACACATCACTAACATTCCCAACATCATCGTGGGTGGTGATTTCAACGCCAAGGCTTTGGCCTGGCATGTCAACAATCCTGACACAAACAGAGGGTTGGTACTACAGTCCGAAACGGATAATCTTTTCATCTTCATCAATCTCCATCAACATACCCCATATCCCACACCAAGCCCTCTTCCTCCCATCATCCCCAGACATCACCTTTTGCTCCCCAAACCTCTCTCCCACAACATCCTGGAGAGTGACCACCTCCCAATCATCAATACAAAAACCAGAATCACCCCAGCTATCCACAGACACACATACACTAATCATAAGAGAGCCAACTGGGAGGCCTTCACAACTGAAACAGAACAACACTTTGAAACATTAAACAGTACTTTCATCACAAACATCAACACCGCTGTGCACACTTTCAATACAGTTATTCAAAATGCAGACAAAAGACACAACCCTAGAGGCAACAGAAAGAGACACAACCCAACTTCACACCAAAAATTCAATGCCTCATCAGTCAACGTGACACTACGACGCTCCCCAACACCCCGTACACAAGACACTGTTCAAAAAATACAAGAACTCAACACTCAGATAAACAATAAAATATCAGAACAGCAAACACAAAATTGGAATAATTATCCCCAAACACTTGATCACAAAACAAACACCAGCAAACTCTACAAAACACTAAACAACATCATACTCTCCAACAGCAACACTACACAATCACACTCTGCCATCACAACAACAGTCACCATATCCTCAAACAAACAACAAGCAAACACTGTCATCAATCACTTTTCACATATCAGCCATCTAAACCCCCCTCGCGATGACCGACGTGTCATCTGACGCAAGAGACAGTTTCCCTCAGACCCAGACTTCGCACCTTTCACTTACAATCAGACGAAGCACATCACTAGCAACCTTAAGCACTCATCTGCCTGCGGAGCAGACGACACAAGCAACATACACTTTAAACACCTTGGACCACAAGCCATACAAGCACTCACCAACATATCAAACTACTGTACATCTACTCACACAACATAATACCCAACATCTGTAAGCATGATACTATCATCACTATCCCCAAACCCAACAAAGACCCCACGTTACCTTCCTCACACCACCCCATCACACTCCTTTGCACCCCCTCCAAAGTCACTGAACGACTGGTATTACAACCAGTTACACCTCACATGCCCCTAGTCCCAACACAAATGGGTTTAAACCGCTACACTCCACAAACACTCTTCTTACAGACCTTACACAGACTGTTTTTGATGGCTTCAATTCAGCTAGGCCACCACACAGAACACTCCTAGTCACACTAGACATTAGCAAAGCTTTTGATGCCATCCCCTGCCACAACCTCACAAACAAAATATTCAATACAAACATGCACAGTAACACAAAAATTTGGCTGGCAAACAGTTTAGCAGGCAGATGTGCACATGTAACATATGCCGGTCAGTCATCAGATATCAGAAACTTCACAAACGGCGTCCCTCAGGATCTGTTTTGTCCCCAACTCTCTTTAACCTATACATGCACGACGTACTCACACCCCACACACCACATATACACGTAGAGTCCTATGCGGATGACATAACACTTACATATACACACCAAAATGCAAACACAGCTGCACACATCCTCCAACCTTACCTCAACACACTACACGAATGGTTCACCACAAACAGGCTCAAAATAGCCCCAGCCAAAACTACAGTGACCCTTCTCACAAACTGGACAGCAGAACACAGTCACATTCCACACCTCACCATGAACAACACTCCCCTAACACACACACACACACACACACACACACACACGTGTTGTTGTATGTGTTGTGTTGAGAGATATGGTACTTGCCTGGGCGACTGATGCCACTCCCAGGTTCTTGGGGCTGGGGGGGTTTGCGGTGGTTTGGTCCCCATGCTGTCCTCCTCTGCTTCAACAGCCCCTGGGGGATAGACCCACGGTGAAGACGCCACTGCTCCAGGTCCACCGTAACAGTTATCAGTGCTGGTACTTGTATATATTTCAGTGCTCCAACAGAATATCTGCAAATTGTTGTTCTGTGGTATGATTGCATAAGGCCAAAGACAAAATCAAGATTGAGAAGACAGTGAGACATGTTGTAGACCGAAAAGAGTGAGTCAGAACAATACACAATCAAGAAAGTTATTTACAGTGTGCACTGTAAGGAGTTTCTAAGAGCTTAATTTTTTCCCCTAGATGGGACAATATCGATATTAGCCTAACTCGAATTCATTTGGTGTACTAATAACAGAGAAAGGGTTAGGATGGATTTTACGTATCTAGTCTGTATTTTCAATGGATCTATTTCTGGAGAGTCAAGTTCTAGTACAGGGACATTCTGGCTGACTTCTCTAAGGTTGAATTTCTGGCAAATGTACTGGCAAGGATGGTCGCTTTTCCACGAGGATCATTTGTAGTGTTACCATCAGAAGATTTTAGTGGGGGAATGGATGATGATTATCAGCTTCGACAACGAAACTGGAATTGTTTTCAATTTGTCTGTCCATCTTTCTGTCTGTCTTTGTTTCTGTTAGCATGGTAACTTTGCAGCCGCTCAAGTTATTATAAAAATACTTTAAAGGTATGTGCTAGGGATAAAAATCTACCATTAGTTCGAAATTGGTGAAACTGAGTGAAGGTTTATGTGTCTGTTACCAAGATAACTTCACAACCACTCAAGATATCATCACAAAATTCTACAGGCCTATATTACGAATGAAAATCTCTTGCGAGTCCGATATTGGTGAAAGTAGGAGATCTGTGCGTCTGTTACCGTGATAACTTCGCAACCACTCAAGATAGCATCACAGAATTTTTCAGGTGTGTAGCAGGGATGAAAATCTCCTACGCATTCGAAATTAGTGAAAGTAAGTCGAGGTCAGGGCCTTATTCCGAGCCGCGATAGATATGTGTCGGTTTGCAGCTGGAGTGATTCCTCCGTTGGGGGCCTCTAGTTTGTTAAAATTATTATTTAAAGAATTAAGAGTTGACCAGATATTCTATTGTCATTAGGATTATTTAATAGCTTTGATGCTTGGTTGTGAAGTAAGTTTGATTTAGCTAGTTAATTACTGTTTTTGCATAGTTTCTAGCAATTTTAAATTGACTAAGTGATTCTGATGGTTTAGATTATAAGTAAAAGTTGCTAAGAACTTTTGGGTCGTTCCTCTGGCACAATTGCTGTCAAACTATTTTAGGGAGTTTGATCTTTTAGTGAACTATTGACTTGGTGTGAGCAATTCCATACCAACTTGTCTATCTATCTATCTATCTATTGCCAGACGCCTCAATCCCGTTTGGGGTGGCCACAAACAAATCGCCTCCAAGTCGCCCTGTGCCCCGCCATTTCACTGCCCCGCTCCCAACTCGCCCCCCTCTCTCATATACCTCTCCACCCCATCCCTCCATCTCATCCTCGGCCTCCCCCTCCCTCTTCCCTCCTCCACCTCTCTCACATACACTCTCTTCGTCAGTTTTTCACCCTCCATCCTCTCCACATGGCCAAACCACCTCAGTGTGTTCCTCATAACGCTTCCTATCACATCCGCATCCACATCACAACGCTCCTTTATATCCTCATTCGTCAGCCTGTCTCTCCATGTGACTCCACAGGCTCATCTTAAATAACTCATTTCCACTGCTCTCACTCTTGACTTGTGTCCTTCCAACAACGTCCAAACTTCACTTCCATACGTTAGAGTTGGTATCACAATACTGTCATGTAGTAACATTTTCACTTCCATGCTCACTTCCCTGTTTCTTATCACAGCTTTCAAAGAACCAGCAACCTTTCTTCCCTGCTGTACCCTTTCAAGCACTTCACCCTCCAAACCTCCATCCTTACTCATGACACTACCCAAGTACTTAAACGTACTCACATTTTCCAGTTCCTCACCATCTAACCTCGCTGTACATTCACTGACTTCACCAATCTCAAAGACCATCACTTTACTCTTCCCTACATTCACCTTTAGATTCCATTTCTTACACACTCTCCCAAACTCATCCACCAAGCCTTGCAGCTCCCCTTCGTCTGCACTCAACAACACAGTATCATCTGCAAACAACAGTACAGGGAGTTTCCAAACACTATCCTCTCTCACCAGGGCCACTCCAACATCCACTACCCTACCTTGTACCTCTTTTATTACCCCATCCATGTACAGATTGAACAACCATGGAGACATGAAACATCCCTGTTTCAACCCAACTTTCAAAGAGAAAAATTCACTTAGTTCACCATCCACACGCACTGCAGCCTTCACACCATCGTACATACTCTTCACAGCATTCAACAACTTCCCATCTACTCCATATATTCTTAACACTTTCCACAATCCTTGTCTATCCACCCTGTCATATGCTTTCTCCAAATCCATGAAAGCCGCATACAACTTCTTTCTCTTCTCTAGAAACTTTTCCACTAAAGATCTAAGAATGAATATCTGATCTACACAACCTCTTCCCTTCCTAAAGCCTCCCTGTTCTTCTCCAACTAATTTCTCTGTTCTTTCTCTAACTCTGTCAATAAGTACCCTACCATACATTTTTCCTATTATACTAAGAAGACAAATGCCCCTATGATTACCACACACTTCTTTTTCCCCTTTTCCTTTGTACAAGGGAATAATTATACCTGACTTCCAATCCTCCGGGACTCTACCTTCCTCTCAGGCCAATCTGCACATCTTCCACATCCATTCTACTACTATCTCTTCCCCATGCTTCAGCATTTCACCACACACTCCATCAATTTCTGGGTCTTTCCCCGATTTAACTTTCTTCATTGCTTCCACAACTTCTATCCCACCGATTTCTTCCTGTCTTCTCACCTCCCTCCTTCTCCCAGCCATTCCCCAGCCACTTATACTCGCATTACTTCCATCCTTTATGTTCAACAATTCCTTAAAGTGTTCTCTCCATCTGCTCATTTTTTCTCCCTTCTCCACTAGTAATCTACCATTTTTATCTTTCACTCCCCTGCTAACTTCACTTCCACCCTGTCTTACTCTTTTCACCTCTTTCTAGAACATTTTCTTACAGTCCCTCCACTTTACACTCAAATTCCTTCCAAATTCCTCATCCACTCTCTTCTTTCTCGTACTAATCTTTTCACCAACTTGTATTAAGTAGAATTGATGTCACTGGAGAAGAAAGACTGCCATGGAATATCAGCAAGATAATTTCTAAATCCATCCCAGTCTGCCCTGTCAAAGCGCCATCTGGTCTCCCTGACTGGTTCAGAATGGGGATTTTTGGAGCAACTGACTAATGAGGCTTTGTTGAGATTTTGGTCAGAGGATGAATTTGGTGACAGTACTTCTATCCTGTACTGTATTGATCTGGATTATTTGTCAGGAATAGGTCCATGAGATAGGTATTATGGCCAGGAGTATCTGTAATTCTGGTTGTTGTTTTACCAATTGCTTGAGATCAAACGATTCTCCAAACAGCTCACATTCTAGACCAGTATCGTCAGTCCTGGCAGAGTGCTATAACCATTCTACATTATGGACGTTAAAATCCCCCCAAACGGTAATTTTAGTGCTAAGGGTGAGGCCAAGGTTAGCCAACTGTGTGGATATGGAGTCAAATAAGCTGGGTTCTGAAGAAGCATTGGGGGAGCAATAAATTATACAGACATATTTGGTAATATTTAGGTAATTTAGTTTATATATTGAATAACCAAAATTAGCTGAAGTTCGGAATACAGTAGTGTTAACTGCAAATTCAGATTAGATATAACATCACGTACCATCTTTGTTACTGAAGTTTGTGAAGAGATGGTAACCAGGCAGACAAAATAGGGATACGTTAGTATAGGGAGAAATGGGTTTCTGTGAGGAACAGGGCTAGAGGGGATATGGATAGGAGGAAAATGTGAGTGCAGTTCAAACTGGTACTAAGGGCACGGCTATTAGTGAAATATAAGACCGAACCTGCACTTCTCCGCCGACGAGTATGAACAGTTTTGCAATAGCCACTGTCGGCAACGAGCCCTATGATACCAAGATATCAAAACCATTTCTGGCCTCCTATTGCTCCCTCTGAGAATGTTAAATTTGGTGCAGGGGGTTAGTCCCCCATAAATAGTGGTTGGAAAATTGTATGTAGTGGAAAGCCTTTGGAGTAATCAGACGAATTCACCTGGTAAGTTTTATTTAAATCTTTCTCCTATTTCTGATACATTTTATTTTTAGGAGGATGCTGACACCCTGAGACCACTGGGGAGATCATGCTCCCAAGTATCGGATTACAGATGAGAGTCCATTGTACGACTTGAACTAAGATATCAAAGCCATATCTGCCCTTCTTTCACTACTTTTGAGAATTTTTTGTTTAGCGAGAAGATCTAGCACCAGCTAAAAACAATAGTGGAAACCTTTATATAGTGAAAGACATTATCAAAGAACCAGACAAACTGACCTGAAAAGTTTCACTGAAATCCAGCGTGCTCACTTTCCCCAGTTTCTGATGTTGTAATTTTTGGGACGGGGGGTTGGCCGTCCAACAATTATCACGGTGGGGGAGTGGTCAAGCTCCCCAGGTATCACACAATGGATGAGAGTCCATTAAACATTATGTTCTAAGATATCAAATACATATCTACCCTTCTTTCACTGTTTCTGAGAACTTTTAATTTGGTGAAGGGGCTAACCCCCTTAAAAATCATAATTGCAAAATTATATATAGTGGAAAACTTTACCAGCAACCGGCCGAACCCACATGGCAAGTTTCATTGAAATACATCAAATAGCCTAGGAGGAGTTAAAACACACACACACACACACACACACACACACAGACACATACACACACACACACACACACACACACACACACACACACACAGCCTGAGCCTAGGACAACGGTATACTCGTAGAGGGCGTTGCCAAAAATGATACTGTACCATCCTGCCTGGAAGAATTGATAACAATAATAATAATAACAATAATAATCCATCCATCCATCATCCAATCCTACATTGCCCCATGAGGAGCGTTGGAGCCCGGGGCTAGGCAGTTGGTCCCAACATTTAAGATGAGAGTGACGAGCCTCACTCATCCGTGAGTGGCATTACATGAGCAATCAACCCCAACCACCCCTTGGATATAAAGTTTCACCATCTCAATCCGACTGGAGCGCAATAATTACCCATTAACCCACCAAGTGCCAAAATTTGGTTATATAGTTACCACTCAGCGTAGTTTCCTGGTGTACAGGAAACCATTTGGCTTGTCACTCAGTGTAGAGTCACCCACAGGCAGAAGGAAGAGGAATGAATGAAGGAAAGACAGAAGAGGGAGTGTAAAGTTACCCGTTGGCAGAAGGACAACGAAAGAATGAAGGAAAGGAAGACAGAAGAGGATGGAAGGAAAGAAGGATGGAGGAAAGGGCAGACACCTGACGGAAGCACTACATCGAGTGAGTGGATATTATTATTATTATTATTATTATTATTATTATTATTAGTGTTATTATTAAGAATAATAATTGGGAAGTATAGGGGTGTTAGGGAGATGTCGTGGTGATTGTGTTCAGTCTGAGGTTGCTTTCCATCTAGAATAATGGGTCACTGGCAAAGGCAACGATCTCTGGTTTTCATATCCCTGTTGCAACATTAAAAAAAAAAAAAAAAAAAAAAAATCGGAACGGTGTTGTGGCAATTTCCTATCATAAATGACTCAGTTCGGTGTCACTGAACTCTTCTCTAATAATAAATTGCTGTACATCATTATACGAGTGTGGTGCTGGAGAGGTCACCATCACCTGCTGGCGCCAATATGGCATGGCAACTCTGCTGTCCGGTTGTACAAACGTCCCTTGGTTCCCTGTTTGTTCCCCGAAAAGAGGATGGTTGAATGCCGGAGATGAGCCTGGAGCCCCAACATTATAACAGCGTGACAGCCGTCAGCAGAGTAAGGTAGAGCGGCAACTTCACACATTGTTGGAAAGCATTTCTTTTTGAGGATGTTTCAGTATTTTTATTTTTTTTACTGGTAACAATTGATGTACAGTATATATCTTTTTTTTTATGAATATATTTAGATTTGGCTATTAAAACACCAAAGGGAGAGGAAGAATGGAGAAATTAAGCTGACTTAATAATGTAAACAATCGAATTTGATTCAGCTCAAAGTGATTCTCAACACTTTTCATCACCACCTAAGATGTGACTGTCTAACCTCCATCCCTGAAGAATGAAGATCGCCACCGATATAACGACGATGACTAGAATTTAACACCGCATCAGTCCGAACATCTTATTTTCCCTCTTGCCTTCTGAAATTAAAACCATTTGAAACAGGGCACAGTCGTCCTCAAAGGATGTCAGTTACTTTAGATGGAGATCAAACAGAACGTACCTTAATACACGCCAGGTAGCAACAGCGTCACGCCCATGCACATTTCATCACGAAAAACGAGCGGAGTAAATTCTTACTACTACTACTACTACTACTCTACGACTACTGGTACTACTACTACTACCACTAGTCCTACTACTACTACTAGTGCTACTACTACTGCTACTGCTACAACAACAACAACTACTACTACTACTATTACTACTACTACTACTACAATGAGCACTACAGGAAGAGGGATATGAAGATACTAAAATATAAATGCGAGGGACTAAAAAGAAGAAGAAAGAAGCACATAAATTATAGGGATGAAGGGTAGGAGGAAGTGGAATTAGAAGAAAGAGCAAGTCATCGAGAATGTGAAATGAATGAAGAAGAAAAGTGGATAAGTGAGAGAAAGTGAGTGAGAGTGAGGAGGAAGGGAAGCCAGTCTGAGTCATCCAACACACCTGCTCATCACAGCTTAATAACACTACCCAATAACCCCCTACCCCCCACTCTCACCTTACCTCTCTCTCTCTCTCTCTCTCTCTCTCTCTCTCTCTCTCTCTTCACATGTTTACTTCAACGTATGAAAAGGCGTACATGTTTGTTTATCCTCTCATGTGAGTGTGTACATGTTTCCAATGTGTATGTGAAGAGCTTCGTGTGTGTACCCCTGTGTGTGTACGTAAACTTTAAGGCGTGTAAGATTCAGGTGAAGGCGTATGTGTGGCGGAGGGATTAAACACTGAGTGAATGGACAGGTGTGAGAGTGCAAGTGTGTGTACGTGTCAGGAGTGCTTTACTACACTGCTCTCCTGATTATATGTTGCTGTCAAACACACAGGTCTCCGTATTATTGGTGTGTGTGTGTGTGTGTGTGTGTGTGTGTGTGTGTGTGTGTGTGTGATGAGAAAACTCTCAAAAAGCAACACACACGCGCGGGCGTAAAAAACAGGTATAGTATAGGCTATATGGGCACTCATACAAGAATACTCAGCTAACTGCCCGTCCCCCCCCCCCCCGTTCTCTCTCTCTCTCTCTCTCTCAAGAAAGTGATAATAATATAGCTAGGTATTTATCTCATATCTTTAACATGTCATTATGTAAAAGTGAAGCTCCTGAGGATTGGATGATGGTAAATGTCACCCCGGTTTTCAAGAAAACCAATGATAAAATACTCGAGAATTACAGACCGATTAGTCCACCTATGATCTCCAAGGCATTAGAAACTATTATTAGGGACAAAATGACTGAGTATCTGGTGAAATATATTCTGATTAGATTCCCAGCACGGATTTAGAAGAACTTCAGGTCTAACAGATTTATTAAATTTCTTTAAAAAATTATTCCATTTACACGACGACAGTAAATCCCTAGACACAGTTTACCTGGTCTTCCCGATAGCCTTTGACAAGGTGCTTCATATTAAACACATGCTTAAAGTATGGGCTCCAAGTATTACAGGTAATATATAAGAATACATATGGTCAGAGAACTAGTCGCATAACAGAAGACAGAGTAGTGATTAATGGTGAATCGTATCCGTGGGTCTTGAGCGTCGGAGGGTTCAGTGACGGGACTTGTTCTCTTTACATTATACTTTAATGACATCGACGTGGGCCTCAATAATGTTATTTCTGACTCTGTATAGGATACTGTGTTAGGTGGTAATATTGTCAGAAGAAGGCGGAATAAAATTAAGGAAAATCTAAACACATTTAACGAATGATTGACAAAAATGGCAAGATAATGCCATTTATTATTAATGAATAACAAGTTTTGCAGATCAGAAGTCGAACCAAGCAATATAAATATCAAATATTTTGCCATTACTTAAGGGAGAGCTGTTATGTAAAATATTTAGGAGTGATGTTCCCCAAAAGAGCTGTCTCATAAAACTGCTGCTTATGTCAAGAAAGCAAAGAAGATGTCGGGATTCAGCAAAGAAGTTTCTAATAAAAAAGCAAGGATACCATATTCCACTCCGTAAGAGCCTAGTGCGGCAACATCTGGAGTATATAATACAGTTTTTGGTCTCCCATTTATGGAAAGACAATGCTAAAATAGAATCTGTTCAAGGCCGACCAAAATAATTAGTATCTTCCCTTCTTAACAAGCCCTGTGATAGAAGAATAAGAGACATGGATATGTTTTCCAAGACAAAATGCCATTCAGAAGGGACCTTAATTGTTAAAGTTTCTTGAAGAATTTGATAACGTAAACACAGAAGAGTTTTTCACCTTGACTCCAGGCTTGCCAACATGTGCGAAGTATATATATATATATATATATATATATATATATATATATATGGAGCCTCTGTGGTACAGTGGTTGAGTGTGGGTTTCATACACGGGTAAACCAGGGTTCGCGCCCCGCCAGGATAATAAAGCTTTGGGAATGTTCACCCGGCCACGTACTGCATTGGCGGACACAAGGGGTGCTGTGGTTGAACCAGTGTCACTTACTATAGAGTATTCTTGCACCCAGTTGGTTTGTGCGGGCCGATTACACTTAGTTTACAGACTACACACACATCCAAAGCCACTACAACACTAAAATTACACTTACAAGCACTTCTCACCCTACATACAATCTCTGCTAGACAGCCTAAGCCACTTGGTAGAGATACATTGGCTGTAACGTCCCGACTTCAGTCGAGATAGGCCGGTCCTGCAGTGGATACTCAAACGGCTGATGATGATTCTCTCTCTCTCTCTCTCTCTCTCTCTCTCTCTCTCTCTATATATATATATATATATATATATATATATATATAATCACATTCAGCAGTGTCACGGGGGGATGTGAATTTATGAATTAAAAATGCTGCTATTGTTTGAAAATAGACACAAGGAATTGACTTGTGAAAATCAAGCAATTTTACTTTATTCCTGCTTACTTCGCCGATTATCTAAAGACGAGAATTTATAAACTTTCTCAACAGTACACAGCAGAGACTAATTACTCACGAGTGCTGTTTGTAGCACTGTTAGCCTCTCGAGAAGGTGACTCCACCCCTGACAACCAATAACTAATGCTAATAATGATAAACAGGTTCTTGCCGGTGCATTAACTCCTGGCTGGCACATCGGATTTAAGCTTGATACAATAGAACTCTCCTAAGTACCAGTTATGAATAATGTAAAGCGTCTGTGCAAACTAGGAGCGGCAACTAGAATAAACTTAATGTGGAGAAATAAAACACGAGTTTAATTACATTAAGCTCAAAGAAAAGAACTGTAAACTTATTGATTACAATTAAATTAATTTGTTATATGAATCTCAAAAATGAATTCAAAATAACAAGGGGAATACACTCACTCGCTCATTCAAAAGCTAAACACACTTAAGCCTGGAAAAACGAAAAGAAATACTGGTCAGTTGAGGGGAGCTGAGGGAAAAGAACTGGGCACCTGTGCAGGACATCAGATGCTGCAATTCGCTAAACCCGCTTCTCCAATTCACTGTCTAGGTGGAGATTCAGGAACTCGCTGTACAATGAAGATGCTCTTCACGCTGGGCACAAACGGTCCTATTCTCGCGACGACTCAAGGCTGACTAAATTCAAACTATGAAAGAGGCATGGGCTGGGCGTGTTTGCCGGAAGTAGGGTGTGGCCTAGCTTCAACGGTCAACGGAGAGAAAGTGAACGACATACGCTCACAATAAATCACTCAGTGAAGGCACTAATGTCGTGCATAAGAATGATCACTTGTGAAACAGTGAAAAATGTTCTGAAAACCATCCCGATCAAGTGAATATGAGGACGGTTGAACTGAGTGATGCGCAGTGGGAATTCCACTAGAATTCGTGGTTTTCTCACTGAAGTACAATGTCACGAATTTATAAATACACTCGCGCGAATTCGTGACATTATGCCCCATCATAATGAAATTTTTCTTCAGAACATTTTTCGATATACATACATATAAATCCTTACTCAGCCACACAAGATTCACACTGTGGTGTGTGTACTATCCTGCTACAGGAGAAAATCACAGTCGCCCATGAGCGTAAAAACCTCGTATTTACGTTAATAGAAGCAAGCTTGAGGAAAAAACTCCGTGATTACGGTGAAAAATTCTGTACTCAGGACAAAGTGAGCGAAAAGTTCACAACATTTACATTAATTGTTATGTAGTGTGATGTATGTAATACACAGTGTAGGTGTGACAGTTGTGGTGTAATTGTGCCTACATGAAAAATTATGTAATACAAATCAATAGTAAATAATGGTGACGAGGCAGAAGAGAAGAGGCGGCAGCATGCGGCAGAGACGATCAGCTGATCTCCACGACAAAATTGCTACACCCGGCAGCTGCACCTGTGAAAGCAATCAAGGTGGAGCATCAAAAGTGTCAGTGCGACAAACAATTTTTATTAAATTACAATTTCTCTCTCTCTGCCTAGCAGTCAGTACTTATGTTACAAAAAGTACACTATTATTTTGTTAATGAATACATTATTAACCAGAAAACGTAGTCCTTGGATTGCTCAAATCTCTGAGGACTCCTGTAGTTTACTGGTTAAACCTACTTTATTAACCAGGAAACGTGCTTGTCCTTGGATTGCCCAAATCTCTCAGAATGGGCAGTTTACTAGTTAAACCTAACACTACACTTACGATTAATAACGGCAAGCTGAGAATCCCTATGCAGTCTCGGGCAGGTCACATTTTAACACCCACCATGGGTGTGAACACTCATGTGGATAATGTGCTTTCTCCGGGAATCCTCATAGAGGCCCACATCTCGAGACACCACAAGGTAATTCAAACACAGCCTCGGATTGTCCTTATGGGGGTCTCGAACTCCCCTTAACCTACAATATACATGTACATACAGGTCCTGGACATAATGTGTCCTGTGGGACCAACGGGCGAGACATCAGGTCTTATTGGTACACTTTTAACTGGGAACCAGGCTGGTCCTTGGATTGCATAAATCTCCGAGGATGCCTGTCTTACGGAACCCAGCATACAACAGTTGCCCATGTTAGTCATCAGCTACCAGGTGAGACATCAGGTCTTCGCCTACATTGTCACTTCCCTTGATGTATCTCACAACAAAGTTAAACTGCTGCATATACAGTGTCCAGCACGTCAATCTTGCATTAGCTGTCTTAGTTGTGCTGAGACTAGTGAGTGGCATATGATCAGTTTCCAGAGTGAATGGTGCTCCATATAAATAATAGTAATATTTCTTAACACCATCAACCATGGCCAAGAGTTCCTTCTCAACAGTACTGTAATTCCTCTTAGGGGGTTTTAGCATACGGCTGTGGTATGCCACTGGGAAGATTCCACCTACCGTTTCTTGCATTAATACGACACCTACTCCATCTTGTGAAGCATCAGTGCGCAGTATGAAAGGTTTGTTGGAATCAGGCAACTGCAAGATAGGCTCCTTACACAGCTTATTCTTAAGAGCGGCAAAAGATCTCTCTTGCATTTCTCCCCATTCAGTGGTGATTGGAGCATGTTTCCGAAGCACCTCGTACAACTGTTGGGCAATGAGAGCAAAGTTGGGGATAAAACTCCTATAATACTCCACTAGGCCAAGGAATGCCCTAATCTGTTTCTTGGTCACGGATCTCGGGGCTTCCCTAACCTTTCTGATCTCGTCACCCTGACACCTGCAGCGATTGTTGCCAACAATACCTCCGAGGAACTCCACCTCACTATGAGCAATTTTACACTTGCTAGGCTTCACAGTCATGTTGAAACTCTGGAATCTACTGAAGACAATTTCCAAGAGTCTGAGGTGCTCCTCCAATGTGGCAGAGTGAACGAGGACATCTTCAACGAACATTTCTACTCCTACAATACCATGGAGCACTTGTCTCATGGCATGATTAAATACTGCTGGGAAATTGGTAAGTCCAAATGGGAGGACTTTATACTGATACAACCCCCTAGGAGTACCAAAGGCAGTGAACTGACGGCTCTCAGGGTGAAGGGGAATCTGAAAGAATTCCTTCACCAAATCGTGCTTTGTGAAAATATCGTGACCCGGCCAACTTGGAGAAGATGGCAATGTGGTCACCCATTGGCTCAGCATCCACTTTGGTGATTGCATTTAGCCTCCTGTAGTCGCCACAAATCCTGACTCCACCATCCTTCTTGCGGACTACTACCATTGGACTACGGTAAGGAGATGAGGACTTTTCAGTAATACCCGCAATCTCCATGTCAGCAATTTCGTTATCTACTGCTTCCAGTAGTTGCATGGGAACCGGATATGGATTAACCTTTACGGGAGTATTGCTGGCCAACTCAATCTTGTGACAATCAACATTTGCGAGTTATCTTGTGACAATCAACCTTTGGGAGTCTAGGTTGGTCAGAGAAGACATCAGCATTCTGACAGAGCAGTGACCTTATGGCATTCTGGTCACCTAATGCTAAGTCAGTGTTAAGTAAGATATCTCCGACAGACTCCTCCTGACGGGACTGAACGGTTAAGGGCTTGTCATCGTGGTCATCAGCTGGGATCACCGCGGCTGCCCCGGTTTCTTCCAGTGGCTGGTCACTGTCATCAGCTACTCGTAGGCCAGTCTCCTTGGGGTTTGACTCATGATAAGCCTTCAACATGTTAACATGGAACCTTTTACAAAGATTCCCCACCTGAATTATGTAGTTGAGGTCTGAAATGCATTCTGCTACATCATATGGACCCTTCCACTGTGCCAACAACTTGTTCTGGGCAATGGAGAGTAACACCAAGCACTTATCGCCTGGACTGAACTTCTGAAGCTTTGCCTTCTTATCATAATAAGCTTTCTGTTCACGCACCTTGATCAATTCTTCCTTAGCTAATTCGCATGTCGACTGGAGGCAGTCAGCTAGATCAAGGACGTAGGTGTAGGTGGTCTTGACTTCAGGGTCAGGTTCTTCATCGTCCCATAACTCGCAAAGGACTTGAAGTGGTCCACGGACCGACCTTCCATACACCAGTTCAAAAGGTGAGAACTTCAAGGAATGCTGTGGGGCTTCTCAATAAGCAATAGAAGAGGAGCAATGAACCGCTGCCATTCCTTTGGCTGTTCGGCTGCCATGCGCTTTAACATCTTCTTGAGAGTCCCATTGAACCTCTCACACAACCCGTTAGACATGGGATGATAAGGCGTAGTTCGCAGGCCTCGGATGGACAACAACTTGAATGCTTCGTTCATCATTGCAGAGGTGAACTGCAAACCCCAGTTGCATAAGACCTCCTTGGGGATACCTACACGACAGAACACTTCAATCAATGCCTCAGCAACAGTGACAGCCTCTATATTCTTAAGGGCCACGGCTTCAGGCCACCGTGTGCTGAAATCAACAATAATGAGGATACACTTTGATCCGTCACTTGCCCTAGGAGAGATTGGCCCAACAATGTCAACTGCTACTCTCTCGAACGATTCAGAGATTATAGGCATTGATTTCAATGGCGCAGGATGGACACATCCCCGGTCAGTGGTACACTGACACACATCACAGGAACGCACAAGCCTTGTTATTTCCTGTCCCATTCCTGGCCAGAAAAAGTCAGCATGGATGAGGTCAGAGGTTTTCTTTTGGCCCATGTGACCTCCCATCACTGAACAATGACCTAATTCGAACACTGCTCGGCGATACTTCGCGGGAACGACGAACTGCAGTTGAACCTCACCCTGGGGTGTTTGTGACTCACGGTACAGCCGTCCTCACTTACGAAGGAACCTGGCTTGACCTCCCCGTGAATACTTAATCACTTTACCTCCAGCTTCTTACGCACTGAGGCAAGTGTCGGGTCAGATTGTTGTTCTTTGACAACATCTTGACTACGAATCAGATCTTGCAGTGTTGCAACAGTCAACAGGGTGACACGATTCAGAGCCTTGGCCATGGCTCATGTTACTGCAACAGCCGAAGTCTGAGTAGCAACATCTACGGTGCAACCGTTTTTGACGCCCGGTATGTTGCCAATAATGAGGTCAAACAAAGGTTCTGGCATGACAACAGCAGCTGTCAAGTCAGTGTGGAAAGGAGATGCCACCTGGATACGTGCCTCAGGGAACAATCTCAATGATCCATCAATAAGTCTAACTTGGATCTGCTTACCTGTGTATTCGTCGGGCTGAACTAAACTTTGCTTGGCGGAGCAACCTGAGGAACCATTATCTCTTAGAACATTTACAGAAACACCTCCCACAAACCCTGGCTGAACAAGAAAGGCAATGTTACTGGTGGAAGGGTCTGAGGAGGTAGCAGCCAGTCATTGGTGAGACTGCGGAACGAACGATGCAGCAAATGTGGCGCCCTGAGAACTAGATGCCTGAGGGGTCGTGGTCACCATCTGAGGAGTTGGAGCATTGACCACCTGAGATGGAGAGTTCACTGTTGCTGGGGAACTAGTGAACTGTGGAGAAGTACCTGTACTGGTGGAGTTGGCACCACTGTGCGCTTGTTGTGGAATGAAGATTGCATTTGCATCCTGCCTCCAGTACACAAAAGTCGATTGTCCTGACTGAGGGTTACTTGGTTTGTCCTTGCTCTGCTGCTGCTTGAAATACTGGTACTGCCGCTGGTTAGGGTTCTGCTTGTCGTACCACTTCCTCTCAGGTTTCTGGGTATTTTGCCCCTGGTCCTTCTTCTGCGGTTTGTTTGGACCTTGGCCATTATTCTGAGAATGGCCTTGTTGCTGGGGTTCAGTCTGAGACAGTTTCCCAGATTTGTCAGCTTTCGTGTTCCTGGTGTGTTGCTTATGACTTTGATACCCGTACGCAGTGAAGAATGCATCAGCCTTTTCCACCATTTGGCTGGCATCCTTTACCTGGCAGATCTTAAGCTGAGCCATAAGCTCAGCAGGCTACGACTTTTCCAGCTGCGTACGCAGCATAAGGTCAATTATCCCCTCTCACATGGGAGGAGTTTCATTTTTCTCCATCCACTCATCTAAGTAAGCAGTAAGCCGATCGAGGAACTGAACAGCAGTCACCTCTTCCTGTAGGTGCACCCTCATACTCTGACTCCTGGCGTCATCAACTGTGAGACCATATGCTTTGACGAGTGCGGCCTTCATCATCTCATATGTGAGACTGTCTCCACGAATTCTGTGGTGAATATCGAGAGCAGGGCCCTCAAACAAGCTAAGAAACTGGAGCCGCTTAGCTGCCTCATCCAGCTGGTACAGCTGAGCCATGTCTTCTAAATGAGCTATGAATGGCTCGATTTGTTCACCTTCCTTGTATGGAGGAAGCTTGATGTGTGGGGTCACCAGAACATGTGCAGGGAGAGCGCTCGTGGAGCTTGGGTTAGCTGCACCAGATGTGTCTGAAGCCAAGGAGTCTCGCTTGAGCTTCAGTATCTCAAGGTCATGTTTCTCACGTGCCTCGCGCTCGGCACGTATGTGTTCTCGCTCTCTCTCTCATTGTTCTACCTCGTATTCGCTTTCTCTCTCTCGTTGTTCTCGCTCGTATTCACGCTCTCTCTCCTTGTTCCTACTCGTGTTCGCGTTCTCTTTCACGTTGTTCTCGCTCGTGTTTGCATTGTTTTAGCTCGTGTTCGTGTTGTTTTTGCTCGTGTTCACGTTCTCTCTCGCGTTCCTCGCACTGTTCTCGCTCATGTTCACATTGTTCTCGCTCATATTCACATTGAATTCTACGCTCTTCACGAGCATCATTCTCACATTGCTGCTCGTAACTAAACCGTGAGAGGACGTATTCCTTGATTTGTTTGGGGTCGCTAAGCCCCATATCTTTGGCTTCCTGTACAAAGATATTAGTAGTCATGATGCTGACTCAGCTAAGGCTGAGTGGGCTAAAGACTAAGTACTGACTGTTATTTTCCAGAGAAATGGCAATAATCAAAAGTAAAGAATATAGGCACAGGTTGGTGGTGACCAGTTTTATCTAGTTAAACTGGTAAAGAAAGAAAATTTAATAAAGAAGCAATTGACTTGGGAAACTATTACATAAAATTAATAGAAATATATCAATAACCACCAGTAAGATAGTGCCTACAGACTTTAATGATAAATACCTAAGTGTGAGTGAGTGAGTATTATCTCGTTAATAACTTTAGAGCTAGGAGTTAATATCCTGGAATGAGGTTGACAGATGTCACGGGGGGATGTGAATTTATGAATTAAAAATGTTGCCATTGCTTGAAAATAGAGACAAGGAATTGACTTGTGAAAATCAAGCAATTTTACTTTATTCCTGCTTACTTCGCCGATTATCTAAAGAGGAGAATTTATAAACTTTCTCAACAGTACACAGCAGAAACTAGTTACTCACGAGTGCTGTTTGTAGTACTGTTAGCCTCTCGAGAAAGTGACTCCACCCCTGACAATCAATAACTAACGCTAATAATGATAAACAGGTTCTTGCCGATGCATTAACTCCTGGCTGGCACAACGGATTTAAGCTTAATACAAAAGAACTGGCCTAAGTACCAGTTATGAATAATGTAAAGTGTTTGTGCAAACTTGGAGCGGCAACTAGAATAAGCTTGATGTGGAGAAATAAAACACGAGTTTAATTACATTAAGCTCAAAGAAAAGAACTGTAAGCTTATTGATTACAATGAAATAAATTTACTTTATATGAATCTCAAAAATGAATTCAAAATAACAAGAACACACTCACTTGCTCATTCAAAAGCTAAACACACTTAAGCCTGGAAAAACAAAAAGAAATACTGGTCAGTGGAGAGGAGCTGAGGGAAAAGAACTGGGCGCCTGTGCAAGACATCAGATGCTGCAATTCGCTAAACCCTCTTCGCCAATTCACCGTCTAGGTGGAGAGTCAGGAACTCTCTGTACAACAAAGACGCTCTTCATGCTGGGCACAAACGGTCCTATTCTCGCGATGACTCAAAGCTGACTAAATTCAAACTATGAAAGAGGCATGGGCTGGGCGTGTTTGCCGGAAGTAGGGTGTGGCCTAGCTTCAACGGTCAACGGAGAGAAAGTGAACGATATACGCTCACAATAAATCACTCAGTGAAGGCACTAATGTCGTGCATAAGAATGATCACTTGTGAAACAGTGAAAAATGTTCTGAAAACCATCCCGATCGAGTGAATACGAGGACGGTTGAACTGAGTGATGCGCAGTGGGAATTCCATTAGAATTCGTGGTTTTCTCACTGAAGTACAATGTCACGAATTGATAAATACACTCGCGCGAATTCGTGACAATCAGCAGCCATCACAAGTCCACTGCCGAACAGAGGCCTCCCCCAACCGTCTCCACGAATTCCTTGACCGGGCCAATCTCTGCCACGTTTCCCCTGCAAATCTCTCTCTCTCTCTATATATATATACATATATTATAGGCACCGGAGTGCAATGGGTAAAGCATCAGACGGTAGGTATGCATTAATCTGCCCAAACGTTCAGTTTTCCATTCACGTACCCGATGGCTTCCTATACTCGTAAGCGCTCGCACTTCATCACTTGGGGACTGGTACCCAGCGTGTGCAGTGTGACTGTCGATGGCACTCCAGGCTGTCTCCTGCAGGAATGGTGTGATAGCGATAAAAAAGTTACCGATAATACTCGTAGGATGGCTCACTGAATCTTTAGTAAGACCAGCCAAAACTGTTTAACTCTTCAGGCGAGGACTACAAAATTATCATTATATTCTTGCTAACCTTACACGACTACCTTGTAGCCGGGAAATAAGACAATTGTATACTTTTCCATTTAACTCCAGACGATAGTATTCAGTTAACAAGAATGCAGCCACAAAGTTAATGATATTCATGCCCTTTGTCCCTTCATACGAGAACCTCTTCCTGAGCTGAATGAAATCGTCTGGCGGTAGCAAGAATGGAACAGGAAATTGATCATTTTAGAGAAGTTAATGGAGGCTTCTCGTAATCCCTTCAGTCAGAGAGGTCCTTCCCAATCGAATTAAATCGTCCAAGGATAACCAGTCATCACAATGAAGGGATTAGACTGTTTTATGTAAACATCATCTGACCCAATGGAATATAAACATAAAATAATTAAGGAACTCTCTCTCTCTCTGCACCATCTGAGGTTTATCGCAAAGGGAGAATAATCGCTCTGGGGATCTCAGAATGTAAAGTGGAAGTAGCTATAATAAAGTATGGGTTAATGGGGATGTTTCTAACCCTCCCTCTACGAAAGGACCTTCATAAATCACCGGAGGATGATGAGAATAAAACAAACTTATCAAACAGTAAAACAAACAGATGGTGAACAGAGTAAAACAAACATATGGTGGACAGAGTAAAACAAACAGATGGTGGAGAGAGTAAAACAAACAGATGGTGAACAGAGTAAAACAAACAGATGGTGGACAGAGTAAAACAAACAGATGGTGGACAGAGTAAAACAAACAGATGCTGGACAGAGTAAAACAAACAGATGGTGGACAGAATAAAACAAACAGATGGTGGACAGAGTAAAACAAACAGATGGTGGACAAAATAAGCAAACTATAACGAGAAGTATAGTCAGGAAAATGAGAGTGGCCTGAGAAAAACAGATGCTGGACAGAATAAAGGAAGAAGTGGTGAACAGACTAAAAGTGAATAACTGTCATCACAGAGAAGTGCTTGAGCCTGTACAGAGGAGGAGAAAATACTGAACACCTTCAGCCCGAGGCTTCCACTTTCAGCTGAATACCACGATAGTAAGCAAAAAAATGTACAAGAAGTCCTAGTGTTGAGTGAATCTCTCTCTCTCTCTCTCTCTCTCTCTCTCTCTCTCTCTCTCTCTAACTCCGTCAGTTCATGGAGTCTGTCGTAAGTTCACTGAACTTGTCTGGCAGAAACAAAAATATGGTTCCAAGAGACGGATCTTACCGAAGGAATTACATGGATGGAAAAATTACGTAAGAAGAATGAATATATGAAAAACAAGAAAAAAAAAAAGGGAAAGGTGGTTTAATGGGGGAAGGCAAAAGTACGCCATGAGGCGCTTGTTCGCGGTGCTCATCTCAAGAACATGGGCCTTTGATCCCGTTGTGAGTTTTTTCACCTAATGTCTGAGGATATAAGGCCACTACAGCATCCAAATTACCACAGTGCACTTCCCAAGGTGTTATCCAATGTACTCATTTTGTCTACCATCCCAGAAAAGGTGGATTGATACCTGAGCTTAGTGAGGCCAGCTGCCTGCACCAGGATCCGAACCTTGGCGCTATTGTGTAGGCAGCCTTGCAGTCAGTGCAGCTAAACACTCAACGACCGCAGAGTACGACTGTTCACTGTAATTATGAAATAGGGAAATGCTGAGACACTCGAAAATAAGAAAACTAAATCCATTCATCCCTCATCCAATCCTATGTCGCCCCATGAGGGGCGTAGTAGCCAGGGGCTAGGCAAGTTGGTCCTGACATTTAAGATGAGAGTGGCCAGCCTTACTCATCCCTGAGTGGCATTACGTGAACAATAAACCCCAACCATCCCTTGGATATAAACCTTCACCGGCTCAATCCGATTGGAGACCCGCAATTACCCACTAAACCACCAGGCGCCATAATCTGGTTTTATGGTTACCACCCAGCACAGTAAATGGTTTCCTGGTGTACAGGAAACCATTTGGCTTGTCACTCAGTGTAGAGTTACCCATAGGTAGAAAGAACAAGAAAGAATGAAGGAAAGAAAGACAAAAGAGGGAGAGTAAAGTCACCCGTAATTAGAAGAACGAAGAAAGAATGAGGTAAAGAAAGAGTTAAGAGGAAGGAAGGAAAGGAGGGAGGATAGGAAAGGGCAGACATCCGAGAGCAGCACTACATTGAGTGAGTGGAAGGTGAGCGCCCCCACCTACCACAAAGAGAAACTAAACCATTTAATTAAAAAAAAAATGGAATATTTATCATAAAAAGAGAGATACATACAGAAAGAAAAATCATCAGGAAAAGAACATTTTTAAAGAACTGCTATAGAATGATAAAACTACAAAATAAACGAAAGAAAAAGAACATGAACCGGAACGATAAAAAGCGAAAGATGAAAGAAAACTTAGAATACAAAATAGAGACAAGTTACAAAATAAAAATGAACACATTGTATACCTATCTATCTATTTGTCTATCTATCTATCTTTCTATCTATCTATCATCATCATCATCAGCCATTTGAGTGTCCGACCGAAGTGGAGACGATACAGCCTATGCATCTCTACCTAGTGGTTTAGGCTGTGTGGTAAAGACTGTATCTAGGGTGGGAAGTGCTTGTAAGTGTGATTGTAGTGTTGTAGTGGCTTTGGATGTATATGTAGTCTGTGAACAAAGCGTAATCGGCCCTAGCAAGCCGACTGGGTGCAAGCATACTTTATAGTACGCAACACTGGTTCAACCACAGCACTCCTTATGTCTGTCAAAGCAGTACGTGGCTGAAAGAACGCTTCCAAAGTTAATATCCTAGCGGGGCGCGAACCTTCGTTCTCCCATGTATGAAAACGTACACTCTGCCACTGACCACTGTAACACGGAGGCCCATATATATATATATATATATATATATATATATATATATATATATATATGTGTGTGTGTGTGTGTGTGTGTGTGTCTGTGTGTGTGTCTGTATGTGTGTGTGTGTGTGTGTGTATGTGTGTGTGTGTATGTGTGTGTGTGTGTCTGTGTATAAACCAGTATATATATATATATATATATATATATATATATATATATATATATGTGTGTGTGTGTGTGTGTGTGTGTGTGTGTGTGTGTGTATAAACCAGTATGTATATATATATATATATATATATATATATATATATATATATATATAATGTAAATATATATATATATATATATATATATATATATATATATATATAATGTAAATATATATATATATATATATATATATATATATATATACAGTATATATATATAATGTAAATATATATATCATTCATTCATTGCCAGACGCCATGTATCCCAAACAGGGTGGCCAAGGGCTTAGAGTTAATTGTTTTACAGGGAGGGGCACTAATCCTCCACCAACCCCACTTGACACGTAGGGATGCCAACAGCATCTGGTGTTCCCAGGCGGTCACCCATCCAAGTACTAACCAGACCCAACGTTGCTTCTAGTTAAGTACCTTCTAAAAATGTGTACTTGTCAGTAAATGACAATTAATATTCAGTACCTGTAATACAGTAATATGCAGTATTAGCTGCCATTAGACATGACAAAGAAAATTATTTTTCTTCAATGAAGTCTTCTGCAACTCAGCAGTGAGAATCCTTTTACTTACTTAGTTAAAATGTACCTACAATTATAGTACATCTGCATAATTCATCCAACATACACTAACTTTGATCACTATCATCACCCCAACTCTGCCTCCCACTAATTAAAAAATGGTATGGGTAGGATACAAAGATGGGGGGACAAGAAAGCACAATGAAGCAGAGGTTTCAGAGTACCTGGAGAAATGCAGCACACTTCCATTCACTCATCAACCAAGTTTTCAAGTCCTCTGCTCTATCCCCCCAGGCATACATCTTTCACACTATCCATCCACCATTTCATGCAATGGAAATGTATTTGTGCTTCATAATAATAATCAGGCCTGTACTTTCAGGGGCTTAGCACCTCTTCTTAACCATTCTATATGGCATGTTAACATTCTCCTTTATAATCTTAATCCATTCACTCAGATGACATCTTCATTTTACTGAGACCATCATCAGATGAATTTATTTAGCTTAAATATTATTCTTTCAAGATGAATGGGTTAGATAGTCTTAATAAACCCCTTCAAGAGACCTTTACTAGAATGAAGAACATCGTCTAGCAGCAGCATGAACATATTAAAAAGGACATCCCCCGGAATCACGATGCTAGGCCGCTCACTTGGCAGGCTCGTATATAGTTGGAATTTGCTGAGACATGAAATGGAGAGTCTGGGAAGGAAGAACGAGTAAAAGCAGAGGATGGAAGGATGTTAATTGAGATGGATGCAGTAAGGAAGAGATGGGCAGAGTATTTTGAAAGATTGTTAAATGTAGAGGAGGAAAGAGTGGCTGAGATTGTGGCAGATAGAAGGGTGCAAGGAATAAATGTGTTGGGAGAGTTGAATGATTCTTTGATCACGAAGGAGGAAGTGGAGAAGGCAGTAAAGGAGATGAAAACAAGGAAAGCTGCAGGTATGGATGGGTGTGTTGTGGAATGCCTGAAGGGTGGTGGAGTGACTATTGTTGACTGGTTAGTAAGATTATTGAATGTGTGCTTTAAGAAAGGTATGTTGCCAATTGACTGGGCAAGTGCTTGTGTGGTCCCGTTGTATAAAGGCAAGGGTGATAAGTATGAATGTACTAGCTTTAGGGGTATAAGTCTGTTGAGTGTTGTAGGTAAAGTGTATGGTAGAGTGTTAATTATGAGAGTTAGAGAGGGTACAGAGGGAGTGATTAGTGATGAGCAGTGTGGCTTTAGGAGAGGGAGGGGATGCGTTGATCAGGTGTTTGCTGTGAGACAAGTGTGTGAAAAGTATTTAGCGAAAGGCAAGGATGTGTTTTGGGCATTTATGGATTTAGAGAAAGCGTATGATAGAATTGATAGGGAGGCTTTGTGGACTGTTTTAAGATTGTATGGACTTGATGGTAGGTTACTAAAAGGGGTGAAAAGTTTTTATGTAAATAGTAGAGCGTGTGTAAGAGTGGGAAATGCTGTGAGTGATTGGTTTCCCGTGAGAGTGGGGCTGCGACAGGGATGTGTGATGTCGCCTTGGTTGTTTAATATTTACATGGATGGTGTTGTAAGGGAGGTGAATGCAAGAGTTTTAGGTGGTCTGAGTCGGGTAAATGTTGATGGAGGAGAGTGGAATCTGAAGCAGCTGCTGTTTGCAGATGATACTGCACTGGTGACTGATTCAGAGGAGAGATTGAGACAGTTGGTAGAGGAGTTTGGAAGGGTGTGTGAAAGGAGGAAATTGAAAGTAAATGAGAATAAGAGTAAAGTGATGAAGTGTACGTGGTTGATAGATGGTAGGGGGATGAATATAGTTTTGAATGGTGAGTTGCTTGAGGAGGTAGATTGTTTTAAATATCTAGGGTCACATGTTGCTGTGGATGGAAGAATAGATGCAGAAGTGAAGTTTAGAATAAATGAAGTAGGAAAGGTGCTGGGAGGAATGAAAAAAGTGTTTAAATGTCGTTCGCATAGAATGGATGTAAAGAGAAGGCTGTATGAGGGTGTTGTGGTACCGACTGCATTATATGGGGCTGAAACATGGAATATGGGTGTAGCAGAGAGGAAAAGTTTGAATGTAATGGAGATGAGATGTCTGAGGAGTATGTGTGGAGTGACGTGTATGGATCGAGTGCGAAAGGATGAAATGCGAAGGAGAACTGGAGTTGTTCGGGAGATGGCTGGTAGAGTTGAGCAGAGGGTGTTGCAATGGTTTGGGCATATGGAGAGAATGGATAATGAGCAATTGGTGAAAAAGATAACTAGATCTGATGTGAGAGGTGTAAGACTGAGAGGAAGACCACGAATAGGATGGATGGACAGTGTGAAGAGAGCACTGGATGCGAGAGGGATGTCTGTTGAGCAAGGAAGAGTGGCTGTGCGTGACAGAAATAAATGGAGAGAAATTGTGAATGAATAAGTGATGACGCAGCCCTGAGGGGATATTCTCCCGCATTTGGTCTGATCAGCTAGTCAGGTCAGGTGCGGGTAAGGGGATGGGTCTGTTATGATGTGGCAGGGGTAAACCAGTTCTGCTGTCGGGCCCTGCTGTGGATGTCACTGATTGCATTGCGCAGTTGACCCTTGTGCGGTGTGATGCGGTGAGGATCTGTCCGTTCTCCCCTTTGGGGCTAAGATGCGAATGAATGTGTTTGAATGGATGAGTAAATGGAGAGTGAGTCGTCCTGTCTCGGCTACCTCCCTTTCCTTGGGGGAAGCAGCCTAGGTATATAAATAGATAGATAGATGAAAAGTGGATGTGGGTGGGGGAGAGAAGGCACATGGGAGATTGGTGACAGTTGCTGAAGTGCGACTTAGACACCCTGCACACCTGTTGCAGATCCATGCATCCCCCATGATGTTGACTTTTAAAAACTATTCTTGCTATTTCCAGATAACTTCATTTAGCTCGAGTCACTACTATAATGGAGTGCTCTCTTAAGCTGAATAAAACTGGAAGTAGCAAATAATGGCATAAGAAAAATATCCTCTAGCTGAAGAGGTTTGGCTATTTGAAGCAAAATGTCAATCTACACTACGCACCTACCCCCCCTCATGCTGCTAACTTGGCAGGTTCTACGATGGATGGGATTTGCCGAGATGTAACAGTGTTGGTAGGTGTGGGAGGAATGATACGAGGGGGACTTGTGACGGAAGCTGAGGTCTGAGTCAACCGCAGTATCTCCTCACACACACGTTTGTAGATCCACGCGTCCCCCTTGAATCGCTTTCGCCGGATGCCAACAACATCCAGCGGAGGCACGCGACACACCTCCAGCTCAAATGACAGTTTAGCACCACCCACTTCATCTCTCACCTTGCCTCTAAGTGTGCACCCTTTTTGTGTGCAGAGGATACCCTTGTTAAGGAGGGCCCGACGGAGATCCTGCAACACCTGCTCGGGATTCTTGCTTCCTGTAGTGTACAGTATATATATATATATATATATATATATATATATATATATATATATATGTGTGTGTGTGTGTGTGTGTGTGTCTGTGTGTATAAACCAGTATATATATATATATATATATATATATATATATATATATATGTGTGTGTGTGTGTGTGTCTGTGTATAAACCAATATATATATATATATATATTGTTACGGAACAGAGAAAGATAATGTACACTTTAAGTGAGACTACTAAAAATCACTACTGTCCCGTAAAGTTCCAGGTTCAAAACAAAAGAGTTAGGTAAAATTACAAGTTAAAGTTTAATGCTCAAACTAACAGCAAAACATTCAGGACTCATAAGGATAATGTAATGGCAAAAAAAAGGTTAAATATATGGTTAACTGCAATAGCCTCTATTAACACGAAATTAGCAAGAGTAAATTTATCTAAGTCAGCCCTGATAAAATGAAAATACACTGGGTAATGCTCAGTTAATGCAAGATAAATTATTACAGATACAAAATATTATCAAAAATGACTGACAAAAAGAACCTTTACATAAATCACAAAAAAAAATCACTAGGCCTAAGAATTAACCCTATGCTACACAGCACAAGAAAAAATGCAACAACAGTTATACTCAAAATACACAGCTGCTAGATGGTTGGGGACTTCTTGAGCACTCACAACAATGACTGTACAGGGGAGGACAGAGATGTGAACAAAATGAGGAGCAGATCTAAGTGGCAATTAATGTAGAGACTGAGCTCATTATATACGTGCCGGCAGAGCTTGATGCAACTTGTAAGAAGGACGCGCAAATGAAGCCATGGGGACAAAGAGTTGACAATCCCGCTCTGAACAACAGAAAGGACAACTTACTCTACTATAACGGTAGAAGGGGGGAACTGAGGCAGAACACGCTCGTGATCAAACATGCAGCATACTGTGCGTGAAAATTACACAAAGGATGATGAAATCATAGGCTATGTAACACCTCCCCACAAAGAAAAAGAAATTTACAAAGGAAATTTCTTATTACTCTAAAACAATCTGTCTAAAGTCTAGATAAGCAATCTGCAATAACATTTTCTTTCCCCTTGACATGTATGTCTAATGAATACTCCTGAAGAAGTAGACTCCATCTTGTCAATCTCTGATTATTATCTTTAAACTTACTAAGGAATTTCAGTGGGTTATGATCGGTATAAATGACTATGGGGTCAAAACCAGAACACAAATAAAATGAAAAATGCTGTAAACCCAAAATCAAGGCCAAAAGGTCTTTCTCAATAGTGGAGTAGTTCTTTTGAGGTGGAGTGAACTTCTTACTGTAATAAGATACAGGGTGTTCAATACCCTGATCATCCTCTTGCAGCCAAACAGCCCCAGCTCCTGTATCACTCTATATCACTTGCATCAACAGCCATCTTAAAAGGCTTAGCAAAATTTGGAGTAGCGAGCACTGGCTGACTTAATAGGATAGCTTTAAGTTTGTCGAAAGAGGATTCACAGTTATCGGTCCAGACAAATTTAACTCCCTTTTTCAGTAGGTCTGTAAGTGGTGATACAAGAATTGAAAAGTTAAGAACAAATCTCCTGTAATAACCCACCATTCCCAAAAATCTTTGTAGCTCTTTCCTACTTTTAGGTCTGGGAAGATCACTTATAACCTGAACCTTAGCTGCTGCTGGTGCAACATGTCCATCACCAATTACGTACCCAAGGTACTGAACTTCAGCTTGACCAAACTCACACTTTGATAAATTAGCTACAAGATTAGCATGAACCAAACGCTCAAGAAATTTACTGACATGGCATAGGTGATCTTTCCAGTTGTCACTGAAGATTAATACATCATCAATATAAACAACACACCCTGCCAAACCCTCTGTTACAACATTCATGAGCTTCTGAAATGTGGCTGGTGCATTCTTCATACCATATGGCATTACCGAACATGCAAAAGTCTTTCCTAGTGTTACAAAACATGAGATCTCCCTAGCACGTTCAGTATCCCTTTAACAAATCAAACTTACTTATGTACCTAGCCTTTCCGATCTTGTCTATGCAATCTTCCACACGAGGGAGAGGGTAAGTGTCTGTTTTGGTTATCTGATTAACACGTCTGTAGTCAATGCAAAGCCGCTGTGACCCACCTGGCTTAGGGACTAGAGTGACAGGAGAACTCCACTCGCTCTGAAAGGGCTCAATCATCTTGTGGTCCAACAGGTAGCCAAGCTCCTTCTGGATGAGAGGAACTTTCACTGGGTTCACACGGTAAGGAGGCAATTTAATTGGCTTTGCGTCTCCAACATCGACATCATGCATCAACACAGTGGTTCTTCCTGGAGTGGCACGGAACACTTGCGGGTACTCCTGCAGTAATGCCGAAAACTCCTGCCTTTCCTCGGGAGGTAGATGACAAAGCTTAGTCTGGAGATCATTCATGATATCAGGATTCTTCCCCAAACTATCACTCAGGCTCATACTGCATGGGAGAGCTTCACTTGCAGACTCGAGTGGAACAGCTACAGTGCAGACTGGATTATTTTCGTCCCGCCTGTGATATAAATTTAGCATGTTGATGTGACAAAGTTGCTTGCTCTTTCTACGATCTGGTGTGGCGATGACATAGTTGACATCACTGAATTTCTTCTCCACGAAATAAGGACCACTAAACTTGGCTTGAAGAGGTTGCCCATGAACTGGTAGCAGAATCAAAACCTGATCTGGCTGAAAGTGGCGTAACCTAGACTTCTTATCATACCAAGTCTTCATCTTCTCCTGAGCAGCTCCTAAATTCTCTCGTGCCAGCTGTAAAGCAGTGGACAGCCGTTCTTTGAACTTCATCACATACTCCAGCAGGTTGACGTCATCTTCCTCCGACAGCCAGCATTCCTTGAGTAGCTTAAGGGGTCCTCTTACTTCATGGCCAAACAGTAGTTCAAAAGGTGAGAAGCCCAGTGATTCATTTGGAGATTCTCTTGCGGCAAATACAACGAAAGGAAGACCTTTGTCCCAGTCTTTCTGATGTTCCAAACAGTATTTCTTGAGCATCGATTTGAATGTTTGATTATATCTCTCCAACGCTCCTTGGGTCTGGGAATGGTAAGCTGAAGACGTGATCTGGGTGATGCCCAACTCTTTCAGAGACTGCTTGAAAACATTTGACATGAAATTACTTCCACGGTCTGACTGTACCTCCTTGGGTAGACCAAACTTTGTGAAGAACCCTAGCATTTCCTTAACCACGTTCTTTGCTGAGATATTTCTAAGTGGAATGGCTTCAGGATAACAAGTAACCATATCAATCAGGGTCAACACATAAGAAAATCCTGAAGAAGTCTTAGGAAGAGGGCCCACAATATCCACCAACAACACGGGTGAATGGCGCCTCAAAAGGAGGAATGGGAACTAGAGGTGCAACCTTTTTGGTCTGATTACACTTCCCCACAACTTGACAGGAGTGACAAGACTTACAATACCAGGAAACATCCCTGAAGATACCTGGCCAGTAGAAGTGTTTCAAAATGCGTGCCACAGTCTTCCTCACTCCAAGGTGTCCTGCCAAACTGGAATCATGAGCCACTCTAATTATATCCTGCCTACAAACACGAGGGATGACAACTTGATGTACAACCTCCCATTCACAGTCGGCTGATGCTGTTGGGGGTCTCCACTTCCTCATAAGTACTCCTGACTTTACATAATAACAAGTAGAAGCACCGGCTGACTCTTCTTCACTGTAAGCAGAGTTAGCTAGACCTTTCAACTCAGGGTCAGCAACCTGCAACTCAACCAACTCTTGAC
Organism: Coenobita brevimanus; assembly: GCF_032717465.1. NCBI lineage: Eukaryota > Metazoa > Arthropoda > Malacostraca > Decapoda > Coenobitidae > Coenobita > Coenobita brevimanus. The sequence continues at coordinate 33,703,027 of NC_137053.1, read as the reverse complement.
GAGACAAATTATCAACACTACGGGGTACTGCCTCATCTGGTGAGTGGTCCAAATTAGCAAGAAAAGTGTCAGCTAGGATAACATCGTCATCAACATTATCCTCTAAGTCACCAGTAACTTTAGACTTAGCCCTAGTGACAGCACATGCAGGGAACACATCAGGGACATCACAATCCTGGGACGCAGCCACTGGCTCACTAGACAACTCAGGAGCTGGACACACTTGACTTCCACCAATATCATTTCCAAGTAAGAAAGTTACACCTGACATTGGGAGTGTCTCAACCAACCCAACCATAACAGAACCATTAACAAAACCAGACTCTAAATTCACTCTGCACAGAGGGACAGAGAAGTAATTATTCCCTACACCTTGTAAGATTACAGTTTCATCAGAGGAATTAACATTAGAGCCTAGAACACTGGTCAGCATAAGGGATTGGCAAGCACCTGTATCACGATATATTTGAACTGATTTCCTGTCATTACTGTCCAGAGGACTGACAAAACCATCAGACAGGAAATTAGCACATGAACTCTTGAGAGTGTCACCCACGTTACTGCTCAAAAGAGGAGCTCCATCATAAGAATTTAAGTTACCCCTCAAAGCAGGTTCAGTTAACTCAGTTAAAGAATTCTGGGAACTCTCAAGGGTGGACACTAGACCAATTGACTGAATATTTAAAGACTCCTTTTTGTTCACATCACGCTGTCTCCTGAAACATTTCTCCGTAGTATGACCAAGCTTACTACAATAAGTACATTTACTTTTCTGAAATCTGGAGGTGAAGCTGGTATTTACTTCCTGAGAAACATCATCTTTCTTCTCTTTCCTGTTACCTGTACTCTGAGTAGAGGCAACGTACTTACTCTCAGCTTTCCTTTTATCTTTAAAATATCTCTTGTGAGTGAGAACATATTCATCAGCTAAAACTGCAGCATCAGACAAATTATCTATTCTTTTCTCATCAAGATATAGGCTTACATCTTTATAAATACACCTTTTGAAGTCCTCCAGCAAAATCATCTGCTTAAATTTACCAAAATCAGAATCCACATTCTTAGAATTTAACCACTGCTCTAACAGATCTTCTTTGATTTTTGCATACTCAACATGGGATTGCTTATCTTGCTTATAAGTTGTCCTAAATTTTACTCTATAGACTTCAGGAACAAGCTCATAGGCCTTAAGAATCAAGCTCTTAACTACATCATAATTATCAGATTGATCCTGAGGCAAAGATGCATAAGTTACTTGAGCTTTACCGGTGAGAACAGTTTGAAGGAGTACTGGCCAATACTTTTTGGGCCAATTAAAACCTGTAGCTACCCTCTCAAACAACTGAAAATACTTTGTTAAATCAGATTCATTAAAAGGAGGGACAAGTTTAACATTTTTAGCCACATCAAAATCATCAGAGCTAGATGATCCAGTTCCACCTTGTTTCATGCGATACTCATAGTCTGCCTGAATCCTGGCCAAGTTCAATTTGTGCGTGTATCTCTGCCTCCTGAATACGAGCCTCCGTCTTCTTAGCACGAGACTCCTGCAGGGCTAGCAGTAACTTAGCTAATTCAATCTGCGTTTGCTCATTTGGAGGAGTTACATTAAAAAAGCTTTCATTAATCATGTCAACAATTTGATCTTTAGAATGATGAGAGCGAACAGCAATTCCCAATTGTTGAGCAACAAGCTTAAGTTCATTCTTTGTTCTGTTTTCTACATCACACACTGTTTGCACATTTGACAAAAAATCTTTGGCTTCATCAAGTGTAGTAATAGTAGACATCATGAATAAATCACAGTCACAAAATATCAAGCAATATCCTTATGATAATATCCTGAATATCCTGATGAGAGGTCGCCAAATTTATGTTACGGAACAGAGAAAGATAATGTACACTTTAAGTGAGGCTACTAAGAGTCACTACTGTCCCGTAAAGTTCCAGGTTCAAAACAAAAGAGTTAGGTAAAATTACAAGTTAAAGTTTAATGCTCAAACTAACAACAAAACATTCAGGACTCATAAGGATAATGTAATGGCAAAAAAAAGGTTAAATATATGGTTAACTGCAATAGCCTCTATTAACACGAAATTAGCAAGAGTATATTTATCTATGTCAGCCCTGATAAAATGAAAATACACTGGGTAATGCTCAGTTAATGCAAGATAAATTATTACAGATACAAAATATTATAAAAAACGACTGACAAAAAGAACCTTTACATAAATCACAAAAAAAACTCACTAGGCCTAAGAATTAACCCTATGCTACACAGCACAAGAAAAAATGCAACAACAGTTATACTCAAATTACACAGCTGCTAGATGGTTGGAGACTTCCTGAGCACTCACAACAATGACTGTACAGGGGAGGACAGAGATGTGAACAAAATGAGGAGCAGATCTAAGTGGCAATTAATGTAGAGACTGAGCTCATTATATAGGGGCCGGCAGAGCTTGATACAACTTGTAAGAAGGACGCGCAAATGAAGCCATGAGGACAAAGAGTTGACAATCCCGCTCTGAACAACAGAAAGGACGACTTACTCTGCTATAACGGTAGAAGGGGGGGACTGAGGCAGAACACGCTCATGATCAACCATGCAGCATACTGTGCGTTAAAATTACACAAAGGATGATGAAATCATAGGCTATGTAACACCTCCCCACAAAAAAAAAGAAATTTACATAGGAAATTTCGTATTACTCTAAAGCAATCTGTCTAAAGTCTAGATAAGCAATCTGCAATAACATTTTCTTTCCCCTTGACATGTATGTCTAATGAATTCTCCTGAAGAAGTAGACTCCATCTTGTCAATCTCTGATTATTATCTTTAAACTTACTAAGGAATTTCAGTGGGTTATGATCGGTATAAATGACTATGGGGTCAAAACCAGAACACAAATAAAATGAAAAATGCTGTAAACCCAAAATCAAGGCCAAAAGCTCTTTCTCAATAGTGGAGTAGTTCTTTTGAGGTGGAGTGAACTTCTTACTGTAATAAGATACAGGGTGTTCAATACCCTGATCATCCTCTTGCAGCAAAACAGCCCCAGCTCCTGTATCACTTGCATCAACAGCCATCTTAAAAGGCTTAGCAAAATTTGGAGTAGCGAGCACTGGCTGACTTAATAGGATAGCTTTAAGTTTGTTGAAAGAGGATTCACAGTTATCGGTCCAGACAAATTTAACTCCCTTTTTCAGTAGGTCTGTAAGTGGTGATACAAGAATTGAAAAGTTAAGAACAAATCTCCTGTAATAACCCACCATTCCCAAAAATCTTTGTAGCTCTTTCCTACTTTTAGGTCTGGGAAGATCACTTATAACCTGAACCTTAGCTGCTGGTGGTGCAACATGTCCATCACCAATTACGTACCCAAGGTACTGAACTTTAGCTTGACCAAACTCACACTTTGATAAATTAGCTACAAGATTAGCATGAACCAAACGCTCAAGAAATTTACTGACATGGCATAGGTGATCTTTCCAGTTGTCACTGAAGATTAATACATCATCAATATAAACAACACACCTTGCCAAACCCTCTGTCACAACATTCATCAGCTTCTGAAGTGTGGCTGGTGCATTCTTCATACCATATGGCATTACTGAACATGCAAAACTCTTTCCTAGTGTTAGAAAACATGAGATCTCCCTAGCACGTTCAGTCATAAGTACTTCCCAGTATCCCTTTAACAAATCAAACTTACTTATGTACCTAGCCTCTCCGATCTTGTCCATGCAATCTTCCACACGAGGGAGAGGGTAAGTGTCTGTTTTGGTTATCTGATTAACACGTCTGTAGTCAATGCAAAGCCGCTGTGACCCACCTGGCTTAGGGACTAGAGTGACAGGAGAACTCCACTCGCTCTGACAGGGCTCAATCATCTTGTGGTCCAACAGGTAGCCAAGCTCCTTCTGGATGAGAGGAACTTTCACTGGGTTCACACGGTAAGGAGGCAGTTTAATTGGCTTTGCGTCTCCAACATCGACATCATGCATCAACACAGTGGTTCTTCCTGGAGTGGCACGGAACACTTGCGGGTACTCCTGCAGTAATGCCGAAAACTCCTGCCTTTCCTCGGGAGGTAGATGACAAAGCTTAGTCTGGAGATCATTCATGATATCAGGATTCTTCCCCAAACTATCACTCAGGCTCATACTGCATGGGAGAGCTTCACTTGCAGACTCGGGTGGAAACAGCTACAGTGCAGACTGGATTATTTTCGTCCCGCCTGTGATATAACTTTAGCATGTTCATGTGACAAAGATGCTTGCTCTTTCTACGATCTGGTGTGGCGATGACATAGTTGACATCACTGAATTTCTTCTCCACGAAATAAGGACCACTAAACTTGGCTTGAAGAGGTTGCCCATGAACTGGTAGCAGAATCAAAACCTGATCTGGCTGGAAGTGGCGTAACCTGGACTTCTTATCATACCAAGTCTTCATCTTCTCCTGAGCAGCTCCTAAATTCTCTCGTGCCAGCTGTAAAGCAGTGGACAGCCGTTCTTTGAACTTCATCACATACTCCAGCAGGTTGACGTCATCTTCCTCCGACAGACAGCATTCCTTGAGTAACTTAAGGGGTCCTCTTACTTCATGGCCAAACAGTAGTTCAAAAGGTGAGAAGCCCAGTGATTCATTTGGAGATTCTCTTGCGGCAAATACAACGAAAGGAAGACCTTTGTCCCAGTCTTTCTGATGTTCCAAACAGTATTTCTTGAGCATCGATTTCAATGTTTGATTATATCTCTCCAACGCTCCTTGGGTCTGGGGATGGTAAGCTGAAGACGTGATCTGGGTGATGCCCAACTCTTTCAGAGACTGCTTGAAAACATTTGACATGAAATTACTTCCCCGGTCTGACTGTACCTCCTTGGGTAGACCAAACTTTGTGAAGAACCCTAGCATTTCCTTAACCACGTTCTTTGCTGGGATATTTCTAAGTGGAATGGCTTCAGGATAACGAGTAGCCATATCAATCAGGGTCAACACATAAGAAAATCCTGAAGAAGTCTTAGGAAGAGGGCCCACAATATCCACCAACAACACGGGTGAATGGCGCCTCAAAAGGAGGAATGAGAACTAGAGGTGCAACCTTTTCGGTCTGATTACACTTCCCCACAACTTGACAGGAGTGACAAGACTTACAATACCAGGAAACATCCCTGAAGATACCTGGCCAGTAGAAGTGTTTCAAAATGCGTGCCACAGTCTTCCTCACTCCAAGGTGTCCTGCCAAACTGGAATCATGAGCCACTCTAATTATATCCTGCCTACAAACACGAGGGATGACAACTTGATGTACAACCTCCCATTCACAGTCGGCTGATGCTGTTGGGGGTCTCCACTTCCTCATAAGTACTCCTGACTTTACATAATAACAAGTAGAAGCACCGGCTGACTCTTCTTCACTGTAAGCAGAGTTAGCTAGACCTTTCAACTCAGGGTCAGCAACCTGCAACTCAACCAACTCTTGACGAGACAAATTATCAACACTACGGGGTACTGCCTCATCTGGTGAGTGGTCCAAATTAGCAAGAAAAGTGTCAGCTAGGATAACATCGTCATCATCATTATCCTCTAAGTCACCAGTAACTTTAGACTTAGCCCTAGTGACAGCACATGCAGGGAACACATCAGGGACATCACAATCCTGGGACGCAGCCACTGGCTCACTAGACAACTGAGGAGCTGGACACACTTGACTTCCACCAATATCATTTCCAAGTAAGAAAGTTACACCTGACATTGGGAGTGTCTCAACCAACCCAACCATAACAGAACCATTAACAAAACCAGACTCTAAATTCACTCTGCACAGAGGGACAGAGAAGTAATTATTCCCTACACCTTGTAAGATTACAGTTTCATCAGAGGAATTAACATTAGAGCCTAGAACACTGGTCAGCATAAGGGATTGGCAAGCACCTGTATCACGATATATTTGAACTGATTTCCTGTCATTACTGTCCAGAGGACTGACAAAACCATCAGACAGGAAATTAGCACATGAACTCTTGAGAGTGTCACCCACGTTACTGCTCAAAAGAGGAGCTCCATCATGAGAATTTAAGTTACCCCTCAAAGCAGGTTCAATTAACTCAGTTAAAGAATTCTGGGAACTCTCAAGGGTGGACACTAGACCAATTGACTGAATATTTAAAAACTCCTTTTTGTTCACATCACGCTGTCTCCTGAAACATTTCTCCGTAGTATGACCAAGCTTACTACAATAAGTACATTTACTTTTCTGAAATCTGGAGGTGAAGCTGGTATTTACTTCCTGAGAAACATCATCTTTCTTCTCTTTCCTGTTACCTGTACTCTGAGTAGAGGCAACGTACTTACTCTCAGCTTTCCTTTTATCTTTAAAATATCTCTTGTGAGTGAGAACATATTCATCAGCTAAAACTGCAGCATCAGACGAATTATCTATTCTTTTCTCATCAAGATATAGGCTTACATCTTTATAAATACACCTCTTGAAGTCCTCCAGCAAAATCATCTGCTTAAATTTACCAAAATCATAATCCACATTCTTAGAATTTAACCACTGCTCTAACAGATCTTCTTTGATTTTTGCATACTCAACATGGTATTGCTTATCTTGCTTATAAGTTGTCCTAAATTTTACTCTGTAGGCTTCAGGAACAAGCTCATAGGCCTTAAGAATCAAGCTCTTAACTACATCATAATTATCAGATTGATCCTGAGGCAAAGATGCATAAGTTACTTGAGCTTTACCGGTGAGAACAGTTTGAAGGAGTACTGGCCAATATTTTTGGGCCAATTAAAACCTGTAGCTACCCTCTCAAACAAATGAAAATACTTTGTTAAATCAGATTCATTAAAAGGAGGGACAAGTTTAACATTTTTAGCCACATCAAAATCATCAGAGCTAGATAATCCAGTTCCACCTTGTTTCATGCGATACTCATAGTCTGCCTGAATCCTGGCCAAGTTCAACTTGTGCGTGTATCTGTGCCTCCTGAATACGAGCCTCCGTCTTCTTAGCACGAGACTCCTGCAGGGCTAGCAGTAACTTAGCTAATTCAATCTGCGTTTGCTCATTTGGAGGAGTTACATTAAAAAAGCTTTCATTAATCATGTCAACAATTTGATCTTTAGAATGATGAGAGCGAACAGCAATTCCCAATTGTTGAGCAACAAGCTTAAGTTCATTCTTTGTTCTGTTCTCTACATCACACACTGTTTGCACATTTGACAAAAAATCTTTGGCTTCATCAAGTGTAGTAATAGTAGACATCATGAATAAATCACAGTCACAAAATATCAAGCAATATCCTTATGATAATATCCTGAATATCCTGATGAGAGGTCGCCAAATTTATGTTACGGAACAGAGAAAGATAATGTACACTTTAAGTGAGACTACTAAAAATCACTACTGTCCCGTAAAGTTCCAGGTTCAAAACAAAAGAGTTAGGTAAAATTACAAGTTAAAGTTTAATGCTCAAACTAACAACAAAACATTCAGGACTCATAAGGATAATGTAATGGCAAAAAAAAGGTTAAATATATGGTTAACTACAATAGCCTCTATTAACACGAAATTAGCAAGAGTATATTTATCTATGTCAGCCCTGATAAAATGAAAATACACTGGGTAATGCTCAGTTAATGCAAGATAAATTATTACAGATACAAAATATTATAAAAAACGACTGACAAAAAGAACCTTTACATAAATCACAAAAAAAACTCACTAGGCCTAAGAATTAACCCTATGCTACACAGCACAAGAAAAAATGCAACAACAGTTATACTCAAATTACACAGCTGCTAGATGGTTGGAGACTTCCTGAGCACTCACAACAATGACTGTACAGGGGAGGACAGAGATGTGAACAAAATGAGGAGCAGATCTAAGTGGCAATTAATGTAGAGACTGAGCTCATTATATAGGGGCCGGCAGAGCTTGATACAACTTGTAAGAAGGACGCGCAAATGAAGCCATGAGGACAAAGAGTTGACAATCCCGCTCTGAACAACAGAAAGGACGACTTACTCTGCTATAACGGTAGAAGGGGGGGACTGAGGCAGAACACGCTCATGATCAACCATGCAGCATACTGTGCGTTAAAATTACACAAAGGATGATGAAATCATAGGCTATGTAACACCTCCCCACAAAAAAAAAGAAATTTACATAGGAAATTTCGTATTACTCTAAAGCAATCTCTGTCCTAAAGTCTAGATAAGCAATCTGCAATAAACATTTTCTTTCCCCTTGACATGTATGTCTAATGAATTCTCCTGAAGAAGTAGACTCCATCTTGTCAATCTCTCTGATTATTATCTTAAACTTACTAAGGAATTTCAGTGGGTTATGATCGGTATAAATGACTATGGGGTCAAAACCAGAACACAAATAAAATGAAAAAATGCTGTAAACCCAAAATCCAAGGGCCAAAAGCTCTTTCCTCAATAGTGGAGTAGTTCTTTTGAGGTGGAGTGAACTTGTTACTGTACTTAGATTCTGGGTGTTCAATAACCTGATTATCCTCTTTTGCAGCAAAACAGCCCCAGCTCCTGTATCACTTGCATCAACAGCCATCTTAAAAGGCTTAGCAAAATTTGGAGTAGCGAGCACTGGCTGACTTAATAGGATAGCTTTAAGTTTGTTGAAAGAGGATTCACAGTTATCGGTCCAGACAAATTTAACTCCCTTTTTCAGAAGGTCTGTAAGTGGTGATACAAGAATTGAAAAGTTAAGAACAAATCTCCTGTAATAACCCACCATTCCCAAAAATCTTTGTAGCTCTTTCCTACTTTTAGGTCTGGGAAGATTACTTATAACCTGAACCTTAGCTGCTGCTGGTGCAACATGTCCATCACCAATTACGTACCCAAGGTACTGAACTTTAGCTTGACCAAACTCACACTTTGATAAATTAGCTACAAGATTAGCATGAACCAAACGCTAAAGAAATTTACTGACATGGCATAGGTGATCTTTCCAGTTGTCACTGAAGATTAATACATCATCAATATAAACAACACACCTTGCCAAACCCTCTGTCACAACATTCATCAGCTTCTGAAGTGTGGCTGGTGCATTCTTCATACCATATGGCATTACTGAACATGCAAAACTCTTTCCTAGTGTTAGAAAACATGAGATCTCCCTAGCACGTTCAGTCATAAGTACTTCCCAGTATCCCTTTAACAAATCAAACTTCTACTTCTATGTACCCTAGCCTCTCCTGATCTTGTCCATGCAATCTTCTCACACGAGGGAGAGGGTAAGTGTCTGTTTTGGTTATCTGATTAACACGTCTGTAGTCAATGCAAAGCCGCTTGTGACCCACCTGGCTTAGGTGGACTAGGAGTGGACAGGAAGAACTCCACTCGCTCTGGACAGGGCTCAATCATCTTGTGGTCCAACAGGTAGCCAAGCTCCTTCTGGATGAGAGGAACTTTCTACTGGGTTCTACACGGTAAGGAGGCAGTTTAATTGGCTTTGTGTCTCCAACATCGACATCATGCATCAACACAGTGGTTCTTCCTGGAGTGGCACGGAACACTTGCGGGTACTCCTGCAGTAATGCCGAAAAAACTCCCTGCCTTTCCTCGGGAGGTAGATGACAAAGCTTAGTCTGGAGATCATTCATGATATCAGGATTCTTCCCCCAAACTATCACTCAGGCTCATACTGCATGGGAGAGCTTCACTTTGAGACTCGGGTGGAACAGCTACAGTGCAGACTGGATTAATTTTCGTCCCGCCTGTGATATAACTTTAGCATGTTCATGTGACAAAGATGCTTTTGCTCTTTTCTACGATCTGGTGTGGCGATGACATAGTTGACATCACTGAATTTCTTTCTCCACGAAATAAGGACCACTAAACTTGGCTTGAAGAGGTTGCCCCATGAACTGGTAGCAGAATCAAACCTGATTTGGCTGGAAGTACTGGCGTAACTCTGGACTTCTTATCATACCAAGTCTTCATCTTCTCCTGAGCAGCTCCTAAATTCTCTCGTGCACAGCTGTAAAGCAGTGGACAGCCAATGTTCTTTGAACTTCATCACATACTCCAGCAGGTTGACGTCATCTTCCTCCGACAGACAGCATTCCTTGGAGTAACTTAAGGGGTCCTCTTACTTCCATGGCCAAACAGTAGTTCAAAAGGTACATGAGAAGCCCAGTGATTCATTTGGAGATTCTCTTGGCGGCAAATACAACGAAAGGAAGACCTTTGTCCCAGTCTTTCTGATGTTCCAAACAGTATTTCTTGGAGCATCGATTTGAATGTTTGATTATATCTCTCCAACGCTCCTTGGGTCTGGGGATGGTAAGCTGAAGACGTGATCTGGGTGATGCCCAACTCTTTCAGAGACTGCTTGAAAACATTTGACATGTAAAATTACTTCCCCGGTCTGACTGTACCTCCTTGGGGTAGACCAAACTTTGTGAAGAACTCCTAGCATTTCCTTAACCACGTTCTTCTCGCTGAGATATTTCTAAGTGGAATGGCTTCAGGATAACGAGTAGCCATATCAATCAGGGTCAACACATAAGAAAATCCCTGGAAGAAGTTCTTAGGAAGATGGTGCCCACAATATCCACCAACACACGGGTGAATGGCGCCTGCAAAAGGAGGAATGGGAACTAGAGGTGCAACCTTTTGGTCTGATTACACTTCCCCACACAACTTGACAGGTGTGACAAGACTCTACGATACCAGGAAACATCCCTGAAGATACCTGGCCAGTAGCAGTGTTTCAAAATGTGTGCCACAGTCTTCCTCACTCCAAGGTGTCCTGCCAAACTGGAATCATGAGCCACTCTTAATTATATCCTGCCTACAAACACGAGGGGATGACAACTTTTGATGTACAACCTCCCATTCACAGTCGGCAATGATGCTGTTGGGGGTCTCCACTTCCTCATAAGTACTCCTGACTTTACATAATAACAAGTAGAAGCACCGGCTGACTCTTCTTCACTGTAAGCAGAGTTAGCTAGACCTTTCAACTCAGGGTCAGCAATCTGCAGAAAGCTCAATCTAATCCTTGACGAGACAAATTATCAACACTACGGGGTGCCTCATCTGGTGAGTGGTCCAAATTAGCAAGAAAAGTGTCAGCTAGGATAACATCGTCATCATCATTATCCTCTAAGTCACTCAGTAACTTTAGACTTAGCCCTAGTGACAGCACATGCAGGAAACACATCAGGGACACATCACAATCCTTGGGACGCAGCCACTGGCTCACTAGACAACTGAGGGAGCTGGACACACTTGACTTCCACCAATATCATTTCCAAGTAAAGAAAGTTACACTGCACCTGACATTGGGAGTGTCTCCAACCAACCCAACCATAACAGAACCATTAACAAAACCAGACTCTAAATTCACTCTGCACAAGAGGGGACAGAGAAGTAATTATTCCCTACACACCTTTGTAAGATTACAGTTTCATCAGAGGAATCTCAACTATTAGAGCCTAGAACACTGGTCAGCATAAGGGATTGGCAAGCACCTGTATCACGATATTATATTTGAACTGATTTCCCTGTCATTACTGTCCAGAGGACTGACAAAACCATCAGACAGGAAATTAGCACATGAACTCTTGAGAGTGTCACCCACGTTACTGCTCAAAGAGGAGCCTCCATCATGAGAATTCTAAGTTACCCCTCAAAGTAGGTTCAGTTAACTCAGTTAAAGAATTCCTTCGGAACTCTCAAGGGTGGACACTAGACCTGAAACATTTCTCCGTAGTATAAGCAAGCTTTCTACTAAGCAATAAGTACATTTTACTTTTCTGAAATCTAGAAGGTGAAGCTTTTTGGTATTTACTTCCTGAGAAACATCATATTTCTTCTCTTTCCTGTTACCTGTACTCTGGGTAATAGGCAACGTACTTACTCTCAGCTTTCCTTTTATCTTTAAAATATCTCTTGGTGAGTGAGAACATATTCTATCAGCTAAAACTGCAGCATCAGACGAATTATCTCTATTCTTTTCTCATCAAGATATAGGCTTACATCTTTATAAATACACCTCTTGAAGTCCTCCAGCAAAATCATCTGCTTAAATTTACCAAAATCATAATCCACATTCTTAGAATTTTAACCACTGCTCTAACAGATCTTCTTTGATTTTTTGCATACTCAACATGGGATTGCTTATCTTGCTTATAAGTTGTCCTAAATTTTACTCTGTAGGCTTCAGGAACAAGCTCATAGGCCTTAAGAATCAAGCTCTTAACTACATCATAATTATCAGATTGATCCTGAGGCAAAGATGCATAAGTTACTTGGAGCTTTACCGGGTGAGAACAGTTTGAAGGAGTACTGGCCAATACTTTTTGGGCCAATTAAAACCTGTAGCTACCCTCTCAAACAACTGAAAATACTTTGTTAAATCAGATTCATTAAAAGGAGGGACAAGTTTAACATTTTTAGCCATATCAAAATCATCAGAGCTAGATGATCCAGTTCCACCTTGTTTCATGCGATACTCATGTGGTCTGCCTGAATCCTGGCAAGTTCAACTTGTGCGTGTATCTGTGCCTCCTGAATACGAGCCTCCGCCTTCTTAGCATGAGACCTCCTGCAGGGGCTAGCTGTAACTTAGCTAATTCAATCTGCGTTTGCTCATTTGGAGTGAGTTACATTAAACAAGCTTTCATTAATCATGTCAACAATTTGATCTTTAGAATGATGAGAGCGGAACAGTAATTCCCAATTGTTGAGCAACAAGCTTAAGTTCATTCTTTGTTCTGTTTTCTACATCACACACTGTTTGCACATTTGACA